>NC_134099.1:167736083-168056083 GCF_000715075.1 Nicotiana tabacum
AATGATTTAAAGAAACAAAGCTTAAAAGGAACTGAAAATGTTGATATTAGTAGTAAATTGAATATTGAAGAGCTTAATTGGGATAATTCTTTCGTTCGTGAATTGCCTGGTGATCCCAGAAGTGATAGTATTCCAAGAGAGGTTTGTTTTAATTTCTCAAATATTTTTGTATTTTTATTGAATTTTTATCAATTTGAACCTAAAAGGTCCTTTTTTTATCAGGCAGGTATTACTCTTTTATACTCCGTCCGCCCCAATTTATGTGGTGGTGAGTTAAAACAAGCTATAGACATTTGTGTAAAATGAGAATTTTAAAATTAAATTATTTCTAAATATAGAAAGATGATATTGTTTTTGGGATAGACTAACAAAGGAAGTATATTAGTTATAGTGGAAGAATATATTAAAATAATGGTTGAAAATTTAGTTTGATACAGAAGATGTGATAGGAAAGCTCATTTGAATGATTATGCATATTCAAAATTGAATTTTTGTTTGAATGCTTAATAAATTAGTTGGAATTTCTGGAATTACTCTCTTAGTCCCATTTTGTGTGCCTGTGCTTGCAGAACACGGTGGTTAAGTTGTTAAATTTGAGTTTTTTGTATTAGTGGTAGCGAAAGAAAATATTAAGGTAATGATTGAAAAGTCAGTTTGATAAATCACCTCAACAATTCAAATTTGAATAGCTTAAGGAAGTTGAATTCTTGAATGTTGTGAAAGCTGTGTGAGAATTGTGTAAAAAATCTTACGTCCAAATTAATAGCGTGGGTCATATAAATTGGAGCAAAGTAAGTATTATATTAGTGAGAGTGGAAGAAAATAATAATGTAATGGTTGAACTGCTAGTTTGATAGAGAAGGCTTCACGTTGAAGTTTAAAACGTGATATGTATAAATGTATAGTGAATTTGAATTACTTAAGTTGTGGGTGTGTAGAAATGGAATTATGACAAATATTCTAGATGCTTCAACGTGGAAAGAATGTTATATAAATCGGGATGGAGGGAGTACTATTTTATCATAAGTAGATAACAAGTTAGGTTTATAATAGATACTCGTGCTGGTTTATCATAGAATTCATAGATAGCAAAAAGTGGAAAGTAGATATTACCTATGTGATAAACGATGCAGTTTGCCTTTAATTTGAAATATCAGTAACTGCAAGATAGAATCCTTTTGTAGGTCATTTATCTGTGTCAAACATTGCGCTTGTAGGTGTTGCATGCTTGCTACACAAAAGTGTTACCCTCTGTAAAGGTTGATAACCCTCAGCTTGTAGCATGGTCAGAATCAGTGGCGGAGTTACTCGAATTGGATCCCAAAGAGTGAGTTTTCAAAAGCTTGCTGAATGTTATGGTCATGCTAATTGTGGGTTGATGAGATTGATACAGACTTACTTATCTTAATCTTTCAGATTTGAGAGGCCTGATTTTCCCTTTATATTCTCGGGGGCATCACCATTAGTGGGAGCGTAAGTTTCTCGAAGCTTGTCGGCTTTGTCTTTGAATTCTTAGTAATGAAACAACATCCGAAGTTGGGTTTGATTCTGCAGGATGCCTTATGCCCAAAATTATGGCGGACATCAGTTCGGCATGTGGGCCGGTCAGTTAGGGGATGGTAGGGCGATAACTCTTGGAGAGATTTTGAATTCGAAGTCTCAAAGGTGGGAGCTGCAACTGAAGGGTGCTGGAAAGACCCCATATAGTCGTTTTGCTGATGGTCTTGCAGTGCTTCGTAGCAGCATTCGGGAATTCCTTTGCAGCGAAGCAATGCATAGTCTTGGAATCCCAACAACACGAGCACTTTGTCTAGTGACGACAGGAAAAGATGTCCTGAGGGATATGTTTTACGAGTATGTTAAGATTCTTTCTGTTGTTTGATAAGCTGCATATCAGTAAGAAATCATCTAGCTAGCCTTGAAATGCATTTTGTGTTCTCTTAATCAACTAATGGCATAGAGCATGTCTATCATTGTTGCTTCAAAAGACAAATCTTCTTCCTTTTGGAAGAATGATACTGAGGAGTTTTATCGATAAGTTGATGAGAAGCGCTTATAGACTTGTCTCCGGGGAGGTTTTGGGTCTGCATAGGAATTCATGTCTTAGAATTATACTCCAGATAATTGTCGTTTCATCTATTGAATATTGTCTTCCTTCTCATGCAGCGGAAATCCCAAAGATGAGCCTGGTGCAATTGTCTGCAGAGTTGCCCAATCCTTCCTGCGTTTTGGTTCTTATCAGCTACATGCCTCCAGAGGTAAAAAGGATCTTGAGATTGTCCGTGCTTTGGCAGACTACGCCATTAGATATCACTTCCCCCATTTGGAGAACATGACTAGGAGTGGAAGTATATCATTCAACACTGGTGAGGAAGACAATTCAGCTGTGGATTTAACTACAAACAAGTATGCAGGTAAATATATAGGTTATCTTGAAGATAGTATGGGGGTGGATTCCCGTGTCTATGAAAAATTTAATCTCTGTTTATTGAGACTGAATATAGTTAGGTCAAGGAGAGTAATGGTGTGTTTTTGCTTTTGGTTTGATAAGGGCGGAAAAACTGTGGGGAGGGGGGTGGCTACTACTTTTCTCTACTGTCTTCTAAACAATCTGAATACCAAACACTTGTATAAAGATAGGTTACGAGGTCCATGCGTACTTTGACAATTTGCTTACTCACATGCATTGATGAATGGGTGCATTATTTCAGCATGGGCAGTGGAAGTCGCTGAGCGAACCGCTTCAATGATTGCCAGGTGGCAGGGTGTTGGTTTCACACATGGAGTGATGAACACTGATAACATGAGCGTGTTAGGACTCACCATCGACTATGGCCCTTTTGGATTTTTAGATGCTTTTGATCCCAGTTTCACACCAAATACCACTGATCTTCCTGGCAGAAGATACTGTTTTGCAAATCAGCCAGATGTGGGTTTATGGAATATTGCACAGTTTACCTCTGCTCTATCTACTGCGGAGTTGCTAAATGATAAGGAGGCTGATTATGCCATGGAAAGGTTGTACTTAAATTACTACAAGTTGGCCATTTTCTCTAGTGTTTTCGTTTTGTTATTTGCTCGATTTTTTCTCTTTTACTGTTGACGATGTTTATCTACTGACTTTTTTAGTTATGGCAACAAATTTATGGATGATTACCAAGCTATCATGACCAGAAAACTTGGTCTGGCAAAGTACAATAAAAAGTTGATTGGTGAACTACTCAAGAATATGGCCATTGATAAAGTTGATTATACAAATTTCTTTCGATTGCTATCAAACATCAAAGCTGATCCTACAATTCCAGAGGACCAGTTATTGATTCCTCTTAAAGCTGTTCTCTTGGATATTGGCGAGGAACGCAAGGAAGCCTGGGCAAGCTGGGTAAAGGCTTACATACAAGAGGTATGTGACGATGACATTTTTTCTTCAAATAATGATGAAGCATATAATGCATATAATACATATAATGAATTTGTCAAGGTTCTTTCTTGTATGTGTGAGATGATTAAGGTCTCACTTTTTCTACTTCTTGGCTTCTTGCAGCTCTCTACAACTGGTGTTTCCGACGAGGAGAGGAAGGTTTCGATGAATTCTGTAAATCCAAAGTACATACTTAGAAACTATTTATGCCAGACTGCTATTGATGTAGCAGAACAAGGCGATTTTGGGGAGGTTCGGCAGCTATTAAAGGTAATGCAATGCCCATTTGATGAACAACCGGGTATGGAGAAGTACACACGGTTGCCTCCAGCTTGGGCCTATCGTCCGGGTGTATGCATGCTTTCTTGTTCTTCATAAGATTTTTCCACTATGTAATAGTACAAGAGTTTTAACTTGTATATAACAGAAATTAGTTCTTCAATCTTGTAGTAATGTGCAAAAGGCATAGCTTGCGTCTATTCCACGTTCTTGTTTTTTGGTCATTAATGCGCAACAGTGTATTGTAAGTGGAGGAGTAGCGCTGCAGCCACAATACAAGGATATCCGGCTCTTTCTGCTCAAACATAGAAAAAAATTGTGTTTTTCTATACAAGTACTCTTCTTTGTTTAATCTCCTTTCGTGTAAGTGATCGATAAACCACCCTCTAAAGGTTTAACAACATAAACTATACATATCAGTAACTTCACAGAAAAAAGTTATAAATTATAGATTTTCTGTAAAAAAATAAATGTTTTTGTAATCATTATTAAAGAAAGACTTGTTTAACTCCTTTCAGAATGACAATAATTTTCAATCGGATCAACAATCCAAATTCAACATCTCGGAAAAAATTCAACCTCCATCGTTTATAAACTCCTCTCTACCACAAGAATGTGGAAATGCTACCACAAAATTTATTTGAACAAAAAACAAAGGGATAAACAACAACACCTGTTAGCTTGAAATATTTGGATAATCTTTTTTAAAAAAAAAAAAAAAAAAAAAGAACTCGAAAGTGGAGTCGGGTCGGGTCATGGTACTTTTGTTTCATTTCGGGTCGGGTACATTTTTAACTTGTACTATATTATCCAAAAGTAATGTCCCCTCGCCAGAGCCACTTCCAGCCAAGAGGAGAGTTACTCAATCTATTTAATTTACACAGTGAACTGTTCAAGTAAGTTTATTTCTCTCTTTTTCTATCAATATTGATGCATAAATGCATTCGTGTTACACATGTAACCTTGCTGTTAATCTCTGATCTGTAATGAAAATCAGATAATATGTGAATGAGCACGTTGCAGAAGCACGTTGCAGAAGGATATCAGACACCTTAAATTATAGACCTTTTTGATTTCATCTTTGCTTTACACCTATAATTGTTTGAGAAAAGCTTGACAGGCAAGTCTTAATGTAATACAGTTTCTATTAAAAATGTAATATTTCAAGTATGAATCTTAGATTGAGAATCAGATAATTTGGGAATTGATTCAATTACAAATGGAACACAGACACCTTAAATTAGAGACCCTTTTTGATACTCTTCTTGTTGGACCAAAGCATGTCAAAATTTGGTAGTCAAGTTGTAATCTTTAAAATATGGACGTTCCCAAGACTTCATTTTTTTCTCCTTATTTGATACTCCATCTGTTCCAATTTATGTGAACTTGTTTGACTGAGCACAAAGTTTAAGAAAAAATGAAGACTTAAATTTGTGTTCCTAAACAAGTCAGAAAGGGGTCCAGAATATTTGTGTGGTTATAAAAGTTTCTCGTTAATAGTACAATTGGAAGTTTAAACTAAATTGTTTTCAAATTTAGAAAGGGGTCATTCTTTTCGGAACGGATCAAAAAGGAAATAGGTTCATATAAACTGCAACGGAGGGAGTACTTAATTGTTGAATTAGGGTGGGTTCAATTTTTTTTAAACTCATCTTTTTGTTTACTGTATTTTGTAGTAACTTCTCTCTTCACAGTTCGGCGCGGGTCCAGGGAAGGGTTTGACGACAAGGGTCTATTGTACGTAGCCTTACCCTGTATTTCCGCAAGAGGCTGTTTCCACGGTTCGAACCGTATAAGGTTAGATAATATGGGAACGAGTAATTTGCGTCTGTCTCGGATGAGGAGCCCCTATATAATACTCTTCTTGTTTCCATCTTTGCTTTACAATCTCAATTGTAGGAGAAAGATTTTTAAAATTTGGCAGTCTAGTGTAATGTAATCTTTGAAGTATGATTGTCCCCAAAACTTGGGTTTCCTCCTTATCTGGGTACTTAATTGTTGGGTTCAGCAAATTAAAAAGAAAGAGTGTCAAGATGAGCTGTAATAAAAGACAATAAATCAACTGGCTTTACTGGTCATTCCTTTTCGGAATGAATTAAAAAGAAAGAGTGACATATAAAATGAAACTGGGGGCGTATTCTGTGATCTATCTGATTAGGAAATCTTTAGTAAAAGAGAAAGTATCCATACTTCCCCTTATACCATTTGAGTTGTATTATTTGATGGCTCTAGAAAACCGTTCTATGGTTGCTTTTGCGTTTCCCCTTCTGTGATGACCCAAAAGGTCATCTTTAAATTTGATAATTAATTTTGTGTTCTAAAACCTCGAAAAGCACTATTCATCATTCCTCGACTTGCGTGCGCATTACGTATAATCTTCCGGAAAGTTTTTATGTGAAAAATAGATTAAAATGTGAAATAGAGCTTTAAAACTTAATTGAGTTGACTTTGGTCAACATTTTGAGCAAACGGACTCGGATCAATGTTTTGACAATTCTGGTAGGTCCGCATCGTGATTTGAGACTTGGGCGTATGCCCGGAATCGAATTCCGAGGTCCCTAGCCCGAGATATGGAATTTTGATAAAAATTAAAAGTTTGAAAGCTTAATAATTTTTAAGAATTTACTGATGTTGGATTTATTGACACCAGATCCGTATTTTGGTTCCGGGGCCCGGTATAGGTCCACTATAGTATTTATTGCCGAATTTGGTGAGAAACGGAGTTGATTTGACATGATTCGGACGTCCGGTTGTGAAAATATAAGTTTTATAGTTTTCTTGAAAATTTCCTTTGATTTGGTGTCCGATTCGTAGTTCTAGGTATTATTTTGGTGTTTTGACTGCGCGAGCGAGTTCATATTAAGTTTTTGGACTGGTGTGCATATATGGTTTGGAATCTCGAGGGCTCGGGTGTAATTCGGATCAGGATCGACGCATTTTGGAACCATGAAACTGCTGAACCTGCTGCTACTGGTTTCCTTCTATGCGATCACGTGACTGTATCTGCGATCGCGAAGGCTTAATGGTCACAGATGCAATTTGTACTATGCGATCGCATAGTGAGGTCCGCGATCACACTGTGATAGCAGGCAAAGCACCGCGAACGAGAGGGCCAAGCTGCGTTCGCGGAGAAGGAATGAGGCAGAAGTTGAAGCATAAAATTTGTACTATGCGATCGCACAAAGATATCTGCGATCGTGGAAGGCTAATAAATTGTGCTCCGCGTTCGCGAGAGCACTGCTGCGTTCGCGTAGAGCAAAAAGCTGGGCAGCCAAAAATGCTGATTTGATTTATGTGCATTAATTGCTACTTGACATTTAGCATATTAAATAGTAAACTGCCTATTTTCTCCCTGATTTTCATAATAAATTGCTATTTGTCTTTGTTTGTTTCATAATTAAATCATAATTATTGTATGCTTGTTGTCTTAAAAATTTTATATTAATTGTTGCATTTATCACTACTAGAAATTCGGCAAAAACCGACCAAGGTCGACCGACCAACTTTGGTCGGTCAAAAAGCCGACCAAAGTTGGTCGGTTTTTCAAAATATTTTATTTTTTAATTTTTTTTTTACGAAACCGATCAACTTTGGTCGGTTTTCTTTGGCGCAAAAATGCGAGAAACTATTTTTGAATCCCGCAAAATTTATTTTTCAAGAAACCGACCAACTTTGATCGGTTTTTCAATTAAATAAAAATTAATATTAAAAAAACCTACCAAAATTGGTCTGTTAATTCAGCCGGTCATTTAAAAAAAACGACCAACTTTGGCCGGTAATTTTACTTTTTAATAAACGACCAACTTTGGTCGGTTTTTTTCGTGCGAAAATACAATTAAAGAGTATAAATCAAATAAAAGACAGTTTTAAAAACAAAATGCACCAATGGTCTAGTGGTAGAATAGTATCCTGCCACAGTACAGACCCCGGTTCGATTCCCAGATGGTAAATCTTTTGATTACATAATTAAAATACCGACCAACTTTGGTTGGAAAAAACCAACCAACGTTGGTCGGTTTTTTTTTGCGATATTTTTTTTTTTTGAATTTAATTGACCGACCAAAGTTGGTCGGTAATTTCCGATCAACTTTGGTCGGTATTCCTTTCCGACCCCTAAAATACTGTCCACACGTAAATGGTCACGTTTTGGTCGGTTATTGGCCATTACCGACCAACTTTAGTTGGTTGTTTTGGTCGATTTTTACCGGATTTCTAGTAGTGTATTGGGGCAATTTCTTTTATAAGAATTGAAATATAAATATATTGGAGGATCGGGTTGCACGCCGCAACAGACTTATTAAAAGTCCATATTGGGGGATCGGGTTGCACGCTGTTGCACTCCGCAACAGACTTGTTTAAAAGTCCATATTGGGGGATCGGGTTGTTCGCCGCAACAGACTTATTTAAAAAGTCTATATATATACTTGATTAAAATAAATATATTGGAGGGTTGAAAATGAATATATTGTGGGAGCGAGTTGCACGCTGCAACGGCAATTGGTTGAAATAATAATTGGTTATGACTGGTGAGTTGGCTTCAACTATTAAAAATGAGTTATCTGATTTAATTCTATTATTGTGGTTATTACTATTATTGCGTACATGTTAATGTAAGTGACCTGCCTTAGCCTCGTCACTACTTCGTCGAGGTTAAACTCGGCACTTACCAGTACATGGGATCGGTTGTACTGATACTACACTCTGCACTTCTTGTGCAGATTTCGGAGTTGGTCCCAGCAGCGTACCATAGACTTGCTCGGATTTCAGCTACTCAGATGAGACGTGAGGTATAACTGCACAGCGTCCGCAGTTCTGAAGTCCCCGTCTATCTTATTTTAGCTGTGTGTTTGCTTTCAGACAACTTTATTTTATTCAGACCTTATTTGTATTATTTTAGAAGTTCGTGCACTTGTGACTCCAGTTCTGGGATGGTATTTAGACATCGCTAATATTATAGATTATGCACTACAATTCAGACTTTACTTCCGCATTTGTTTCTTTGTTATTAATTAAATTTAAAATTGTTTTAAAATGGCTAATAATATTCTAGCGTTGGCTTGTCTAGCAAGTGAAATGTTAGGCGCCATCACGGTCCCGAAGGTGAGAATTTCGGATCGTGACACCTTCTCATGATAGGAACAGTCTATCTGGATTTTGAATTACCTCATACAAAATATACTCTGGAATTTGAAGTAAACTTATAAAACCTCTCTCATCGATACAAGACTCTCTTCTTAGTCTCGTTTGAGGCTGCGGGATATCATTTTGACAAAATTCTTTTCTTTCTTAACCACTTCGTAAGCTCCTTTTATTTTTTATTTGTTTGTAAACTAACCTTGTATTACAGTGGACATAAGTGATTGTGCCCTTTCCTATTTTACTCTGCTAAACATATTAAAGTCCATCTCTAAAACTGTACTAGTATACTTTTCTACATAGCGTATGCATCTTTGAGTCATATTTCCATGCTGCAACAAACAGGTACTTCGTTAATTGTTCCAAAGCTTTTGATGCTATCTGGCTTCGTATGAATGAACGATTGATCTGTGATTTACGTGAAAAATGAGGCGTAGCCTTGAGGTTTGGAAAATGGGCACTGTGAATTACTTGGAGGCACTGAAGCTGCAAGAGCAGCTGGCATCTGATAGAAAAGCTCTTAAAATTTCTGATACCCTATTATCTCTGCAACATCAGCCAGCGTATACCGTTAGCTATAGGGGCAAAACTTCACTATACACAAAGAGGAGGTGACATTACTTATCATGGTCCTCATCAAGCAATCTTGTATCTGATTATCTCGTTGAGAGATATCGGTTTTGGGGCAAGAAAGTATGTAGAAAAACTCGAGCTAACTATGATTGAATTAGCATCAATGTATGGCGTGAAAGCACAGACGGGACAAAGATGCGAAACAGGAGTTTGGGTTGATAATAGAAAGATTGGCGCGATTGGAGTACGAATTTCATCTGGGATTACATCTCATGGATTAGCATTCAATGTGGATCCGGATTTAAGTTACTTCAAGCATATTGTGCCTTGTGGGATTGTACAGATAAAGACGTTACGTCGTTGAAAAAAGTGGCAGATATAGAGCTTCCTGCCGAAGGTCACGAAAATCCGGGAATCGGGAAGAATTCTAGTTGCATTGCCCTAAAATGCCAAAATATTAGTAATGATCATGGTGAGGTGGTGACTATTGTTCCTGAGGTCCTTCTTTATAGGCCGGCAAAATTTTAGGCTATCCGGGTCCGGTGGCCCGGGCCCATGCAGAAGGCGTGGGCTATATCACACAAAAATCTGAGAATCGGGCGACATTCTAGTTTTATGGTCCTAAAACGCCAAAAAATGAGTAACGATCAAGGACAGACAGTGACTATTATTTTTTAGGTCATTTTTTATGGTCTGGCAAAATATTAGGCGAACTCAGTCCGGTGGCAAAGGCCCATTCAAAAGGCGTGGGCGTACGAAATTCTGGGAATCAGGCAGAATTCCAGTTTTATAGCCCTAAAACGACAAAAAATAAGTAACAGTCATGGTGAGGTATTGACTATTGTTCCTTGGGTCATTTTTCATAGGCCGTCAAATTTTTAGGCGATTCGGATCCGGTGGCCCGGGCCCAAGGAAAAAGCATGGGCTAGCACACGAAAATCTAGGAATCAGACAAAATTCTAGTTTTAAGGCTGTAAAACGCCAAACAATGAGTAACAATCATGGCGAGATGGTGATTATTATTCCCTATGTCATTTTGAATGAGCCAGCAAAATTTTAGGTGATCCGGGTTCGATGGTCGGGCCCATGCCACCGGCGTGGGCTATAACACACAAAAATAAGGGAATCGGGCGGAATTCCAGTTTAATGGCCCTAAAACGCCAAAAAATGAGTAATGATAATACCGAGGTGATGACTATTGTTCCTTAGGTTTTTTATGGGCTAAAAAGATTTTAGGCGATCTGAGTCCGGTGGCCGGGGCCTATGCAGAAGGTATGGGCTATAATACACGAAAATTTAGAAATCGGCGGAATTCTAGTTTTTTGGTACTAAAAAAATGAAAAAACGAGTAACGGTCATGGCGAGGCATCGACTATTGTTACTTAGGTCATTTTTGATGGTCTGGAAAAATGTTAGTAGATTCGGGTCCGGTGGCACGAGGCCATTCAGAAGGCGTGGGTTATGCACACGAAAATCTGAAAATCAGGCACAATTTCAATTTCGTGGCCTTAAAACGCCAAATAATAAGTAACGATCATGGAAAGATGGTGACTGTTGTTTATTAGGACTTTTTGATAGGCCGGCAAAATTTTTGGTGATCCGAGTCCGGTGGCCCGGGCCTATGCAAAAGGCGTGGGTTATAGCACACAAAAATCTGAGAATCGGATGGAATTCAAGTTTATAGCCCTAAAATGCCATAAAGAGAGTAACGGTAATGGCGATGCAGCGACTATGCAGTGACTATGCCATAAAACTGGTCTGGTGTCCGCCCATGCAGAAGGCGTGGGCTATAGCACACGAAAATCTGGCAATCGGGCGAAATTCTAATTTTACGGCCCTAAAATACCAAAAACGAATAACCTTCATGGCGAGGCAGTGATTATTGTTCCTTAGGTTGTTTCTGGTAGGCCGACAGAATTTTAGTCTATCCGGGTTTGGTGGCATGGGCCCATGTAGAAGGCATGCGCTTTACCACACAATAATCTAGGAATTGGGTGGAATTTTAATTTTATAGCCCTAAAATGCCAAAACACGAGTAACGGTCATGGCGAGGCATTGGAAATTGTTCTTTAATCCGGGTCTGGTGGCCCTGACTTATGTTAAAGGCATGGCTATAGCACAAGAAAATTTAGGAATCGGGAAGAATTCTAGTTTTATGGCCCTAAAATGCCAAAAAATGAATAACGATCATGGCGAGGCGGTGACAAATGTTCCTTAAGTAATTTTTGATGGGCTAGAAAAAATATAGTCGATCCGGGTTTGATGACCCCAACCTATGCAGAAGGCATGTGCTAGCACATGAAAATCTGGGAATCGGGCAGAATTCTAGTTTTATGGCCCTAAAGAGCCAAAAACGAGTAATGATCATGGCTAGGCGATGGCAATTATTCCTTAAGTCATTTTTTATGGGCTGAAAATTTTTTAGACAATCCGGGTCTGGTGGCCCGGGCCCTTGCCACCGACGTGGGCTATAGCACACGGAAATTTGAGAATCGGCGGAATTCCAATTTTATGACCGTAAAACACAAAACAACGAGTAACGATCATGGCATGGAAGTGACTATTGTTCCTTATATCATTTTTTCTGGGCTGACAAAATTTTAGGTGATCCAGGTTATTTGGCCCAGGCCCAAGCCACTGGCATGGGCTATAACACATGAAACCTTGGAATCTGGCAAAATTCCAGTTTAATAGCCCTAAAATACCAAAATAGAGTAACGATAATGGTGAGGCGGTGAATATTGCTCATTAGGTCATTGTTTATGGGCTAAAAATTGTTAGGTGATCTAGGTCCATTGGCCCGGGCCTATGCAAAAGGTGTGGGTTATGGTACACAAAAAGCTGGGAATCAGCGGAATTCAAGTTTTATGGTCCTAAAATACCAAAAAACGAGTAACGGTCATGGCAAGGAGGTGCCTATTTTTCCTTAGGTAATTTTTTATGTACCGACAAATTGTTAGTAGATTCGGGTCCAGTGGTACGAGCCCATTCAGAAGGCGTGGGCTATAGAACAAGAAAATCTGGGAATCACGGTGAATTCTTATTTTATGGCCCTAGACCCCCCAAAAATGAGAAACGGTCTTGGTGAAGTGGTGACTATTGTTACTTATATAGTTTTCGATGGGCCGACAAAAGTTTAGGCTACCCGGGTCCGGTGGCCCAGGCCCATGAAGAAGGTGTGGGCTATAGCATACGAAAATCTAGAAATCAGGCGGAATTCCAATATTATGGCCCTAAAATGACAAATATGAGTAGCGGTCATGGAGAGGCGGTGACTATTATTCCTTAGGTTGTTTTTGAGTGGCCGACAAAATTTTTGCCGATCAGGGTCCGGTATTCCGGACCCATGAAAATTTGGGAATCGAGCGGAATTCCAGTTTCATGGCTCTAAAACGCCCAAAAATGAGTAGCATGGCGAGGCAGTGACTATTGTTCCTTAAGTCATTTTTATGGGCTGTCAAACTTTTAGATGACTTGCCACCGGCGTGGGCTATAGCACACGAAAATCTGGAAATCAGGCAAAATTATAGTTTGATGGCTCTAAAATGCCAAAAAATGATTAACAGTCATGGCGAGTCAGTGACTATTGTTCCTTAGGTTATTTTTGTTGGCCGAAAAATTTTTAGGCTATCAAGAACCGGCGTCCCGCACCCATGCAAAAGACGTGAGCTATAACACATGAAAATTTGGGAATTAGGCGAAATTCCAGTTTTATGGCCCTAAAACGCCAAAAAATGAGTAACAGTCATGGCCAGGTGGTGACCATTTTTACTTAGGTCATTTTCGATAGGCCTACAAAATTTTAGGTGATCTAGGTTTGGTCACCCAGACCCATGCAGAAGGCGTGGGCTATGGCACACGAAAATCTGAGAATCGAGCGGAATTTTAGTTTTATTGCCCTAAAACGCTAAAAAACGAGTAACGATCACGGCGAGGCGATGACTATTGTTCCTTAGGTCATTTTTATGGGCCAGAAAATTTTAGGCGATCCGGTTCCAGTAGCCCGTACAGATGCCACCAGGTGGGCTATAGCACATAAAAATCTTGGAATCCGGTGGAATTTTAGTTTTATGGCCCTAAAATGCCCTAAAAAGTGTAAAGGTCATGAAAAGGCAGTGACTATTGTTCCTTAGGTCGTTCTTGATGGGCCGAATTTTTTTTAATCGATTGGGTCCGGAGGCCAGGGCCATGCCGAAGCCGTGGGCTATAGCACATGAAAATCTGGGAATCATGCGGAATTCAAGTTTTTAGGCCCTAAAACACCAAAAAATGAGTAACGATCATGGAAAGGAGGTGAATATTGTTTATTAGGTAATTTTTTATGGTCTGGAAAATCTTTAGACGATCCGGGTCCGGTGGTCTAGCCCATGCCACCGGCGTAGGCTATAATACACGAAAATATGAGAATCGGTGGAATTCCAGTTTTATGGACTTAAAATGCCAAAAAATGAATAACAGCCATGGCGAGGCGGTGTCTATTATTCCTTAGGTCGTTTATGATTGGCCGATAAAATTTTAGGTGATCCGGTTCCGGTGGCCCGGGCCCATGCAACTGGGTGGGCTATATAGCATACGAAAACCTAGGAATCCGAAGGAATTCCAATTTTATGGCCCTAAAATACCCAAAAACGAGTAACAATCATGGTGAGGCGGTGACTATTATTCCTTAGGTCATTTTGATAGGCTGGTATAATTTTAATCGATCGAGACCGGTGGCCCGGGCTCATGCAAAAGTCGTGTGATATAGCACATGAATCTGGGAATCAGATGGAATTCAAGGTTTATTGCCCTAAAATACCAAAATACGAGTATAGGTCATGGCGAGACAGAGACTATTGTTCCTTAGATCATTTTTAATGGGTCAGAAAACATTTTAGGCGATACGAGTCTATTTTCCTCGGCCCATGCCACTTGCATGCACTATACACATGAAAATATGGGATTAGGGCAAAATTATAGTTTTATAGACCTAAAATGCCAAAAAGCGAGTAACAGTCATCGTGAAGCGGTGACTGTTGTTCCTTAGGATTTTTTTTTATGGGTCAACAAAACTTTAGGCGATCCAGGTCTGGTGGCCCGCGCCCATGCACAAGGCATGGGCTATAGCATACAAACATCTGGGAATCTAACAAAATTCCAATTTTGTGGCCTTAAAACTACAAAATATGAGTAACGGTCATGGCGAGGTGATGACTATAGCACACGCAAATCTGGGAATCGGGCAGAATTGCAATTCATGGCCCTAAAATATCAAAAAATAAATATCAATCATGGTGAGGTGATTACTATTATTTCTTAGGTTTTTTTTGATGGGCAGCAAAAGTTTAGGCGATTTGGGTCCGGTGGCCTAGGCCCATGCAAAAGGCATGGGCTATAGCACATAAAAATATGGGAATCGGGCAGAGTTCATATTTTTTGGGCATAAAACGCCATAAAATGAGTAACGGTAATGGCGAGGCGGTGACTATTGTTTGATAGGTAATTTTTGATAGGCCGTCAAAATTTTAGATGATACGGGTCCGGTGGCTCGGGCCCATGCAGAAGGCGGGAGCTATAGCACATGAAAATATTTGAATCGGGCGGAATTTTAATTTTAAGGCCCTAAAATGCCAAAAACACAAGTAACGGTCATGGCGAGGCGGTGACTATTGCTCCTTAGGTTGTTTTGATAGGCCGACAAAATTTTAGTAGATCCGGGTCTGGCGGTATGGGCCCATGCAGAAGGCATAGGCTATAACACTCGATAATCTAGGAGTCGGGCGGAATTACAGTTTTATGGCCCTAAAATGCCAAAAACCGAGTATTGGTCATGGCGAGGCGTTGACTATTGTTCCTTAGTTCATTTTGATGGGCGAAAAAATTTTTTAGGCGATTCGGGTCCGGTGGCCCTAGCCTATGCTGAAGGCGTGCGCTATAGTACAAGAAAATTTAGGAATCAGACGAAATTCTAGTCGTATGGCCCTAAAATGTCAAAAATGAGTAACGGTCATGGCGAGGCGGTGACAATTATTTCTTAGGTTATTTTTTATAGGCTGAAAATTGGAGATCCGAGTCCGATGACCCTCACCTATGTAAAAGGCGTGGGCTATATCACATGAAAAATTAGGAATCGGGTGAAATTCCAGTTTTATGGCCCTAAAATGCCCAAAAAGGAGTAACGGTTATGGCGAGGTAATGACTATTGTTCGTTAGGTCATTTTTTATAGGCTTGCATAATATTAGACGATCCGGGTCCTTACCATCGGCGTGGGCTATAGCATGCGAAAATCTAAAAATCGTCCAGAATTCCAACTTTATGGCCCTTAAACACAAAAATATGAGTAATGGTTATGGCATGGCGGTGACTATTGTTCCTTAGGTCATTTTTTATTGTCTAACTAAATTTTAGGCGATCCGGGTCTGGTGACCCGAGGCCATGCTACTAGCGTGGGCTATAGCACACAAAAAACTAGGAATCAGACGGAATTCCAGTTTTATGGCCCTAAAATGCCAAAAAATGAGTAAAGGTCATGGCGAGGCAGTGACTATTGTTCCTTAGGTTAATTATTTTAGGCCAGAAAATTTTTTAGGTGATCCGGGTCTGGTAGCTCGGACCCATGCAGAAGGCGTGGGCTATAGCACATGATACTTTGGGAATCAGGTGGAATTCTAGTTTTATGGCCCTAAAACATCAAATAATGAGTAACGGTCATTGTGAGGCGGTGACTATTGTTCCTTAGGTAATTTGATATGGCCCGGCAAAACTTTAGGCAATCTGGGTCTAGTAACTCGGGCCCATGCAGAAGGCGTGGATTATGACATACAAAAATCTGAGAATCAGGCAGAATTATAGTTTTATGGCCCTAAAACGCTAAAAATCGAGCAATGACCATGGCGAGGTGGTGACTATTGTTCCTTGGAATATTTTTTACGGGCCGAAAAAATTTTTAGGCCTTGCCACCAAGTGGGCTATATCATACGAAGATCTAGGAATCCGGTGGAATTCAAGTTTTATGGCCCTAAATCTCCCAAAAAAGAGTAACGGTCATGGCGAGGTGGTGTCTATTGATTCTTATGTCATTTTTGATAGGCCAGCAAAATTTTAATCGATCGGGTCTGGTGGCCCGAGTCCATATAGAAGTCGTAGGCTATAGCACATGAAAATCTGAGAATCGGGCAGAATTCAAGTTTTATGGTCTTAAAACACCAAACACTGAGTAACGTTGATGGCGAGGTGGTGACTATTATTTCTTAGGTCATTTTTATTGGATGGCAAAACTTTAGATGATCCGGGTCCGGTGGCCCAAGCTTTTGCCATCGGCGTGGGCTATAGCACACAAAAATTTAGGAATCGGGTGAAATTCCAGTTTTATGGCCCTAGAATGCAAAATAAATGAGTAATGGTCATGGCATGGCGATGACTATGGTTCCTTAGGTCATATATGATGGGTCGAGAAAATGTTGGGCGATCCGGGTCCGGTGGCCCTAGCCCATGCCTCTGGCGTGGGCTATAACACACGAAAATCTAGGAATCAGGCGGATTTCTAGTTTTATGACCCTAAAAAGCCAAAAACTGAGTAATGGTCATGGCGAGGCGGTGACTATTATTCCTCAAGTCATATTTGTTAGGCCAACAAAATTTTAGGCAGTCCGAATCCGGTGGCCTGGTCCCATGCAGAAGGCGTGGGCTTATAGCATACGAAAATCTGAGAAGTGTATAAGCATATAGTAGATTATGCAAAATTCCAAATAGTAGATTTCAAGAAAAATAATAAGACCCCAAATTCTACCAGTGTGTGCCAAGACCTTGTGTCACAAGTGTATGAGCATATAGTAGATTATGCAAAATTCCAAATACTGTCTGAAATGAAAATAGACAAAATTTAAAATATAAGAAGAGGCACTGGTAGCTGCAGGACGGCTCAGAAAGGCAGCTTACCACTACGCCCCTGGATAACGAGGATGTGCGATGATAGGTCCTCCACTAGTATCTGTCTCAAATCCTGCACAAAAAGTGCAATAAGTATAGCATGAGTATGTAAACAACATGTACCCAGTAAGTATCAAGCCTAATCTCGAAGTGATAGAGACGAGATGACCGACTTTGACACTTACTAAGGGTCAACAATAATAAATAGAATAAATTATAATTATTCGGCTCGCTCTACAAGAAAGGTGGACATTTTCTTATATACCTCCGGAAAGAGAGTATATTTATTATAAGATCAATTCGAGAGGATAAACAATTTTTCTTAACCATTAATTAATTTAAACAGAAAATCAAGCATATGAGATTTTCATCCTTTAATATTTTTATCTAACAATTCACAATATATATATATATATATATATATATATATATATATATATATTAATTAAACAAAAAATATAATTTACACAAGTAATTCATGCTTTGAGTCCAAAACTACCCGAACTTAAGCATTAATAGTAGCTACGTACGGACTCTCGTCACCTCGTGCATACGTAGCCCCCACAATTAGCAACAATTATTACTTTAATTACCTATGGGATAATTTCCCTCTCACAAGATTAGACAAGAGACTTACCTCGTCTTGCTCCAATTTAATCCATTAGTAGACCCTTTCCTCGATTATCCAACTCTATCTGGCTCGAATCTAGCCAAAATAATTCGATACAATCATTAAAATTTATAGGAATCAATTCTATAAGAAAATACTACATTTTCAATAAAAATCCCGAAATTAAATTAAAAATTTGTTCGTGGGGACCACGTCTCGGAATCTGGCAAAAGTTACGAAATCCGATAACCCATTCAATTATGAGTCCAACCATACCAGTTTCACTCAAATCCGACTCCGAATTGATACCGAAACCTCGAAAATTCGTTTCTATGAGATTTCCAAAATTTCCCAAATTTCAATCTCAAAACACTAATTAAATGGTGAAAACAATGATATATTTGTGTATATAGACCAAATCCGAGTTAGAATCACTTACCCCAATATCTTTCCTTAAAAATCTATCCAAAATCGCCTCTGCTCAAGCTCCAATTTGTTAAAAATGGCGAATGGGACGAATGCCCTCTTTTATAAATCTGCCAAGGCAGCCTTCGGAATTGGCCCTCGATCGTGGCTTCGATCATGGCCCTCTAGCCTAGGCCTCGATCGTGGATTCGATCACAGGCTCGAGCCTGGACCTCGGTCATGGCCTCGATCATGGCATCGAGCATGTGCCTTCGATTGTGACCCTCGATCTTGGGTCTCGATCCTGATCCTCGAGCCTTGCCTTCGATCATGGCCCTCGAGCTGGACCTTCAATCGTGGCTTCGATACTGAGCCTCGTCCCTGGCTTCGACTCAGGCCGTCAACCCTGGGCTCGATATATGGGCTCGACATTTGGGCTCGACATCTGGGCTCGATCACAGCCCAGAATATCCAGCAGAAGGAAACATTGCAGCAGCTTTTAAGTCCAATTTTTGATCTGTTAACCATCCGAAACTCACCCGAGGCCCTCGGGACCAAAACCAAATATACCAACAAGTCCTAAAACATCATACGAATTTATTTGAAACCTCAAATTACATAAAATGACGCTAAAATCACGAATCATTCTCCAATTCAAGCTTAATGAAACTTAGAATTTCCAACTTCTACATTCGATGTCGAAACCTATCAAATCAAGTTCGATTGACCTCAAATTTTGCACATAAGTCATAAATGACATAATATAGCTATGAAAATTTTCAGAATTGGATTCCGACTTCGGTATCAAAAAGTCAACTCCCGGTCAAACTTCCAAACTTAAATTCCTATTTTAGCCATTTCAAGCCTAATTTAACTACGGACTTCCAAAAAATATTCCGAACACGTTCCTAAGTCCAAAATCACCATACGGAGCTATTGGAATCGTCAAAATTCTATTCCGAGGTTGTTTTCTCAAAATATTGACCGAAGTCAAACTTGGCCTTTTAAAGCCATCTAAAGGAACCAAGTGTTCCGATTTCAACCCAAACACTTCCAAATCCCGAACCAACCATCCATGCAAGTCATAAATCACTAAAAGCACATACCGAAAGTTTTATTTTAGGGAACAGGGTTCTAAAAGTCAAAATGACCTGTTGGGTCATTACATTCTCCACCTCTTAAACAAACGTTCTTCTTCGAACGGGTTTAGAATTATACCTGAAGTGCTGAATAAGTGTGGATATCTGCTCCGCATGTTTTCCTCGGCCTCCCAAGTCGCTTCCTCGACTGGTTGGCCCCTCCACTGGACTTTTACTGTAAAAATCTTCTTGGACCTCAACTGGCGAACCTGTTTATCAACAATGGCAACTGGCTCCTCGTCATAACCCAAGCTATTATTTAGCTGAATTGTGCTGAAGTCTAACACATGTGATAGGTCAGCATGATACTTTTGGAGCATAGATACATAGAAAACCAGATGAACTTCTGATAGACTGGGTGGCAATGCAAGCTCATAAGCAACCTCCCCAACTCGTCTCAACACCTCAAATGAGCCTATAAACCTTAGGCTCAACTTGCCTTTCTTCCCGAATCTCATGATTTCCTTCATCGGTGAAACCTTCAAGAGAACTTTTTCACCCATCATAAATGATAAATCATGCACTTTCTGATCTGCGTAACTCTTCTGTCTGGACTGTGCTGTACGAAGTCGCTCCTGAATCAAAATTACCTTTTCCAAGGCATCTTTCACCAAATCAGTACCATATAATTTAGCCTCATCGGGCTCAAACCATCCAATGGGCGAACGACATCGCCGACCATATAAAGCCTCAAATGGAGCCATCTCGATGTTGGATTGGTAACTGTTATTATAAGCAAACTCGGCCAAAGGCAAGAAACGATCCCACTAACCTTCAAAGTCAATCACACATGCCCTGAGCATATCCTCCAAAATCTAAATTGTCCGCTCTGACTGCCCGTCGGTCTGCAGATGAAAAGTTGTGCTGAGCTCTACCCGTGTCCCCAACTCACTTTGTACTGCTCTCCAGAAATATGAAGTAAATTGAGGGCCTCTATCTGATATGATAGAAATTGGCACACCGTGCAACCGAACTATCTCCTGAATATATATCTAGCCAACCTCTCTGAAGTATACGTAGTCACAACCAGAATGAAGTGTGCCGACTTGGTCAACCTTTTGACGATGACCCAAACTGCATCAATCTTCTGCAAGTTCCGCGGCAACCCAACTACAAAGTCCATAGTGATGTGTTCCCATTTTCACTCTGGTATAGTCATCTGCTGAAGTAGGCCACCTGGCCTCTGGTGTCATATTTAACTTTCTGGCAATTTAGACACCTAACTACATACTCAACTATGTCCTTTTTCATTCGTCGCCACCAAAAATGCTGCCTCAGGTCACGATACATCTTCATAGCACCTGGATAAATAGAATACCGAGAACTGTGTGCTTCCTCTAGGATCTTTATCCTCAGTCCATCCACATTAGGAACACATAAACGATCCTGGAGTCGTAGAATAGCATCCGCTCCAATAGTAACTTCCTTGGTACCACCCCGTAGTACCGTTTCTCGAAGAACCATTAAGTGTGGATCATCATACTGGCGAGCCTTCATCTGCTCAAATAGTAAAGACTGAACTACAACACATGCAATAACTTGGCTGGGCTCTGAAATGTCCAATCTCACAAGTCAGTTAGCCAAGGATTGAATATCCAAAGCTAATGGCCTCTCCTCTGCTGTAATGAAAGCCAAACTACCTATACTCTCCGCCTTTCTGCTCAAGGCGTCTGCAACCACATTTGCTTTACCCGGATGGTATAGGATAGTAATATCATAATCTTTCAGTAATTCCAGCCATCTGCGTTGCCTCAAATTTAGGTCCCTCTACTTGAACAAATGCTGCAAACTGCGATGATCAGTGTAAACTTCACAATAAACCCCATAAAGGTAATGCCTCTAAATCTTAAGAGCGTGAACAATCGCAGCTAATTCCAAATCATGTACCGGATAATTCTTCTTGTGGGGCTTCAACTGACGTGAAGCATATGCAATAACTCGCCCTTCCTGCATCAATACACAACCCAAGCCAACGCGTGATGTGTCGCAATACACTGTATATATTCTCGAACCGGAAGGCAACACTAACACTGGTGTTGTAGTCAATGCTGTCTTGAGCTTCTGAAAGCTCACTTCACAATCATCAACCATTGGAACGGAGCACCCTTCTGGGTTAATTTGGTCAAAGGTGCTGCAATAGATGAAAAACCTTCCACGAACCGACGATAATAACCTGCTAAACCGAAAAAACTCCTGGTCTCAGTTGCCGAAGTGGGACGATCCCAATTCTGAACTGCCTCAATCGTTTTGGGATCAACCTTAATACTATCACCCGATACAATATGCCCCAAAAATGCTACAGACTCTAGCCAAAACTCACATATAGAGAACTTAGCATATAGCTTTTGTTCCCGCAATGTCTAAAGCACTAATCTCATATGCTGCTCATGCTCCTCCTTACTGCGCGAGTAGATCAAAATGTCATCAATAAAGACAATGACAAGCGAATCAATATATGGCCTGAATACCTTGTTCATCAGATCCATAAACGTTATCGGGGTGTTAGTTAAACCGAAGGACATCATCAGAAACTCATAATGACCATATCTAGTCCGAAAAGGAGTCTTCGGAACATCCGAATCCCGAATCTTCAACTGATGGTATCCCGACCTCAAGTCGATCTTAGAGAACACCCTAGCACCCTGCAACTGGTCAAATAGATCATCAATACGCGGCAACGGGTACTTGTTCTTAATAGTAACTTTGTTCAGTTGACGATAATCAATACACATCCGCATTGTTCCATCCTTCTTCTTTACAAATAATACCGGTGCACCCTAAGGCGATACACTCGGTCTGACGAACCCTTTGGCTAGTAACTCCTCAAGCTGTTCTTTCAATTCTTTTGGAGCCATGTGATACGGTGGGATAGATATAGGCTGGGTATCTAGAGCCAAGTCAATAAAAAAATCAATATCACGATCAGGTGGTATACCTGGAAGATCTGAAGGAAATACATCGGAGAACTCCCGAACTACAGGCACTTAATCAATAGTAGGAGTCTCTGCAGTAGTATCCCGAACATAGGATAGATAAGCCAAACAACCCTTCTCAACCATGTGTTGAGCCTTTATAAAAGAAAGAACTCGATTAAATGAACTAACAGGCAAACCCTTCCACTCCAGCCTAGGAAATGCTAGAATAACCAAGGTAACAGTCTTGGCTTGACAATCTAGAATAGCATGATATGGAGATAACCTGTCCATGCCTAGAATAATTTCAAAATCGGTCATCTCAAGAAATATGAGATCTGCTCTAGTTTCATAATCACATAATGTAATAATACAGGACTGGTAGATCTGGTTCACAACAACAGAATCGCCTACAAGAGTGGACACATAAACAGGAGTACTCAAAGACTCACGAGAAACATCCAGGAAATGAGCAAATAGAGATGACACATATGAATACCTATATCCTGGATCAAATAATACTGAGGCATCTTCCCCGCAAACAGAAATAATACCTGTAATCACGGCATCTGAGGCCTCTGCATCTGGTCTGGCCGGAAAAGCATAGAACTGAGTTGGAGCGCCTACTGGCTGACCTCCGCCTGGCTGACCTCTACCTCTAGGACGACCCCTACCCACCTGTCCTCAACCTCTTGGTGGTCGGACTACTGGTGGAGCAACTGGTGTAGTAATCATAGGCTGCTGACCCTGCTGCACTGGTCTACCCCGCAGTCTGGGGCAGAATCTCCGTATGTGACCGGGATCCCCGCACTCGTAATAACTTTTCGGTGCGATAAGCTGCTGACTAGAAGTCTGGCCCTGGTGACCTGAATACCCACTAGAAGAACCCTGAATAGCTGATGGGCGATAAGAAATCTTTGGTATAGCACTGAAATAGGGTCGCACTGGAGTACCTCGAGGAGGCGGTGGTGCTGTATATGGGGGCCTGCTGGACTGCCCTCTGCCCCCAGACGGAGCACCTCTGAACTCTCCAGAATACCTAAACCGCTTATCTCTCGTAACCTGCTCTCGGCTCCGCTGACGTACACCCTCAATCCTGCGGGCTATCTCCACGATTAGCTCATAAGAAGTACCTATCTCAACCTCTCGAGCCATAGTGGCCTGAATGCCAGTATGTAAACTCGTAACAAACCTCCGCACTCTCTCCGCCTTAGTAGGGAATATCATAAGTGCATGGTGAGATAACTCAGAGAACCTCGCCTCATAATCGGTCACTGACATCTGACCTTGCTGGAGCTACTCAAACTGAAACCGCAACTCTTCCCTCTAAGAGGGTGGAATATACCTGTCCAGGAAAATACGGGTGAACCTATCCCAAGTCATGGGATGAGAATCTGCTGGTTTGCCAAGAACATAAGACTGCCACCATCTACGAGCTCTGCCCTCTAGCTGAAAAGTAGCAAAGTCTACCCCATGAGACTCCTATATCCTCATGTTGTACAGTCTATCCTTGCACCAATCAATGAAATCCTGGGGATCCTCATGTTGCTCACCCCCAAAGATAGGAGGATGTAGTCTAGTCCATCTGTCCAATAGTTTCTGCGGATCAGCGGCTGTAGCTGGCCTGGGCTCAGGTGTAGCTACTGCCACTGGCTGGGCTCCACCCACGGGTAGTGCACCCTGGGTCTGATATACAACAGCTGCCTGTCCATGAGCCTGTGCGGTAGGGGTCTGTGCTCCCCCACCCGCCTGAGATGTGGATGGGTCTGCCGAAAATAAACCGGCCTGAGTAATATTGTCCATGAACCGCAGCATACGACCCATGACATCCTGAAATCCCGGTGCAGATGTGAAATTCACTGGAGCTGGCTCTGCCATAGGCACCTCACCCTGTTCCTCAATAATGGAATTTTTTGCTGGACCCACTGGCGGCATAACTGGAACAGTCCTGGGACGTCCTCGCCCTCCCTCGGCCTCTAGCAACTGGGGGAGTAGCTCTTCCCTGGTCTGGAACCTCATTAGAGCGTGTTCTCATAATCTGTGAGAGAATAAGAGAAGGATATTTAGTACTACATTAATTGCATGATGGAATATGAAGAAAGGTAGTTTCCTAACACCCCATAGCCTCTAGAAGATAAGTACAGACGTCTCCATACCGATCCGCAAGACTCTATTAGGTCTGCTCATAACTTGTGAGACCTACGTGAACCTAGTGCTCTGATACCATATTGTCATGACCCAATTTCACCTAAAGGTTGTGATGGCGCCCAACACTACAGTTAGGCAAGCCAACTAATAAATTAAACATATATCGATTATTTGCAAAATAATATTCCAAGTTATTTTATTATTTTATTAGCAATATTAAAGAAAATAAAAAGATACCAATAAATTTAAATCCAAGAAAAATTATAAGACCTCAAATTCTACCAGTGTGTGTGCCAAGACCTTGTGTCATAAGTGTATGTGCATCTAGTAGATTATACAAAATTCCAAATACTGTCTAAAATGAAAATAGACAGAATTAAAAATACAAGAAGAGGCACTGGTAGCTGCAGGACGGCTCAGAAAGGCAGCTCACCACTACGTCCCTGGATAACGAGAATGTACAATGATAGGTCTTCCACTAGTATCTGTCTCAGATCCTACACAAAAAGTGCAGCAAGTGTAGCATGAGTATGTAAACAATGTGTACACAGTAAGTATCAAGCCTAATCTCGAAGTGGTAGAGACGAGATGACTGACTTTGACACTCACTGAGGGTCAACAATAATAAATGGAATAAATTATAATTATTCAAATCAGCATGATTCACAGAGTTAACAATAATTTTATTCAATTAGCAAAAATAATAAAAATCCTTCAAATGCAACAATTTCCAATCTATTAATTAAATCTTTCAGTTTCAATAAAATTTCCAATTTATCAAATAGCTTTACAAGCTGCAATTCAATTTTAACAAATTTCCAATTTATCAAATAGCTTTACAAGCTGCAATAAACTGTCCAAGTATTGTGTAATTATTATTATTATTAAGCACGATTTCTGCCAAGGTCGTACGGCCCGATCCAGAGTGCCGTATACACTGCGGAGAGACGTGCGGCACGATCCATAGAGGCATCTATCCTGCCGAGGCGTTCGGCCCGCTCCACAAGAAAGGAGGACATTTTCTTATGTACCTCCGGAAAGAGAGTATATTTATTATAGCATCAATTCGAGAGGATGAACAATTTCTCTTAACCATTAATTAATTTAAACAGAAAATCAAGCATATGAGATTTCCATCCTTTAATATTTTTATTAAACAATTCAATATATATATATATATATATATATATATATATATATATATATATATATATATATATATATTAATTTACACAAATAATTCATGCTTTGAGTCCTAAACTACCCGGACTTTAGCATTAATAGTAGCTATGCATGGGCTCTCATAACCTCGTGCGTACGTAGCCACCATAATTAGCAACAATTATTACTTTAATTATCTATGGGGTAATTTCCCCCTCATAAGATTAGACAAGAGACTTACCTCATCTTGCTCCAATTTAATCTACTAGTAGACCCTTTCCTCGATTATCCAACTCTGTCTGGCTCGAATCTAGCCAAAATTATTCGATACAATCATTAAAATTTATAGAAATCCATTCTATAAGAAAATGCTACATTTTCAATAAAAATCCCAAAATTAAATTAAAACTCCGTCCATGGGGCCCATATCTCGAAATCCGGCGAAAGTTATAAAATCCGACAACCCATTCAATTACGAATCCAACCATACCAGTTTCACTCAAATCCGACTCCGAATCGATACCGAAACATTTCAAAAAATTCCCAAATTTCAATCTCAAAACACTAATTAAATGGTGAAAATAATGATATATTTGTGTATATAGACCAAATCCGAGTTAGAATCACTTAACCCAATGGCTTTCCTTGAAAGTATATCCAAAACTGCCTCTGCTCAATGGCGAATGAGATGAATGCCCTTTTTTATAAATCTGCCGAGGCAGCCTTCGGAACTGGGCCTCGAACTGGGCCTCGATCGTGGCTTCGATCATGGCCCTTGAGCCTAGGCCTTGATCGTGGCTTCGATCACACGCTCGAGCCTGGACCTCGGTCATGGCCTCGATCATGGCATCGAGCATGTGCCTTCGATTGTGACTCTCAATCTTGGGTTTCGATCCTGGCCCTCGAGCCTTGCCTTCGATCATGGCCCTCGAGCTGGACCTTCGATCGTGGATTTGATACTGAGCCTCGTCTCTGGCTTCGACTCAGGCCGTTAACCCTGGGCTCGATATCTGGGCTCGACACCTGGGCTCGATTTTGGGCTCGATCACAGCCCAGAATATCCAGCAGAAGGAAACATTGCAGGAGCTAAGTCCCATTTTTGATCCGTTAACCATCCGAAACTCACCCGAGGCCCTCGAGACCTCAACTAAATATATCAACAAGTCCTAAAATATCATACGAACTTATTTGAAACCTCAAATCACATAAAACGATGCTAAAATCACGAATCATGCTCCAATTCAAGCTTAATAAAACTTAGGATTTTCAACTTCTACATTCTATGTCGAAACCTATCAAATCAAGTCCGATTGACGTCAAATTTTTCACACAAGTCATAAATGATATAACGGAGCTATAAAAATTTTCAGAATAGGATTCCAACTTTGGTATCAAAAAGTCAACTCCCCGGTCAAACTTACAAACTTAAATTCCTATTTTAGCCATTTCAAACCTAATTTAACTACGGACTTCCAAAAAATATTTCGAATACGCTCCTAAGTCCAAAATCACCATACGGAGCTATTGGAATCATCAAAATTCTATTCCGGGGTCGTTTTCTCAAAATGTTATCCGAAGTCAAACTTGGCCTTTTAAAGCCATCTTAAGGAACCAATTGTTCCGATTTCAACCCAAACACTTCCAAATCCCGAACCAACTATCCCCGCAAGTCATAAATCATTAAAAGCACATACGGAAAGTTTTATTTTAGGGAACGGGGTTCTAAAAGTCAAAATGACCTGTTGGGTCATTACATGCCCACACATCCATCTCGGTATCCTCATATCTGCTACTTTCATCCTTAGAACATGGGAGTTCTTGACCACCAACACTCAGCCCTATATAACATAGTAGGTCTAACCACACTTTGTACAACCTACCCTTAAGTCTTGGTAGCACATTCAAATGACATATAACATATACCTATATAAAACATTTCCCAAAACAATTAACTCGCCTACCAAAAACTGGAAAATAAGTGGTTTTCTCACTTGTTGTCCAGGAAAATATTTTTCATGAAAAATTTCCCGCATACAACACACAACTGGTAGTTATGATGGTCTACCTTCAGCTATAAACCATTAATGACTCCAAGAAACAACACATATTTTTTCTTCTATTTTGTGTCAATCGACTAAATAAACTTGGTGTAGATACATTAATACAAATAAAAAAGGAACATATGTTAAAAGATACCTGCATATTCATTGCAACATTAACCACGTAATCACTCAATCGAATCTTGTCTTGGTAATGGAAGGCAGTCTCACAAATGAGTAATAGTCATGGCGAGGCGGTGACTATTGTTCCTTAAGTAATTTTTGATGGGCCGACAAAATTTTAGGCGATCTGGGTACTGTGGCCTGGGCTATAGCACATGAAAATCTGGAAATTGGGCGGAATTCTAATATTATGACCCTAAAACGCCAAAAAACGAGCAACGGTTATGGCAAGACGGTGCCTTTTGTTTCTTAGATCATTTTTGATTGGCTGGAAAAATTTCAAGTGACCCGGATCTGGTGGCCCGGTCCTATGTAGAAGGCGTGGGCTATAGACCATGAAAATTTGGGAACCTAGAAAAATTCTAGTTTTATATCCTTAAAATATAACAAAACGTTTAAAGTTTATGGCGAGACAATGACTATTGTTCCTTACGTCATTTTTGATAGCCCGAAAAGTTTTTAGGGAATCTGGGTCCCGTGGCCCAAGGCAATGTAGAAGGCGTGGGCTATAGCAACAGTCATGGCGAGGTGGTGGCTATTGTTCCTTAGGTCATTTTTGATGGGCCAGCAAAATTTTAGGCAATCCGGGTCCAGAGGCCCAGGCCCATGCAGAAAGCATGAGGTATTACACACGAAAATCTAGGAATCTGGCGAAATTCCAGTTTTATAGCCCTAAAACACCAAAAATGAGTAACGGTCATGGCGAAGAGATGACTATTATTTCTTCGATCATTTTTGATTAGCTGGTAAAAACTTTGGTGATCCGGGTCCGATCGCCCAGGCCCATGCAAAAGGCGTGGGCTATAACACACGAAAATCCATGAATCGGGCGAAAATCTAGTTTCATGATCCGAAAATGCCAAAAAATTATTAACGGTCATGGAGAAGCGGTGACTATTGTTCCTTAGGTCGTTTTTCATAGGCGGGCAGAATTTTAGGCGATCCGGGTTCGGTGACCCGGACAGAATTTTAGTTTTATGGCCCTAAAATGGGTAACCACCATGGCAAGGCGGTGACTATTGTTTCTTATGTCATTTTTGAATTTTGATAGGCCGACAATATTTTAGGCGATCCGGTGTCTAATGGCATGAGCCCATGCAAAAGGCGTGGGCTATGGCACACAAAAATCTGAAAATCGAGCGGAATTCTAGTTTTATGGCCCTAAAATACAAAAAGGATGAGTAACGGTCATGGATAGTTGGTGACTATTGTTCCTTAGTTCATTTTTGATGGGCCAACAAAAATTTAGGCGATTCAGGTCCGGTAGCTCGGGCCCATGCAGAGGCGTGGGCTATATAGCACACAAAAATTTTGGAATTGGGTGGAATTCTAGTTTTAAGCCCTAAAATACAAAATAATTAGTAACGGTTATGGCGAGGTGGTGACTATTGTTCCTTTGGTTGTTTGTAATGGTAGGTAAACTTTTAGGTGATCCACGTAAGGTGGACCGAGCCCATGCAGATGGCGTTGGCTATAGCTTACGAAAATCATAGGATCGGGCGGAATTCTAATTTTATGGCCCTACAATACCAAAAAATGAGTAACGGCCATGGCAAGGAGGTGACTATTTTTTCTTATGAATTTTTTGATGGGTTAGCAAATCTTTTGGCGATTCGGGTCTGGTGGCCCAGGCCTATGCAGAAGTCGTGGGCTATAGTAAACAAAAATTTGAAAATCGGGCGGAATTCTAGTTTTATGGTCCTAAAATGCTAAATATCTAGTAATGGTCATGGCGAGGTAGTGACTATTGTTCCTTGTGTCATTTTTGATGGGCTGGCAAAATTTTAGGCTATCTAGGTCTGGTGGTCCTGGCCTATGCAGAAGGCGTGGGCTATGGCGGAATTATAGTTTTATGGCCCTAAAATGCTAAAAAATGAGTAACGATCATGGCGATGCGGTAACTATTATTCCTTAGGTCATTGTTTATAGGAAGGCAAAATTATAGGCAATCCGGGTCCGGTGGCCCGGGCCCATGCATAAGGCATGAGCTATAGCACACGAAAATTTGAGAATCGGGCCGAATTCTAGTTTTATAGTCCTAAAATGCCAAAACTCGCGTAATGATCTTCGCGAGACAGTGACTATTGTTCCTTAAGTTGTTTTTATGGGCCGGCACAATTTTAGGTTATTCGGGTTCGGTGGCTTGAGCCCATGTAGAAGGCGTGGGCAATAAAACACGAAAATCAGGGAATCATGGGGAATTCCTATTTTATGGTTCTAAAATGCCAAAAATGAGTAACGGTCGTAGCGAGGTAGTGAATATAGTTCCTTAGGTTATTTTTGATTGGGCGACAAAATTTTAGGCAAACCGGGTCCAGTAATTCTGACCCATGCAGAAGGTGTGGGGTATAGCACACAAAACTCTAGGAATCGGGCGAAAATCCAAATTTATAGCCCTAAAATGCCAAAAAACGAGTAACGGTTATGGCAAGATGATTACCATTGTTTCTTAGGTCGCTTTGTATGGGCATGAAAAACTTTAAACGATCTAGGTTAGGTGGACCGGGCCCAAGCAGAAGGCGTGGGCTATAACACACGAAAATCTGAGAATCGGATAAAATTCCTGTTTTATGGACCTAAAACGCAAAAATAATGGTCATGGCGAGGCGGTGAATATTTTTTCTTAGGTCGTTTTTGATTTTTTCTTAGGTCATTTTTGATGGGTCGATAAACTTTTAGGCGATCCGAGTCCAGTGGCCTGGGCCCATGCATAAGGCTAGCACACGAAGATCTAGGAATTGTACGGACTTCCAGTTTTATGGCCTAAAAGGCCAAAAATGAGTAACGGTGATGACGAGGTGGTGACTATTATTCCTTAGATTATTTTTTCTAGGTCGGCAAAAATTTTAGGCTCCGGTTCTTGTGGCTCGGGCCCATTCCATCGGTGTGGCTATAGCACACGAAAATCTGGAATTAGTTTTATGGCCTTAAAACTCCAAAACAATGAGTAAGGGTCATGGCGAGACAGTGACTATTGTTCCTTGGGTCGTTTTTGATAGGTCGGAAAATTTTTAGGTGACCCGGGTCTAGTGGCTCGGTCCTATGCTGAATCTATAGCATACGAAAATCAGGGAATCAAGCGGAATTCTAGTTTTATGGTCCTAAAATGCCAGAAAATGAGTAACGGTCATGGTGCGGTAGTGACTATTGTTCCTTAGGTCGATTTTGATGCGCCGAAATATTTTTAGGTGATCTGGGTCCGGTGGCCAGGGCCCATGCCATCGGCATGGACTATAGCAAGAAAATTTGGGAATCGGGCGAAATTCTAGTTTTATGGTCCTAAAATGCAAAAATAAATGAGTAACAGTCATGGAGAGGCAGTGACTATTATTTTTTAGCTTGTTTTTGATGGACAGACAATATTTTAGGCGATCCGGTTCCGGTGGCTCGAGCCCATGCGGAAGGCAGGGGCTATAGCATATGAATATCTAGGAATCGAGCGGAATTCTAGTTGTATGGCCCTAAAACGATAAAACATGAGTAACGGACACGGCGAGGAATTGACTATTATTCCTTAGGTCATATTTTATGTGCCGGTAAAATTTTAAGCGATCGGAGTCCGTTGGCACGTGCCCATGCAGAAGGCGTGGTATAACACACGAAAATCTAGAAATCGAGCGAAATTCTAATTTTATGGCCCTAAAATGCAAAAATCTATAACGGTCAAGGAAAGGCAGTGACTATTTTTCCTTAGGACGTTTTTGATGGGCCGACAAAATTTTAGGCGATTCGGGTCCCGTGGCCCGGGCCAATGCTGAAGGTGTGGGTTATAACACACATAAAACTGGGAATCAGGCAAAATTCTAGTTTATGATCCTAAAACGCCAAACAATGAGTAAAAGTCATGGCGAGGTGGTGAATGTTATTCCTTAGGTCGATTTTCATGAGCTGGCAAACTTTTAGGCGGTCTGGGGCCTGTGGCACAGGCCAATGCATAAGGCATGGACTATGTCATACAAAAGTTTGGGAATTGGGAGAAATTCCTGTTTTATGTTCCTAAAACGCCAAAAAAGAGTAATGGTCAAGGAGAGATTGTACTATTGTTCCTTCGATTATATTTTATGGGCCGGGAAAATTTAGGTGATCTGGGACCGGTGGCCTAAGACCATAAATAAGGCGTGGGCTAGCACACGAAAATCTATGAATCGAATGGAATTCTAATCGTATGGCCCTAAAACGCAAAAAAGTTAGTAATGATTATGGCGAGGCGGTGATTATTGTTCCTTAGGTCATATTTGATCGTTAGTAACGATCATGGCAATCCGGGACCGGTGGCATGGGCCCATGCAGAAGGCATGGGCTATAGTACACAAAAATCTGGAAATCGCGGGGAATTCCAGTTTCATGGCCCTAAAATGCCAAAAATTGAGTAACGATCATGGGGAGGTGAAGACTATTGTTTCTTAGGTCGTTTTTGATGGTCCGACAAAATTATAGGCGATCCAGGCCAATAGCTCATGCCTATACAAAAGGCGTGGGCTATAACCCACGAAAATTTGGGAATTGGGCGGAATTCCAGTTTTGTGACCCTAATACGCCAAAAAATGAGTAACGGTAATGGCGAAGTGGTGAATATAGTTCGTTAGGTCATTTTTTATGGGTCGGCAAAATTTTAAGCTATCCGAGTTCGGTGACCCGGACCCATGCCACCGGCGTGGGCTATAGTACAAAAAATCTGGAAATCGGTAGGAATTCCAGTTTTATGGCCCTAGAATGATAAAAAAAAAAAAACGAGTAACGGAAGGCGGTGACTACTATTCTTAGGTCGTTTTCAATGAGTCGGTAAACTTTTAAGCGATTCGGGTCTTGTGGCACGTACCCATGCAGAAGGCGTTGGCTATAGCACAAAATAATCTGGGAATCAGGTGAAATTCCAGTTTTATAGCCCTAAATTACAAAAATGAGTAACGGTTATGGCGAGGTTGTGACTATTGTTCCTTTGGTCATTTTTAATATGCCGAAATTTTTTTTTTGTGATCCGGGTCCGGTGCCCTGGCCAATGCAGAAGGCGTGGGCTATAACACACGAAAATCTGATATCTGGCAGAATTTCAGTTTTATGATCCTAAAATGCCAAAAAAGAGTAAAAGTCATGGCGAAGTGGTGACTACTGATGACTTCCAAATCCACTACTAACAATTAAATGGATTCGGTCGCATGCAATATAATATACCCAACTATGAGTCGGGTTCGAATCCCACAGATAACAATATGTAGGCGATTAGGTGTGTAAGATAATTATCACTTATTATGCTAAGCCAAGCATTTAAAAAGGTTTTGAGAAAATATTTATAACTAATTGCGAAAATGACTAACCTAGAAAGCAAGTAATATGATCAATGGCTACAAGCATGGATGCAAAGGGAATTTACACTCAAGTAACGATCTAATGTATTTCACGATTTTACAAATATAAGCGAGTTTATGTTAATTAGCCTCGGGTAATAATTCTTTATTAGCTTCTTCTGAAGACTAATTGTAACGACTTGGCCGGTTGTTTTGAGTATTACAGTCATGTTCCCCCATTTACTGCTTATCCTGTGTTCAATTATAATTATCTGACTCATCGGAGAGGGTTCCGAATGAATTGGAACACTTAGTTCCAAGATTTAAAGCTTAAGTTGAAATAGTTGACCGGATGTTGACTATGTGTAAACGACTATGGAATAGAGTTTTGATGATTCTAATAGCTCTGTATGGTGATTTTGGTCTTGGGAGCGTGTCTGAATTTTTTTGAAAGTCCGTAATTAAATTAGGCTTGAACTGGCTAAAATGGAAATTTATGTTTGAAAGTTTGACCGGGGAGTTGACTTTTCAATATCGGGGTCGGAATCTGATTCTGGAAACTTGAAATACGTCCGTTATGTCATTTATGATTTGTGTTCAAAATTTGAAGTTCATCGGACTTGATTTGATAGGTTCCGGCATCGAATGTAGAAGTTGAAAATTTTTAGTTTCATTAAGCTTGAATTGGGGTATGATTTGTGGTTTTAGCATTATTTGATATGGTTTAGAGGTTCGACTTAGTTCGTATGATGTTTTAGGACTTGTTGGTGTATTTGGTTGAGGTCCCAGGGGCCTCAGGTGAGTTTTGGATGGTTAACAGATCAAATTTGGACTTAGAACAATTGAAACTTGCTGTTGCCTACTGATGCAATCGCACCCGCGGAAATTGGCTCGCAGAAGCGAGCTTGGTTGCGCAGAAGCAGAATTGGCTTGGCAAGGGCAAGGGGTGCAGGTGCACATGCAAGACCGCATAAGAGGACTCGCACCTGCGACGAGTTGATCGCAGAAGCAAAACTGAGAGGGGAGGGGCCTAATCATAGAAGCGACTTGGGTTCCGCAAATGCGAGGCCGTAGAAGCAGACCTCTTGTCCGCAGAAGCGGAGAGGACCTCACATCTGCGAAACCGCAGATGCAGTTTAGTACTCCGTAGAAGTGGAAACACTAGGCAGGCTACAAAAACAGAAGGGTCTGACATTTTTGTTATTTTGGACATTCCAGCCACGGTTTTGGGGCGATTTTTAGAGAGAATTCACGGGAAAATGAGATTTGGGGATTTCAAGGTCGAGTTGTCATCGGAATTTAGTAAATTTGGTATGGTTGGACTCGTGGTTGAATGGGCGTTCATATTCTGTAACTTTTATCGGGTTTCGAGACGTGGACCCCACTAGCAATATTTTAGTGTAATTTCGTATTTTGTGGAAAAATTAGTATTATATATGGAATTAATTTTTATAATTTTTTGTTGACTGAATCGAATTAATTGTGACTAAATTTGAGCTGTTCGAATGTTGATACGCGCAGAATTGAATTTCTGGAGCATTGTGTAGCTTGCTCGATATTGGACTCGGCTTCTTCGAGGTAAGTAACTCTTCTAATCTTGGAGTTGAGGGTATGAACCGTGATTATACGTGTTATGTTTTTGGTGTTGAGGTGACGCACATGCTAGTGACAGGCGTGTCGGCATGCACCGTGTGAAATGTGACTTCGTTATTTATGTAGTACTGTGTAGTTACCTGAACTTATCTGTAATCATGAAATCTCTACGTACTAGAGTTATTGATTTGTGATTCATGTTAGAAACCATGTCTAGACTATATACTTATCATGTTGGGACCTACTATGGTCATTACTGTTGTTGAGTTATTTGCTTTCATTGCAATTTCATACTCAGTCATATGCATTTATTGCATATCATATCTCAGTCTCTTTAGTTATTTATTGATACATCATATCATTATTTTGGGCTAGTTTCATGACATTGTGAGCCCGAGAGACTGGAGAGATTGATGACTGAGTGAGGCCGAGGGCTTGATTTTGAGATATTAATACTATAGTACGTGAGTTATCCGTGCGGATCCAGATATTGATACTATAGCACGTGAGTTTTCCGTGCGGATCCAAATATTGATACTATAGCACGTGAGTTGTCCGTATGGATTATATCGCTTGGGCTGAAGGAGCCTCTCCGGAGTTTGCACACACCCCCAGTGAGCACAGGTACCTATTGAGTGCGAATGCCGAGTGATTGGGAGGACTGAGTGGATTGATAATCTGAGAGTATGCATATGGCTGTTCACTATGTTGCATTGCATTGACATGCACACTTGACGTACAGTCATAAAGATGTATTTTCCTCATGCTATAGGATATTGCATCATTCATGACTTCACATGCACATTGACATGTAGGCATAGAGATGTACTTTTCCTCATGCCATTTGATAATGAAATACTTACCAGTTGAACAGTTTTGGAAGGAAAAAAATCACGATTTTGCAAACTTGCTCATATTTTGGTGCTTTCGATAAAGATTTGGGTTTCCAATGATATACTTGAAAAGCATGCCTATTTTTTTTAAGAATTGTGGACGAGCTGAATATTATATTTATGAGTTATTTATTGTACTATTTTTATTATATTGTTATGAGTCGTTATTGGCTATTGGTGTTGGGATTTGGCTTGTGTACCTGCTTGTCACTACTTTCAACCTAAGGGTAGGTTTGTTACTTATTGAGTACATGTGGTCGATTGTACTCATACTACACTTCTGCTGTCATGACCCCAAATTCCCTCCGTAGGATGTCGTGATGGCACCTAGTCTCTAAGACTAGGTAAGCCTATCAATGCGAAATAATATTAAATATCTGAAATAAATAAACTACAATTCAAACAATTTTAACTCCCAAAACCCGGTAGAAATAAGTCACAAGCTTCTAAGAATTTATTCTCTATGTCTCTATACATCAGAGTCTAAAGCAAATAAGGAAGACAACATAGTAAGATAGACTGGGACTCCGGAGTCTGCGGACGCTGGCAGATATACCTCGAAGTCTCCTCGTACAACTAGTTTACTGATGCCTGGTCTGATAAGATGTACCTGGATTTGCACAAAAAGATGTGCAGAAGCATAGTATGAGTACACCACAGCGGTACCCAGTAAGTGCCAAGACTAACCTCGGTAGAGTAGTGACGAGGTCAGGTCAGGCCTTACTGGAGAATAAATAATGGCATGGTAAAATGTTTAAACAATATTATAAAATAAAATCAAAATGGAAATGAATCAAGTAGTATGTCACATTTAATTACACCAAATAATAGCAAATAAATACCTCGTGGAAACAAAACAGAATTCTTTTCAGCTTTAAGAAAATCACAACAATAATCAAAGGCAACTGCGGCCATAAATCAATATCAACAAGGGCACTCCCGAGGTACCACCTCGTAGTCCCAAATCATAAACAAATTCACAATATCTCATTTTCTTATCTCACCGCGGGAGCCTTCACAATTTATTTTAAAGTAAATATTTTTTCTGAAATAGCATCCCGCGTTTTAGCGATCCTTATCACACCGCATGACTTATAGTAGTTCCCCCTACTAGCCACGCGCATCAAGCCACCCTTATCTCACCGCATGCATTTTAATACCCAGACCTTATACCACCGCATCCGTATCAATATCATAATATATCACAATTTGCACCTCAAGTGCTGAAATAATTTAACTTGCCAAAATAATTCAACAACAATATTTTTTTATAATAAAGAGCTCACAGCTCATGCCAAAATAAATCATCAATAATATTTTTCCATAATAAAGAGCTCACGGCTCCATCACAATGAGTACGAAAATTTTACAAAAATATTCAGGAGTAAATAATTCAGGAAAATAATATTCAAAATCTTTAATACGTTGCTTCAATATCAAGTTTAAAAATGTCAAATACTTCATATTAATAATATTTAATTTAAAAAAAAATCAACCTTCAAATAATACACAAAATAAAAGAAACCATGTTTCAACTAAACAGGTAAAATAATTAGTAGGAAAAGGTCAAACAAATTTGAAGTATATATCTCAGATCAATGCGCAACAATGATCTACACAATTTAAAAATATAATCTTTCACATTTAATCCGTGTACACACTCGTCACCTCGTGTACACGACTTTCAACACATTTTAATAATCACATCAATACCAATCTTAGGGGAAATTTCCCCCACACAAGGTTAGAGAAGTCACTAACCTCGACTTGCTCCAATTTAACCAAGTATTATGCTTTTTCCTCAATTTTCTGACTCCGATCGACTCGTATCTAGTCATAATTAATTCGATACAGTCAACAAAAATAATAGAAATCAATTTCATAAGAAAATACTATATTTTTTAAATAAAATCCGAAACTAGCTCAAACATTGCCCATGGGCCCACGTCTCAGAATCCAGCGAAACTCACAAAATCCGACAACCCATTCAATTATGAGTCCAACCATACTAGTTTCACTCAAATCCGACTCTGGATCGACACCGAAATCTCAAAAATTCATTTCTAGGAGATTTCTAAAATTTTCCCAAATTTCTATCTCAAAACACTAATTAAATGGTGAAAACAAAGATATATTCGTGTATATTGACTAAATCCATGTTAGAATCACTTGCCCCAATATTTTTCCTTGAAAATATATCAAAATCGCCTCTCCTCAAGCTCCAATTCGTCAAAAATAGCAAATGGGACGAAGTCCCCTGTTTTTATAACTTACAAATCTGTCAGGGAGCCCAATTTGACAGGGAGCCCGATTTGTCAGGGAGCTCGATTGTTAGGGAGCCCGATTTGTCAGGGAGCTCAATTTGTCAGGGAGCTCGATTTGCCAGGGAACCCGATTTGTCAGGGAGCCCGATTTGTCAGGGAGCTCGATTTGTTAGGGAGTTCGATTTGTCAGGGAGCTTGATTTGTCAGGGAGCCCGATTTGTTAGGGAGCTCGATTTTTCAGGGAGCTCGATTTGTCAGGGAGCCCGATTTGCCAGGGAGCTGGATTTGTCATGGAGTTCGATTTTAACAGGGAGTCCGATTGTGATAGGGAGTTCGATTTTGACAGGGAGCTCGATTTTGACAGGCAGCCTGTGATGACCCAAAATGTCATATTTAAATTTAATAATTAATTCTGTGTTCTAAGACCTTGTAAATCACTATTTATCATTCTTTGACTTGCGTGCACAGTCCGCAAAATTTTCCAAAAAGTTTTTATGTGAAAAATGGAAAAACAAATGTGAATTTGAGCTTTAAAACTCAACTGAGTTGACTTTGGTCAATATTTTAAGTAAACAGACTCGGATCAGTATTTTGACAGTTCCGATAGGTCCGTATCGTGATTTGGGACTTGGGCGTATACCCGGAATCAAATTCCGATGTCCCTAGCCCGAGATATAGAATTTTGATAAAAAATAAAAAGTTGAAGTTCAAATAGTGACCGGAACGACCCCGAAATAGAATTTTGATGATTCCAACAGCTCCGTATGGTAATTTTGGAATTAGGAGCGTGATTGGAATTTTAATTGAAAGTCCGTAGTGAAATTAGGCTTGACATGGCTAAAATAGGAATTTAAGTTTGGAAGTTTGACCGGGGAGTTGACTTTTTGATATCGGGGTCGGAATCCATTTCTGAAAATTTTCATAGCCTTGTTATGTCATTTATGACTTGCGTGCAAAATTTGAGGTCAATCAGACTTGATTTGATAGGTTCCAGTGTTGTTTGTAGAAATTGAAAGTTTCAAAGTTCATTAGGCTTGAATCTATGAGTGATTCGTGTTTTTAGTGTTGTTGGATGTGATTTGAAGACTTGATTAAGTCCGTATGGTATTTTCGGACTTGTTAGTATATTTGGTTGAGGTTCCGAGGGGCTCGGGCGTGTTTCGAATGGTATTCGGAGTATTTTCCTTCATTTTGGCACTGCTGGTAGCTGCTGATTTCTGGTATTTTAAACCTTCTATGCGATCGCGAAGATTGGGATGCGATCGCGTAGGCTTAGTTGAGGCAGTGTTAATTTTGTTCTTCGCGATCGTGTGAGATCAACCGCGATCACATAGGTTTGGCAAGCTGTGCATCGCGATCGCGTGGCATTGTTTGCGATCGCGTAAGGTTAATTGAGGGCTGCTAAGTTTTGTGCTTCGCGATCGCGTGAAGCGGGATGCGATCGCGTAGCTTTGAGACCTTGTGACTCGCGAACGCGTGAAGAGGACTACGATCGTGTAGAGCTGGGAATTCTATGCTCTGCGACCGCGTGAGGATATACGCGGTCGCGTAGAGTTAATTTGGGAAGTGGTAATTTTTGCTTCGCGATCGCGTGTGGATGTTCGCGATCGCGATGAGTAAAAGCTTGGGCAGAATGTTTAAGTTCTGAAAATGGGACTTCGTCCCATTTTTCATTTTTAACGAATTGGAGCTCGGATTGAGGCGATTTTTGAGAGATATTCAGAGAAAACATTGGGGGTAAGTGTTCTTAACTCAATCTTTGTTAGATTACCCGAATCTATCACTGTTTTTAACATTTAATTGATGATTTAAATTGGAAAAAATTTGAAAACCCTCTTGGATAGATTTGAGGATTTGAGGGTCGAACTGTTATTGGAATTTAGTCATTTTGGTATGGTTAGACTCGTGGTTGAATGAGCGTTCATATTTCGTAACTTTTGCCGGATTCCGAGACATGGGCCCCACGGGTCATTTTTGAGTTAATTTCGGATTTGTATTGAAAAATGTAGTATTCTCTTACAGAATTAATTCTATAATTTTTGTTGACTGTATCGAATTAATTATGACTAGATACGAGTCGAACGGAATTGAAAAATTGAGAAAAAAGCATACTACTTGGTATAATTGGAGCAAGTCGAGGTAAGTGACTTGTCTAACCTTGTATGAGATAAATTTTCCCTAGGATTAGTATTAATTGTAATGTGATGAAAGTCGTGTACACGAGGTGACGAGTGTGTACACGGACTAAACGTGAAGGATTATATTTTTAAATTGTGAAGATCACTGTTGCATATTAATTAATTTATTAAATCTTGTTATATTTTGCATCATTGTTTTGATTTGTATACCTTAAATTTGCTTGACCTTTTCCTGCTAATTGTTTTACCTGTTTAGTTGAAACTTGATTCCTTTTATTCTATGCATTATTTGAATTGATTTTCTTAAATTTAAATATTATTAATATGAAATATTTGACATTTTAAATTTGGTATTGAAGCAACGTATGTTTTTGAACTTTTACTAATGCAAAATCCAGAACAGATAAGGAATGATTCATGATTTTTGAATTTACATTATACTTCAACAATTTTTAACTTCTAAATACAATATCCAACATATTTGTTTTTTGCTGATTTTTGAACTTTTACTAATGCAAAATCTAGAAAAATATACGATGATTCATAAAATTTGAATTTATATACGTCAACAATTGAGAGCAACTACTTCAGGCCATTCAATCTCCATAAACAATACATGAATTTTAAACTTACAAGCATTCAAAATTCAGCAATCGTCCATGAAGTTGTTTCATGTTTTAGATAGGGCTATTTTTGTTCAAACTTGTATTTTCGCATTAATAAGTGGCTACTTTCCCAATACAGTTTAAAAAATATGGCTAAACTCTAATAGTCGACCTAAAAAATGACAATTTACCAAGATCATCCTCGAAATTCCTTTTCATTCCTTAGGGCAACATTAAAGACCACTTCTAACCTACACGCTGCTACTAGGGCGCAACTAGGCCGACTACGAATTTGACAGAACACACTAGTTTTTGTAAATTTGTATGAAGAAATTTATTAATCGAGTATAAACATTAAACTAGAGCCCTATTATTAACACTTGAAGTCTATCGTTCTAAAATTCAGAACCCATAAAATTACAATCTAAGTTTTGTCTCTATCTGCACCTTATACGAATAAATGTTTCCCAAACTACCTCGCTAAGTCTTCGAATAGCATAATGTTCCAACGAAAGGTCTTTCAAATTTACCACATTTTGTTTTTTCCCTTTTCTCCTTCAATGCATCCCAACTTCTTCTATCATTGTGTTTGTTTTATTTTGTTAGTTTTTGCTTCATTTAAGTATCGAATTTGAGCTAGAAAACTGAATCTCGATTGATGAGTGTCCATATGAAAATTAAAGTTTTGTTGCGCTAAGAGTTGAAACTTCATTTAAGGAGTTTCGAAGCTCGTATTTCAGCTCAGTTCTTGAAAATCTCACTCTAAAATGATTGAGCGAAGTTACAAATTATTAGAAAAGCTTATAGTAACTTGAATCTAGATTTACAACTATCCGCTTTGAGTAACTAATAGTTTTTGAAGAAAAAATTAATCTTCCCTTTTTTTTACGACATATAAATCAAGTTGCTTAATAATTTCAATATTCCAGTACATTAAAGATTTCAAAAGAATTAATTATTTTTCTTTTCTTATTTCTACTCAATATCATGAATCATAGGTATATCAATATTTCATTCCTGAATTGTTTACTGAAATTGATTCCAATTAGATCAATCAAATTCATTCGTCTATCTAATAGTTAAGTACGACATAACACAAAATGGCGTTAGTATGTCAAGAGAAAAAAAGAACTTCATACACGATGTTTGTATTAAGCCATATTATTTAATACACTTAAGTGACAAATTAAAATGGAAATACATGTTATTTTACCATAGGAATAAAAAATTATAACTCACTCTTTAATCAAGTAAATTAAATCCATTCCGTACGAGCAACGCAACAATTGAGAACCATGAGAAATTACTGTAATTATACGATAAATATTCAAATTTGCAATATGTCTGATCTAAATTTGATTATGAAACATTTCACATGATGTCATCCAATATTTGATTGTAGGAATATTACTTAAGGTTAGATGTAGAGAATAATTATTCATCATCGTATACATAACTTAACATTTTCTATACATTATAAGTAGTTCCTTCTCTAAATTAGTATATTTTCTAAATTAACAATGAATAAGGTATTTTCTCGAAGATTTCGTCTCCTTTTATGGAAACATTTTGAAAGGTATTGCCTATTTCAATTTGCAATAAAAATAAAATATATGAACATAATTATTCACCATGTTAATACATAATTAATATTTTCTAGATGAGGAGTACCTCTTCTAAATTAGCAAAATTAACAATGAATAAGGTACTTTTTTCATAATTTCCTCTCTTCTTATGGAAACATTTTAAAGTGTAATGTCTATTTCAATTTGTAATAAATATAAAATATATAAACACAAAAAAGAATTACTTACTAAATAAAGTTTTTATCCCTAACGTTCAATTCCGGAACTCAGGCCATATTTCAAATTCACTTTCGAAAATGCCCAATAATTCCGCCAGTCCCGCCTTTTTTTCCCTCTTCCCACTACTTTTCAAAATTTACCCAAAGTCCCAAAAAAGTTTAAAAGCCAATAACAACACTCTGCCCTTCCTCACTCTCTCCATCCTCCGCCACTGTACCCACGGCGCCGCCGCTGTGACCTAACCTACTGCTTCTCTTCAAATATCCTTACATTTACTTATGCCGAGCAAACGTAAAGCTACTTCTCCGGCGTCAAAGCCGGAGTCTTCATCGGCTAGCAGGAAATCGAAGAGACTCGCAGCAAAGCCAGATCCAGTAGTAGCTCCACCAGCTGATAGTGATTTTGAAGAGTCGGAACCTGTTTTGTCAACAAAGAAGAAATCTACGAGACGGACAACTGAAAAAGAAGCAGTAGATTCTCAATCGAAGAGACGAGCTGTTGAAAATTCAGGTTCTTTTGTAGCTGAAAAGACAGAGCCAGATCCAGATCCAGATCCAGAGGTGGAGGATTGTGCAGTGGAGAGTGATTTTATAGAAGAGGTAGATGAGACGGAGCACGGGACTTTGAAGAAGAGCTTAGCGGCTTCGCCTTCGAAAAGGAAGCCGAAGAGAGGTGAGAATGTAAAGGATGAAGAGTGTGTACTTTACGGTGAACCTGTTCCAGATGCAGAAGCTCGTCAAAGGTGGCCTCATCGCTATGTAAGAAACGTTTTTAAAAAAAAAAGTTTTTTATCTGTTTTTACTGTGAAATACATTCTTTTAGCTGCTAAAATGTAGAATATCTTTGAATTCAGAAAGTTGCGTGTTATGTTAACTTGTTTATCGCAAATAGATACTTTTTAGATGCTCAAATAGACAAAAGGATAATGGAAAAAGTTAAGCTATTGATGCTCTTGCTTGAATTTTCTGCTCTTTACTACGGGCTTTGTAGTTTTTTGAAAACTTGAATTCCTTCAAGCTAACATGAGTTCTTTCCATCAGGGCTTACTCTTGCTTATCTGGGTACTCTAGCATAAGAATTACTCCATCTATTTCAATTTATGTTATCATTTTCACTTATGAAGAGTCAAACGATAATTTTAAAGCTATTAGATTATATTAACTCAATATTTTACAGTTAAAATTTGTATATTCTAAAATTATATAAAGAGAATTATAAGTTGCAATTCTTTTCACGCCAATATGATTATAAATGCATTTTTAAATGATGATCAAAGCTCACATAGTTTGAATCATCGAGAAGTGTCACATAAATTAAGTACCCATTTGGCCATAAATTTTGCCAAAAAATATTTGTTTTTTGGCAAATACTAGTTTGTTCATAAATTTTATTCATATTTTGAAAAATTCTCAAAACACAAAACTAGTCACAAAATATTACTATTACATTTTTAAAAAATTGCTCCAATCTTTTATATTTTATAAAATAACCCACCATTTATTATTTTGTAACAATGCTTATTCATCTTCTCAATCATCTAATACTTTATTATGTAGTTCAGTATAAAAATGATAATTTTGTACCTAATTTATTTATGTTTAGGACTATTATTTGCTATAATATAATCAATTTTATTGATTAAGTTACTGTTTAGTATCTCTTATATTTTTTATAACTTGTGTTTATAAGTTATGTTTCATGTTTTTCATAAATAAATAAATAAATAAATTGAAATATGTTTTGAAAATTGATGTCCAAAATACATTTTCATCTTCAAACCAAACTTCACCCAAATCATATTTTTCAAAACAAATTTCGGAATCTATGGTCAAACTCTTTCTAAAATATAAAGAGTATGTATGTTCTAATAGTTTTGTATCGTATATATGAAATTGTGCTGCTTAAAATTGATTGGGGTTTTGGTATTTCAAAATGCTTGTATTTGGATGGCACCTTTGAAGTTTCTGAAGAAATGCAATTATCTTGTTCATTTTTTGTCCACATTAATATAAATACACATGCATCCTCTTATATTTTGGTCCTTTATCTATTATTATTAGTACTTTATTCGTTTCAATTTATGTGATTGAGTTTTACTTGACATATCGTTTAAGAAAAAAACATTTAAAATTTATGATCTTAAAATCTTAAATGCTAAAACCTTTGTAGTATCATTATATTTGTGTATCTATAAAAGCTCTTCATCAAAATTTAAAATGGATAAAATAACAAGTATAAAGTTAAATTCTTTCTAAATATAAAAATATATTGTTCTTTTTGGAATGTACTAATCAGATAAATATGCTATATAAATTGAAACGGATGGAATACTAATTTTCTTTTATTTTTATTTGGTAAGATGTTGGTATGTGATTAAGTTTAAATGGAGAAACATTGTCTGCGATGATTCATATAGCCTACCCAATTTGTCTAAGATAGAGATATAGTTATTATTGTTAAGTAGACACATAAATCTTATTCATGAATTAAAAGTGTCATCTAACAAATTATTGTAGTAGTACTATATTTGTCTGTTTCAAGAGGCTAGTTGATAGTTTGTCCGTTTTAATTTGATAGTTTGAATGAAAATATTGAAATCATTGTTGACAAAAAAGTATGTGAGAGAACATCAACATCTTAGTTTTAAATCTGGTCGTTCAATGTATTTGAGTTCTGGAAAGTTGCAAAAGCTGTATGGAGGGATACTTCAAACATTATGAGGCATTTCAAAGTTGAAGATATGTCTCAAATTGAAGTTGTGATCAGTGGTATCTCTTTTGTTACTACTTATTTACCATTTAGTTGAATACTTATATAGAATGTGTATGCGTTATATCTCAAACCTGAAACAGTACATGTAAAGTGGACCTAATACTGTTGAAAATACTCACACTGTTGTTTGATTGGGTTCAGAGTAAGAGTAAAATACTTTTGGCACATACCAAATGTATTCTTAGAACTTGTGGTCCTAAATTTGTTGTGACATGCCTATGGGTATGTGAGCATTCATTAATAGTAAAATGAAAAGTTTGATGTTTTTTTTTTAAATCTAAAAAAGTGCCATTCTTTTTTAAATAATTTATAAAGATAAAGATATATAAAATGAAATAAAGACAGTAGTTCCAAAAACCTTTTAGTGTTTAATTTATTTTTACATACTTAACTGTTTTTTGTTTTGAAAACAGAATAGGGGGAAAGCAAATGGTACTAAGAGCTTAAATGGGTAAGTTTTGCACAACTGTCCACCACAACATTGTTTTTGGCTCATAATAATTTTGTTTATTTTGATTGGCGTATGTGATATTGGTAATTTCATGTTACAGTCAAGATGATTCAGACCAGCAACTTCAAGCTAAGTGCCATTTTACTCAAGCATCGGTTGATGGTCAGATTTATTGTCTTGAGGATGATGCACATGTGAAGGTAAAATATTGTAGTGAAAAGTAACCTTGGCCTATGTTATGTGAATCCTTCATTGTGTTGATTTACCCGTTTCTAAAGGATTTGATAAGAATTTGGGTATTTTTTGTGGAGTCCTATTGAATTTTGTGACTATCTATCTTAAAGCTTAAACTTTTTGAGTAATTTCACATTTTATGTATTTAATCATGTTTTCAACATGTCCTCTCACATACACTCCTAATTTGAGGTAATTTTGTGATTTTTTAATAATGACTTATTGTGAGACTTGAACCTACAACTATTGTATGCTTTGATATCAAGCTGTGAATGGATCGAACTTTCCTTCCAAAACAGTTGCTGTTCCTTTCCAGCATAATACTCACATTACGCAAGAAGAAACTGCGTTTCAAATTACTTTAGCATTCTCTTCCTCCAATCCAGTCAGTTTCCAACCACCTAGGAGTTGTTTTACTGAAGAAGGTATGTCCCACATGACACCCATAACAATGAAAAATAAGTCCCATTGCTGGCCTGCAACAGGACGGCGAATGAAAATATGCCTTGTATTCTCCACTTCATTCTCACATAATAAGCATCTGCTGTAGATAAGGAATCCTCTTTCCTGCATATTCTGCTGCGTAATCATTGCTTGATATGTACCTCCAAAAAATACAAGCCACTTTATATGGATCATTCTTCAGTATTCTCCTAGGCACATTTTCTTTGTTGCTAGTACAAGCTGAATCAAACTCCTTTAGCAGCTTTTAATATTAGATATCTTATTCTTACTTACTGGCCATATTATGGTATCTGATTCATTATTCAAATTTAGTAGCCTTCTTTGATAGTTGAGAGCTTGTGTCACTTGAATTTCCCACTGTCGAAGTCTCTTATGAATCTAAAGTTCCATCCATCTTTGTTTTTGCATTGTTCAACATTTGTATTTTGATTGCTGCTATTTTATAATCTATACAACCTTAAGGTGATGCGTTTTACATATGCCTCAGCGGGTTGTAAACCCCGAGTCACAGGGTGTAAGCCTCATAGGTATTCAATTTTTAATATTTTATAAAATAATATAATGATAGTAAATATTTATAAACAAATAAAATTGCATAAAAATTGAAAAAAACTATATATATGCTCCATCCCCACAAAAAACACTAATCAAAACAATCTATTATACACTATTTACAAGCACACATAATTTGAGTCTAAAAGAATAAAGTTTTCTATATGAAAGATCAAAAAGTATGATTATCCTCCAATTTTAACTTTGAATTTGCTCTTATGAAGTAGAATGTAGTTCTCTTTGTATTTGTAAAAAGTATTAAATATTTGTTGCTTTTGTGAGATATTAGCAGACTAGCGGACACGATAAAAAATTGGGAAAGATCATGAATTAGGTTTTGACTTTTACATTTAATACTTTTGAGTTCCCTTTTAAACCTTTTGAGTAATTACCAAACTAACTTTTGAGAATTTGGGTATTATATGAATGACTTATTCAATAAATTTTGTTTTAATTTGAGAAAGTCTCTGGGGCTTACTCCTCACTAAACAAATGTGCCTCGAACGTCCGGACGTACACCCCCAATTGCTGGGCGTACACCTTTTGAGACTTTCACCCCGGGGCGTTTTTGGTTGGTCTTGCCCCGAAAATGCCTTTTGAAACAATGGTTTAGATATTTGTGTAAATAGATAGGAAAATCTTAAAGAGGAAAGAATGCCTTTCTATTATGAACTACATGTGTGAGAAGTATCATATTATAGTTGCTCATTATCCTGGGAGGTATCAAGTACTTAATGGAATAGTTGAGGTATGTGGCTTGTATGAACTTCTCTTAACAATATTTCAAAGATTTGAATTTATAATTAATGAATTACAGTCTTAATTTCTTGTCTTAGACCTGAAAAGTATTGGTTTAAGAGGTTTGGCATCAGTGAAAAATTGTTAACCTGATAAATCAATCATTAGACAATTCGTTTGGTCTTGTTTATTTTCACAAGCCATGGTAATCATTTTATTTTACAGTATTCTTAATCTTCTTTAGAATATGTCTCCAGGCATAATAATGTCTGATTCTATTAGCATGCTAGCCTACGTTGCTTGTAGTCTTAATGACATAAAATGAAAATAATACCTTAGGGTTTGAGCTGAATGCTGTCCCTGTACCTTAAGCTTGGAGGAATGTCAATTTTTTACCAAATCATTGTAATTTTTTGTTGCTCTTCGGGATTGATTGGAAGAATTAAAATAGTATTAGTACTTGAAAGTTAAAAAAAGATTGCATAGATTATTTATAAAAAAAATGGAAAGAAAAGAAAGCAGAAAAGAAAGAATGCTTAGGTCTATACTTGGCACTGTTTGTCTGTGTTGCATTTGACCTCAATTTCTCTGTGGAACCTGCTTGTTTAAACAGTGAAATTATTGGATTAAAGCCTTCTTTGTTTTTAGCCCGGTTGATTGCTTGTTTTAGTTTATTATGATACATATGACCATATGATGGATTCATGTATTGACTAATATTTCTCTTGTAACTAGGCTGCTGATGGTGAGGAGGATTACATTTGTAAGATTGTAGAATTCTTTGAAGCAGTTGATGGCATGCAGTATTTTACTGCTCAATGGTTTTACAGAGCTAAGGATACTGTAAGAAATGCCAACTCTATCATATGAAAGGTTTCCTTGTCCTCTTTGTGATGCTATATGGTCTGACATCATATATCCTGTTAGGTTATTAAAAGCCATGATCAGTTCATTGACAAGAAGCGTGTGTTCCTTTCTGAAATCATGGACGATAACCCAATCGATTGCCTTGTGATTAAACTCAAGATTGTTCCTGTGCCTTCAAATGTATGTCTTTGTTACCTTATTGGTGGATACTATGTCTTGGCATTGGGTGGTTGAACTAAAGAATGCTGAATGCTCCTGCAGGCAACTTTACAGTTCAAGGAAAATGCTAAATCAAATTGTGATTTCTACTATGACATGATGTACCTGCTGCCCTACTCATCTTTCTTGAGCTTGCCACCTGGTATTTCTTTGTTTGCTCGTTTACATAGCTGAATACAGCTCAGTTCCTTTCACATTAATATTCGAGCGTAAACTTGCATAACGGAGATGGTAATTCTTTGTAGATTCTTCAAGTCCAGTTAGTTCATCTTCGACTATATCAAGTGACACTGATGCTGGTGAGGTCAAAGAGCACAATCTGGAAAAGAAGCTCTTGGATCTGTATTCAGGATGTGGGGCAATGTCCACTGGACTATGCCTTGGTGCTAATAGCAACGGTGTTAAACTTGTTACTGTATGTTCTTTCCTTCTGCTTGTTTATTCTATATTTTACCAATTTGTTTCAGCACAATGTGGCTTGCATTTTTGTTTCTTTATAAGACCATCTGTCCTGTTGTCTGTTTTGTTAATATAAGTTCTTGGATGCAGAAATGGGCTGTTGACCTCAACAGCTTTGCTTGTGACAGCTTGAGATTGAACCACCCAGAGACTCAGGTATAGATTTTTCATTGGACATAAATATGTCTCTATTTTCTTGGTGGCCTGTCAATGAAGAAAATGAATGCACTATTCAGGTGAGAAATGAGTATGCCAGTGACTTCTTATCACTTCTGAAGGAGTGGATGCAGCTTTGCAGCTCTTGTTCCTTGGTAAAAAGCAGTGTTCCTCCACACCCTCATTTAAAAGTAATTGATGAAGTTGAAGAAGATGAAAATGCTGATGAAAGTGAAGATTCTGGAGATGATAAAAGAGGTGAAAATTTTGAGGTTGAAGAACTTTTAGAAGTTTGTTATGGAGATCCAAATGCAGTTAAGAAACCTGGACTTTACTTCAAGGTACTTAACCATTGAGCTTGGAATCTTTAATTTTTGGTATGTCACATTGTCAACCATATTTTCTTTGGTAGAATATTTACAGATTTCTTTTGTGGAAAAGCTGAAGTCTTCTGTTGTCAACTTTGTTTTGTTCTGTGTTTCTGACCCATGTCATTGTTCTCAAGTTACTTTAATTACCTTGTATATAGGTTCACTGGCAAGGTTATGGCCCAGAGGAAGACACCTGGGAGCCAATAGATGGCTTAAGGTACACTCTTGAAGCAGTCTATTCTGAAAATAACATATGTTTTTCTTTAAATTCTTTCCAACTAGTTGGCATATTGTTATAGTGAATGCCCGAAGAAAATAAAAGAGTTTGTGACCAAAGGCTTCAAAGCAAATCTTCTGCCTTTGCCTGTAAGCTTCATTACTCTCTTTCTAACTAGTTTTGGGTTCCAAATTCTAAACCACTTCTAGGCTGTCAACTTGTTAATGATTTGTGATTCTGACTCATATTGATTGCATTTTTCTATTCATCTTTTTGTAGGGGGATGTGGATGTTATATGCGGTGGACCGCCATGCCAAGGCATCAGTGGTTTCAACCGTTTTAGGAATAAAGAAAATCCACTGGAGGATCCAAAAAATCAACAGCTTGATGTCTTCATGGACATAGTGGATTTCTTGAAACCTAGGTTTGTACTAATGGAAAACGTGGTAGACCTTATTAAATTCTCCAACGGTTTCCTAGGGCGATATGCGTTGGGCAGATTGGTAGGGATGAACTACCAAGCCCGCATGGGTATGATGGCAGCTGGTGCTTACGGTCTTCCACAGTTTCGCATGCGTGTCTTTATGTGGGGTGCACTTTCATCAGAGGTAATACTGATTTTGAAATGCAGTGCATCAATCTACCAACCTCAGTCTACTTAAATCTTGTCATGTTGTGCAGAAGTTGCCACAATATCCTTTGCCCACACATAAAGTTATTGTGAGGGGTGTTATTCCCACGGAGTTTGAGGTAGGTTTTTGAATTTGTTATAATCCCATGAATGTTGTAGCGTTTGCTATTTGACTAAATGTGCATCCATGTGCGAATGCAGTCAAACACAGTTGCGTTTGATGAAGGCCAGGAATTAGAGTTAAAGAAAGAACTTTTTCTTGGTGATGCACTTTCTGATCTTCCTTCGGTACGTAAGAGATTAAAGTTTTTTTTTGTAAGCCACCTCTGATTACTTAACCATATATTAAGCATCATTTTCCCTCTAGTTTATGTGCAAGCTTTTCTTCTCAGGTGGAGAATAATGAGCAAAGAGATGAAATGATTTACACTAATGAGCCCAAGTCTGATTTCCAGCATTTTATAAGATTGGGGAGGGATGGTGAGTCCACATTTTGCTTGTAGCTTAATGTAAATCCGTTTGTTCCATTTTTTTTGCATGTTACACCTCATAGTTTAACAGCTTGGTCCCCTGAGGGGTGTCAGTTAAAACACCAATTCCATTTGAGAAGTCTCATGTACTAATTATGGTTGAGCTGAAAATGGGTTCTGCATTAATGAATATTTTGCTAATACAGTTCAGTCATTCAATTACATCAAACAGTGGTTCAGCTGCTTTCAAATTTTGATTCTGCTATATTGTAGGGGCGCTGGGAAGTGTTCTATATGATCATCGTCCTCTGCAGTTGAATGATGATGATTATCAGCGTGTTTGTCAAATTCCCAAGCGGAAGGTATACAAATTGTTTGTCTGGCCAGTTGTTGTACTTATGGAATGCGTTCTTCGCTGTGCTGAATTATCGACCTGTGATTTTAGGGTGCAAACTTCAGAGATTTGCCTGGAGTTCGTGTTCGTTCTGATAATAAAGTTGAATGGGATCCAGATGTGGAGAGAGTAAAACTTCCTTCAGGGAAGCCTTTGGTATGATTTAATTTGACTGACAGTTCTCTGTTTTTTTTTTCTGGATCTTATGATGCTTAAAATCAACAGGTCCCTGACTATGCTATGAGCTTTGTTGGTGGTAGTTCCACAAAGTAAGGATACACCTTTTTCTTTCTTATTTGGTATTTTCTTTGCATTTGTATCTGCTTTTCCATAATATTTGTACCGATTTTCATGGTGTGAAATCATGCAGGCCATTTGGTCGTCTGTGGTGGGATGAAACTGTCCCAACAGTAGTGACGAGAGCTGAACCCCATAATCAGGTAGCTTTTACCTTTCCCATCTTATCTCAAAGACACAAACCATAGAATTGTGTTAAGTCTCATCCTGATGCCATTGTTATTCCTTCCAGACCATAATACATCCACATCAGAATAGAGTGCTTACAATTCGTGAAAATGCAAGGCTCCAAGGTTTCCCTGACTACTATAAATTGACAGGGCCAATCAAAGAAAGGTATCACTTTAACCCTAATGTAATGTATGGGTACAGATCTGATTTCTTTTAAGTAGTTCTTTCAGTAATTCCCTCCTATGCTCCATATCACCTATAAAGCTGGTACCTAAGCTGACATGTTTTTATGCTCACTTGGAATACTATCTGGTTTGAGCTTAAACTAATACATGAATATGGAAACATGCCAGAGCCATAGTTTTCCTAACAGTGTTAATGAGCTGCTGGTATCTGGAGCCTTTTATAAAGGCTATTGTGCTTACTCTTTGGTTATACCATCCTTTATTCTTGAATTTACTAATTATTGTCCAGAAGCTGCTTATGAATGGAGATAGTGAACTAGTTCATTTGTACCTGAAACATCATTTTCCTTGCTTGTTGTTACATGCTTTTGGTTGTTTTATGTTACTCAGGTACATCCAAGTAGGTAATGCAGTTGCTGTTCCAGTAGCCCGAGCTCTAGGTTATTCTTTGGCCATGGCGATGAAGGGATCTTCTGAAGGAAAACCATTAATGTCATTGCCAGATAACTTTCCTTCTCACGCGGAACAGATTGAAGTTTCTCAATGAAGGAAGTGAAATTACCTGCAACTATCAAATGGTGTTTCCCCCTTTAGGTAGATTATGGGGACTGATTATTCATAGGGTGTTATCATATATTTATTTGCATTCAGACATTGTTTCAAAAAGTGAATGCTTGCCAATGTTGAAGTTGGTGAAGACATTGAGTTTATGTAACAACTTTATGCAAGCATTTGCATCTTGTTCTATCTATTTAGAAATTGTATTTCTATCATTCAATTCAATGAAATATTTCAAGTTTGTCATGTGATTTAAAACTTGGGAGGAAAATTTAGGCACATTATAGAGTGGTGGTTAGATTGGTCATGTTTTTATGGGGTAAAGTGTTGGCCTCTTAAGAAGAGATGCGTATGTTGAGGTGGATGTACGAGTACACTAGAATATATAAGATTAGGAACGAAGATATTCGGGAAAAGGTGGACGCGGCTCTTATGGATGTCAAGATGCGTGAAGCGATGCTTATATGGTTTGAGTACATGCGGAGGAAAAGCCTTGAGGAGGTATGAGTGGTTTGTTTTGGTGGGTACGAGAAGGGATAGATGATGACCTAAGAAGTATTGAGGATATGGGTGGCACGTTGGCCAGTTCGGGATCGCGGACCAAGTGGGCCGGTAGGATTACTAGAGGTGGGTTTGAGCTGGTCTCGTGGGCTGGTTCTTGCTTTTGAATTGTTAGGACCTGGACTGTTTGACCCGCCAAGGGACTGGATCGGATCGGTCCCTTGGTGGGCCAAACGGTCATACCGATAATTTTTTAAAATTGTTTGTTTTTTGGCTATTTCAAAAAACAATTGCTGGGCAACCCAAAATAGCTGTTGGCTATTTAGAAAATAGCTATTTACCCCCCCTCCCCACTTTGGTTTAATTCCAATTTTTTTATAATTATATTTTTCTTTATTTTTAATTATAAATACTCCCTTATTCTTTCATTTTTCTTACAAAATTAATATCAATCTATCACAATTTCTCTAATTTTCTTCTATACTTGCTAAGTTGTTGAATTGAAATCTTCAACGATAATCAATTTTCAACAAGTTCGTTAATGCGGTCAACTTTTCAGAGATTGGATCCGTTCGAAAAAAAAAAATTTTGGACTTGTTGAATCACAACTAAAGAAAAACGAAGCTTACGAAGAAATGCTAGCTGAACTTGCGGAGGATGAAGCTTCGCGCAACAATGGAAGCGACGATGACCAAGCTACTTTTTCGCCACCACCAACGAACATTCGTCCTAGAACATTTCAGTTTAGCTTAGATTCTTTGATTGCTATAGTGACAGTTTCCATTATCAGGCTTTGTCCAAACATAAGTGAAAGGACTAGTACTAATGGAAACTGTGAGAAAAATGCAAACCTTGCAGTGGTGGATTGAAAATAAGAAACTTTTGGCAGACTAAAAGGATATAGACTCTCCTTGGAAGAAGATTTATACTACTAAGGACCTTATGGGATCAAAGAACTATGACTACAAGCTAATGCAGAAATTGAACATAGAAGGTAGGCAAAGAGGCCATTAACTTGCAGAAAAGTGCAAGACTAGAATCTGACTGAAAGGCCCAGATCAATATGGAAGTCTATAAAGGAATTAACTTAAATCATCTTATTTTACTTCACCCTTTTCTTTGTGGCAGATGAGTTGAATCCTCTGAAATCGTCGGTCGTTTCAGCAGTGTTCTGCTTCTTTAAACCTTTTCTCCCACCAAAGCCAAACTTTGAGTTCTTGAATTCCCTGCTCTTCCGTTTTTTATCGGACACTTTCCCCTTTTTACCACCAAATGTCGCCTTTCCTCCTGATCGATCTCCAGGAGACACACTAGGCCTCTTCTTATTCGATCTTTGATGGGGTCTCGCCCCATCTTCATCAAAAGCCAAATCAAGATCGCCAACACTCTCTTTATCAAATCCGCTCTGCTGCCTTTGCTACATCCTTTTTCTGCTTAGCCTTTTCCTTCATCTTCTGTGCCTTAACTTCTTTCGCCAACTTCTTGTTCTCCCTCGCCTTCCTCTTCTCTTCAACATCCTCAATCTTCTTCATCTCTTTCAAGACTACGCCTTTGATTTTCTCCATGTGTGCATCAGACTTCACCATATCTGCAAAATAATCCGAGGGCCTCAGAAAAGGATGTCCCATAGAGTGAAACATCAGATACGCTTGGCGGACACACTCCAACCCTTGCATGTAGAAAGAGATATCCCTCGCCAAATCATCGCTCACATCCACATCTTCTTGCTCCTCCCTGTTGACATCAAGCTTGTGAATCCAATCCAAATTATCAGGCCAACTGATTTCTCTGAGCTTATCAAGCAAACCTTCCACGTTGTATACAATGTTTTTTTGAAGGTTCAGTCAATTTTACAACTTCTTGGTCTTCTGATGATTCTGATTCTGGCTCGGATTCCTCATGATTAGCATTCATTTCCTCGTCCAACATCATTTGTGTTCCACTCGCTTTATGGTAACGATAACTTTAGTGGACAGAAAGATTGTAGGAGATTAGCATTCTAGCTCAGTCAGTTAATAACAGTATGCAGTAGGAGATGACACAAAAATATCATAGTGTTGAATTTTGACAAGATTAATGTGAACTAGTATGAACATTTGAAGCCTCCTTTTAGGAAGAAATTGGTAGATGCATTTTTCATGCATTTACATTGCATGTTCACACTTAATATGATGTCATGCATGACATTATTAAGACCATTTCTCTTCTATAAATAGTAAGAGTTTTGTTCATTTGTAAGCATCTCTCACTTGCCTTCTTATCTCCTAAGGCATTTGAATCTTCTTTCTCTCTTGTAGTATTTCACTTGTATTTTTGGAGTAAAATAAATTTGAGTTGATTGTGTCCGAGGACTAGGCAAAAATTAAATTTTGCCTAACCTCGTTAATTTCTGGTGTTCATTTTATTATTGTCTCATTTACTATTTATAAGCTATCTTTAGATATAGTAGTTGTGATTTAATCACTCTCTATATATTCGGCTTCCGCAACAATTGGTATCAGAGCCAAGGTTCTATCTTAGTATGCTCTGTGGTTGCAGCATAGTCTGAACTTCCACATCAGAAAAGAATTACTTTGGTGTTCTGTACTGTCAGCAAATAAATAGTATCTATAGCAAAATAAGAGATAATAAAAATGAAGAGTCCACATCGGGTGTTAGTAATACGTCGTTGGCATCTTCGCTTATGACAAGAATTATGTCAAATGCGAAATTTGCAGTTGAAATTTTTGACGGGTCAAGACATTTCGGGATGTGGCAAGCTGAGGTTCTTGATGTCCTTTTTCAACAAGTCTAGATATTGCCATAAAAGAAAATAAACCAGACAATATCGGAGAGGGAGATTGGAAGATTATCAACCGCATTGCTTGTGGTACCATTCGATCTTACCTCGCAAGAGAACAGAAGTATCCATACACAAAAGAAACTTCTGCAAGTAAATTGTGGAATGCGTTGGAGGATAAATTCTTGAAGAAAAATAGTCAAAATAAACTTTACATAAAAAAAGACTGTTACGCTTCACATATGTTCCTGGTACTACAATGAATGATCATATCACCAGCTTTAATAAATTGGCGACATATTTGCAGAATATGGACGTGAATTTTAGTGATGGAGATATGGCCTTAATGTTATTAAGTGCACTTCCCGATGAGTACGAGCACCTCGAAACTACTCTACTTCATGGGAATGATGAAGTGTCTCTCAAAGAAGTTTGTTCTGCCTTGTACAACTATGAACAAAGATAGAGAGAAAAACAAAAGAGTGGAGAAGGAGAAGCACTGGTCATGAGAGGTCGTTCTCAAAATCATATGAGAACGAAGAAAGGAAGATCCAAGTCAAGATCCAGACCCAACAAAGATGATTGTGCCTTTTGCCGAGAAAAAAAGCATTGGAAGAAAGACTGTCCAAAGTTGAAAAATAGGGCCAAACCTAACAATGGAAAGGCTGTCATGGATTCAAATGTAGCTGATTGTGACGACTCTGATTTCTCGCTAGTTACAACTAAGCCATTCAAACCATCTGACATATGGCTGATGGATTCAGCTTGTAGCTATCATATGTGTCCCAACAAGGACTGGTTCGTTGATTTTCAATAAGGAGAATGTGGAGTTATTCACACAGCAAATAACAATCCTCTTACCGCATATGGTATTGGTTCAATCCGATTAAGGAACTATGATGGATTGATCAGAACATTAATTGATGTTCGATATGTACCGGAATTGAAGAAAAATCTCATTTCTGTAGGAGCCCTAGAGTCAAAGGGGATCAAAGTCGTTGCAGAAAATGGGGTAATGAGAATATGCTATGGTGCACTGGTGGTAATGAAGGGAATCCGGCGAAATAATAACATGTACCACTATCGCGGTAGTACAGTTATTGGGACAACAACAGTGACATCCAGTGATGACAAGGAGGCAGAAGCAACCAAGCTATGGCACATGCGCTTGGGACATGCTGGAGGAAAATCCTTAAAGATTTTATCAGATCAAGGATTGTTAAAAGGAGTAAAGACTTGCAATTTGGAGTTTTGTGAACACTGTGTCAAGGGGAAACAAACAAGGGTTAAATTTGGAACAACAATCCATAATACTAAAAGTATTTTGGATTATGTTCACTCTGATGTTTGGGGTGCTTCCAAAACACCTTCATTAGGTGGGAAACACTATTTTGTAACCTTTATTGATGACTTTTCCCGGAGAGTGTGGGTGTATACTACGAAAACTAAAGATGAGGTGCTGGGAATTTTTCTCAAATGGAAGGCGATGATAGAGACTCAAACAGGCAGAAAGATAAAGTGTCTTCGCACAGATAACGGTGGAGAATACAAAAATGATCTTTACAATAAGATTTGTGAAGATGATGGCATTTTGAGACATTTCACCGTCAGAAATACACCACAACAGAATGGAGTGGCAAAACACATGAACCGGACTTTGCTGGAGAAGGTTCGGTGTATGTTGTCCAATGCTGGCTTGGGCAAAGAATTTTGGGCTGAGGTAATAACATATGCATGCCACCTCATTAATCGTCTACCATCTGCCGCTATTGGAGGCAAGACACCATTTGAAAAATGGTATGGAAAAACTGCTGAAGATTATAATTTTTACATGTGTTTGGCTCAATTGCATATTATCATGTGGAAGAGTCAAAATTGGATCCGAGGGCAAAGAAAACTATATTTATGGGGATTACTTTTGGAGTCAAAGGATACCGATTATGGTGTCCAGAGACAAGAAAAGTTATATTCAGCAGAGATGTTACCTTTGATGAATCTGCCATAATAGTTAAGGTGACATTTGAAGATGTCAAACAAACTGATAGTGCTTCAAAGCAGGTGGAGTTTGAGGGAAAATTAATTTTCCCAACACAGGGAGAAAACGAGGAAACAATAGAAGATTTTCCCCTGGAAGAAGAGTCAGTGGAAGGGGAGATTCCAACTTAGGAACCCCAACAACTTGAATCAATAGCAACCAGCAAGCCAAAAAGAACAATAAAGAAACCTGTTCGTCTCATAGAGACGGTGGCTTGTGCAGCCTCAATTGTAGCTGATGGTGTTCCTACCACTTATAAAGATGCAATCCAAAGTTCAGAAGAAGATAAGTGGAGGATTGCCATGAATGAAGAAATGCAGTCCCTTCATCAGAATTGCACATGGAAATTGGCCAATCTCCCGAAGGGCAAGAAAGCAATTGGGTGCAAATGGGTGCAAATGGGTATTTGCAAAGAAAGAAGGATTTCCTAACCAAGAAGATGTTCGCTACAAAACAAGATTGGTGGCCAAAGGGTATGCTCAAAAGGAGGGAATTGATTACAATGAGGTGTTTTCTCCAGTCGTGAAACACTCCTCCATTAGAGTTTTGTTGGCTTTAGTAGCACAATTGAATTTGGAACTAGTTCAGTTAGATGTAAAAACTGCATTTTAACATGGAGACATGGAAGAGGAAATCTATATGACTCAGCCAGAAGGATTCAAAGTTGATGAAAAGGAAAATATGGTGTGCAAACTTGAAAAATCGTTGTACGGATTGAAATAATCTTCTAGACAATGGTAAAAACGATTTGATAAGTTTATGTTGCAACAAAAGTACAAAAGAAGCAAATATGATCATTGTGTGTATTTGCGCAAGCTTGAAGATGGATCCTTCATATATCTTCTCCTATACGTTGATTATATGCTGATAGCTTCCAAAAGTCAAGAGGAAATTGAGAAGTTGAAGATTCAACTAAGAAAGGAGTTTGAGATGAAGGATTTAGGTGAGGCGAAGAAAATTCTTGGCATGGAGATAAAAAGAGATAGACATTCAAAAAACTCTATCTATCTCAGAAAGAATACTTGAAGAAAGTAATAGATCAATTTGGCATGAATGAGAACACGAAGTTGGTTAGCACTCCTCTTGCTCCTCACTTTAAGCTTAGTGCTGCTATGTCGCCGAAGAATGAAGCTGAGCAAGAGTATATGTCAAGAGTGCCATATGCGAATGCCGTTGGTAGCTTGATGTATGCAATGGTTTGCACAAGACCTGATATTTCACATGCTATCGGAGTTGTAAGCAGGTATATGCATGATCCAGGAAAGGAGCATTGGCAAGCTGTGAAATGGATTCTACGGTATATTTGTAATAATGTAGATGTTGGATTGATTTTTGAGCAGGAAGATAGTTAGTATCTGGTTGGATATTGTGACTCGGATTATGCGGGTGATTTGGACAAGCGTAGATCAACTACTGGTTATGTTTTCACTATTGCAAATGCACCAGTTAGTTGGAAGTCTACTTTGCAGTCAACGGTTGCTTTGTCTACTACTGAGGCAGAGTACATGGCAATTGCGGAGGCTGTAAAGGAGGCAATTTGGCTTCAAGGGTTGCTTAGAGATCTTGGTATTGGTCAAGAAAATATCACACTATTTTGTGATAATCAGAGTACTATCCGATTAGCAAAGAACCAAGTTTATCATGCAAGGACGAAGCACATTGATGTTCGATATCACTTTGTACGAGATATTATAGAAGAAGGTGGAGTCATGGTGCAGAAAATTCGGACTACAGACAACCCTGCCGATATGCTAACAAAAGTAGTGACTGCGATCAAGTTTCAACATTGTTTGAATTTGATCAACATTGTTGAACTTTGAAGATTGGAGTTGAAGACACAATCAAAATTTATCAGTAAGAGAAAATTGCAAAAATGGAATCTTGCCAAGGTGGAGATTTGTTGAATTTTGACAAGATTAATGTGAACTAGTGTGAACATTTGAAGCCTCCTTTTAGGAAGAAATTGGTAGATGCATTTTTCATGCATTTACATTGCATGTTCACACTTAATATGATGTCATGCATGGCATTATTAAGGCCATTTCTCTTCTATAAATAACAAGGGTTTTGTTCATTTGTAAACATCTCTCACTTGCCTTCTTATCTCCTAAGGCATTTGAATCTTCTTTCTCTCTTGTAGTATTTCACTTGTATTTTTGGAGTGAAATAAATTTGAGTTAATTGTGTCCGAGGACTAGGCAAAAATTAAATTTTGCCAAACCTCGTTAATTTCTGGTGTTCATTTTATTATTGTCTCATTTACTATTTATAAGCTATCTTTAGATATAGTAATTGTGATTTAATCACCCTCTATATATTCGGCTTCTGCAGCACATAGACCCCGTATATTATTTGAATTTTACCATCGAAAATAATTGGAATCATAAGGGAAGCAAATACTAACTTCTACAACATCAAAACTCAACGAATAGTTTGTATTTGGGAGAGAATAGATTATCAGCTGAGAAGCAAATACTAGTACTAAGTACTAACTAGTAAAAGTCACAAAATTTGTACAACACAAAAACACATCAAACCCAAAATATAATTTCTTTTTTACCATTAAAAAGAATTGGATCAGTTGAAAAGCAAATACTACTAGTAACGAGTACTATACTTTAAAAGTCACAGAATTATATGCCTACTCAACACCTCACAACAAAATAATACTCCATACATATGCATTTATTGGGAAAAGAACTTGTCAAAGCAAATACAAATACTAACTAGTAAAAGTCATAAACTTTATACAGTAGGACTGTCACGACCCAAAATCCTAATCTGTCGTGATGTCGCCTATCGTGGAACTAGGCAAGCCGACTCATTTCCAAACAAACCGATATGTTCATTTTAAAGATAATTTCAATACTATTTAACATAAAACCTTCATTTAAGGAGTTCAAATCAAAGAAAAATAGAAGTGCGGAAAAGAAAAGTCCGACATCGGGGTGTCACTAGCAAATTACATACCTTATTAGTCAGAAACCTCTTTCTTGCTTCTTTCTAGGAGAAAATCATAACACACAACATGCTCCGTATATCGGTAGAAATTATCCGGTTTAAACCATGGTAGAACCCATCATGAACATTTTGAAATCCATTTGCACATAATCAAGCTATCTGAACCGAATTCCTCTAACTTCACCAAGCCACACAGGTTGCCAAATCCGGGAGCATTGCCACAAAACACCTATAGATACTAGCCACGTCATAAATACACAAATAACCGATCATACCCATTACCGTGCTACCCCAACCTACTTCCAAACGGTCATATTTCCCCAAGTCCTTTCCAAATTGCCTTCAAATTGCTATTTTATTTCATTGTTAGAACACTACTATCCTTAACTAAAACTTGCCCCACGAACTCTAGCATAGAATCACACCGCCCTAAGGCTTATAAGCCGCCGAATACCCTTTTTATGTATCCCAAACGTTCCACAACCAAAAATGCTTACTCCGCGGAAACTTTATGTGAACCTAAAACTGTTTCCTTCACTTTCTTGATACTGAAATGCATATTTCACAATGATACAAGATGCAACGAGTCTCAACACCGTTAGATGCAACTTCCAGTTTTCTAGCCATATTTATAAATCTTGAATCCATTGTAACCATTCTCGAATTAACCGACCAAACAGACCGAAACGACCTGCGCCCCATTAGCACACCAACACCCAAGGGAATAAAGAGTAACCCTCACTTCTATGCAACCGAGCAAATTCCCTCTCCATGTACACTACATTCTCTGTAAATAACCACTCAATTATTTTTATGGTCCTCCTATAACCATATAGTGTAATACAACTTGTGTCCAGAAATTTCTTTACCAGAGTCATCCTCGATCTCGACCTCTGCAAGTCATAACTGATTCACCGGTATACCCCGAACCGAAACTAATACGACCCATAACCGTACAATCAACTCGTCGATAGCAGACTCCCCCACTTAGCCTTAAGCTGCAATTATATAAAATTAGAACTTGTAAGGATTTATCCTTCTCAATTACCAAGGTCTCGCACCGTTAACCTGCCAGACTTCTCGAAGTCTTTTATTAAGCCTTTCATGAACATTCTGAATCTCCAGCCAAAATCATACACGCGACCTCCTACCGGGTAGCTAGTAATATTCCTCACAAAAGCTTCATCAACATCATGCCACCGCTAGCTGCACACAGGAGATAACCCACCTGTGAAATTCCTTATCGACATCTCCCAATGACATTGCACTGAGTGCAACGACCACGAAATTCGTAAATTCTCCTGAGTTCATGCTCACCCACCATTTATATAAGTCTGCACTTTCCCTATTGATATCAACTGTACATCAACAATACCTTCCGAACTCAAGTCATATTGCACATGACACGATAATCAGATCTTCACGCCTCTATTCATTTCAAACACACTCCTTTCTGCCAAATTCAATTTTTCCTTTGTACACTAACCATCACTCCAAATAGAGTTTGCAGGCCGATTCACATATTAACACGATTCCAAATCATTCTACACATTCTCAAGGCGCACGACTACCCTACTAGTGGATTCATATGCTAATCTGTCACTCTTACATTGGTTAAATCATCTCCTTTAAGAAACTTCTCAACCTCTACTTCTCTAACTTGACCTGCTAGCACTTCAACCACCGCGAAACACTTCCCGCCATGTCTTCCCTCATACTTTGCTACCCAATTACTGCATCAAATCGAAATGTATTTCTGTCGCACCTGAACCAATAAAATATTACCGACTCTAAGTCTCTTTAATGTTTATCTTTCCCGAGCCATTAACATCAAAATACCCATTCGCAACCACCATTACTACACAACCACTTACTTTTCTTGAGTTCAAACTCATTGACAGACATGAGAATTTAATTTGCCCCAAAATTTAACAACGTGAAAGATCCTTCAAAACATTCACACTCGAGACGGTACGTCGCATCAAAATGAAAATCAAGCACCCAATGGCCTTCCTTTACATTTTAAGAAAACATTTCTCGTCACATTCACATAGTCTTAACACTTCTCGCAGTTACGTCATACTCACCATAAGCCATTCCACTGCTCATCGAGCCATAATTCCACTCGTAGGGACATTATCAGACATATGAGTCCAAATGTATAGGTTACAACTGAAGCTACCGAGCCTAAGCTGCGGTCTAACCATAGCTTCAAGTCCTCCAGACTGGCCCACCACCACAACACATAATGCACATATCAACCTTGTTCATAGAATCACAAGCCGGCGATGAACAACTGATACCGAGCGCTTTTGTGCGCATACGAGATGCGTGGAAGGAATTTAAAGAGTTATGTCTCAAGCTAAATCAATTTCGCACGATTGAATACAAGAAAGTGAAATTTTCCTAAGAGTTCTGCAGCCTCTCGAAGATAAGTACAGACATTTCCGTACCGATCCGCAAGACTCTACTTAACCCGCTCATGACTCGTGAGACCTATGTAACCTAGGCTCTGATACCAATCTGTCACGACCCAAAATAACCTCTGTCGTGATGGCGCCTATCGTGGAACTAGGCAAGCCGACTCATTTCCAAAACAAACCGATATTTTCATTTCAAAGATAATTTCAAGGTTATTTAACATAAAACCTCCATTTAAAGAGTTCAAATAAAAGAAAAATAGAAGTGCGGAAAAGAAAAGCCTGACATCGGAGTGTCACTAGTCATGAACATCTGCTACAATCTGTCTAACAATATCAAGGCTAACTCAGCCTGAAAAATAGCTAAATACAACTAGAGGAAGATAAGAGGGAGAAGAGCAGGGGTTGCGATCGCCAAACAACTACCTTGCTATCTCCAAGAAAATCTGCAACCAGAACACTCAATAACCGCTACCGTGTCCAGCTACACCTGAATCTGCACACAAGGTGCAGGGAGTAACGTGAGTACGCCAACTCAGTAAGTAACAACACTAAATAAAGAGTGAGCAGTAGTGACGAGAAATAAAGCATATAACGTTCATATCAGGAAATCTCATTAAAATACCACATGCTCTTAAAAATCAGGATTTGAATCAAACATCTCGTTTGAACCCAGTTCCAGTAAAAATCATTTAAAGACATTTTCCCAACAGTTTTCAAAAAAAGGCTCAATGCAAAGGTAAGCAAAAATGATGAAATCATAAACAGCCCCTCGGGCAAAACATCACTCATATACAGCCCCTCGGGCAAACCTCACAGTCACTCGTGCCACTCGGGCATACCTCACAATCACTCTTGCCACTCAGGCATACCTCACAATCACTCATGCCTCCCAGTCACTCAACACTCGCACTCAGTAGGTACCTGCGTTCACTAGGGGTGTGTACAGACTCCTGAGGGGCTCCTTCAGCCCAAGCGCTATAATCTGCACGGATAACTCACGTGCTATAATAATAAAGTATGCTGCAGGCGAGCAACCCCAATCCACACTCATCCTCACAAATCAGGCCCTCGGCCTCACTCAGTCATAAATATGCTGCAGGCGGGCAACCCCGATACACTCATCCTCACAAATCAGGCTCTCGGCCTCACTCAGTCATAAACCTCTCAAGTCACTCGGGCATTTCAGTAAAACAGGGCATTCGACCAAAAATATTTATATGCATCAAAATAGAGTCATAAAAACAGAGTTATGCGGTAAACAAGTATAAACATGACTGAGTATAGATTTTCAATCGAAAACAATGAGGATGGTAATAAACAACCCCTAATGGTCCAAACAGCATTGACGCAATGCCCAAACATAACATTCAACCCAATTTACAGAAATTCTTTCTAAAACATATAAGTATCAAATAGTTTCAACAAAGTATGCAACTTTACAGTTGCTACGGGACATACCAAGTCACAATTTCCCAACAGTGCATGCCCACACTCCCGTCACCTAGCATGTGCGTCACTAAAAATAGTAGAATGATACAAAATCCGGGGTTTCATACCCTCAGGACCAGATTTACAATCGTTACTTACCTCAAACCGGTCAAATCTCTAACCCCCAATGATCTTGCCTATGGAATCGACCTCCAAATGCTCCGAATCTATTCACAATCAGTACAATACCTTCAATACGCACTAATGGAATGAATTCCACAAGAAAAATTACAAAATTAGACCAAAATCCAAAATTGGCTCAAACCCGCCCCCGGGCCCACATATCGAAGTCCGACTAAATTTATAAAACTAGAAAGCTCATTTACTCACGAGTCTAACCATACCAAATTCACCAAAATCCGACATCGTTTGGTCCTTCAAATCCTTAAATTACTCTCCAAAAATTTCAAGCCCTAACCCCTCATTTTTACTAATTACCATGATTAAAATAACGGAAAATCACCATATACACAAGTATTAGGGCTCAAGTAACTTACCTCATTGAAATACCCTTGATTCCCTCTTCAAATCCCTCCAAAAAGCTCCAAAAACCGAGTTGAAATTGTGAAGAATGACCAAAATTCGCGAAGGGTTCTATTTATGGTTTCTGTCCAGGTTTTTCGCACATGCGGTCATTTTCTCGCACCCGCGCGATCGCACCTGCGGTCCAAGAAGCCGCACATGCGCAACTCACTTAATCACCCAGCTTCCGCACCTGCGGACACCTTCCTCGCACCTGCAGACTCGCATCTGCAGTCCCAGGTGCGCATCTGCGAAACCAGCCCCAACTTCTCATCTCCGCATCTACGCTCAAGGCCTCACACTTGCGGGCTCGCAGATGCGGCCAATTCTTCGCACCTGCGTTCCCAGCCTTGGCCCAGTGTCGCCCGCACCTGCGCACTCCCCATGCGCACCAGCAGCCTCGCATCTGCGACCCTTTCTTCCGCAGATGCAGAAATAGCAGAAGCAGCAGCTCCAACTGCAAAGTCCAACTTCGACAAATCCGTTAACCACCCGAAATTACCCCGAGGCCCTCGGGACCTCAACCAAAAATACCAACAAGTCATATATCAACATACAAATTTAGTCGAATCTTTGAGTCACTCAAAACAACATCCAAACACCAAATTACCCTCGGATTCAAGCCTAAGAACTTCTAAATTTCCAAATTCGGCAACAGATGCCAAAACCAACCAAACCACGTCCGAATGACCTCAAATTTTGCACACACGTCACAAATGACACTACGAATCTACTCCAACTTCCGGAATTTCATCCCTACCCCGATATCAAATTTTCCACTGCCGACCGAAATCGCCAAATTTCCAATTTTGCCAATTCAAGCCTAATTCCACCACGGACCTCCAAATCACATTTCGGGCGCACTCCTAAGTCCAAAATCACCTAACGGAGCTAACAGAATCATCAAAATTACAATCCGAGGTCAAATGCTAAAGAGTTAAATTTTGGTCAACTCTCCCAATCTAAAGCTTCAACAATGAAATTCCTTCTTCCAATTCGATTCCGAAATACCTGCGACCCGAAACCAACGATTCACACAAGTCAAAGTACATCATACGGAGCTACTCATGCCCTTAAACAACCGAGCGAAGTGCAAATGTTCAAAACGACCGGCCGAGTCGTTACAAAAACAATGCACAAAATAACACAACCAAAAATAATATACCCAATATAATCTCACAAGTGGGATCGCAGACCTTACTCCAACTTTGTGAACAGTTTTGGAAAAAAAATTTATAATAGGGGAAAAGCTATGAAAAAAGAAGCAGTAACAATAAGATAACAAATAACCGAAGCAAAAGAAACAATATGTAGTAATATAAATCTAAGAATAAGAAAATACAAAACATAATACTAATACTACTAGTATGGAAAAAGAAACTCTCGATTACCTACTAACATAATCCTGGACTTCCACACCATCATATCCCAAGTCACAAAATCCAATCTTTGCAATTATCAACTGGCATGGGAATCAAATTTTAACTTATAACAGCAACACAAAATAAAAAAGCTTTAAAAAAAATGAAGACCAACAACACAGAACAACTACCCTCATCTTAAACTAGTTGGGATTAATTATATGAATCCACTTGATCCAAAAATCACAAGGTTTATACAGTAACATAAGACCCAAACATATTTTGTATTTCACAATTGAAAAATAATAGGGAGAATCTCGTTGGTCTCACAAGACAAAAATACATAGAAATAGAAGAAAGCTTACCACTCGAGTTTTGCAGCGAGTTTGCAAAGGTTTAGGCTTTTAGCTTTTAGGATCATAAAATAGGAGATATTAAACTAAAATCAGAGATAGCACGTAATAATTTTATTTTGGGTAATTAATATAAAAGATTTTACCTATATTTAAGGCATTATTTTACCAAATAATAATAATAATAATAAATATTTGCAGCCAACGTTTAATGCATTATCTATCTATTTAATTACAAGATTTGCGCAGATATAATATATCTGTTTTTCTTTTCCTAGTAAAACAATGCAACTCAAATAATGAGGTTTGAAGAAGAGAAACCATACAAAATTGATTCAACAACATAAAAAAAAGGAAAAATAAGTAGTTGCAGCCAACATTTAATGAGGTTTCCACCGATTGTGCTTTACAAGCAATTTCGTAAGAGTCATACTTCCAATATTCATCCCTTTATATAGAAAAAAACCAAGGAAATATCCAAACCAGTAATTTTTTTTTTCCCAGAGTTTTGCAACGTCTACAAAAGAAAAATAATAATTACACAATCAAGTCATTTAAATATAATTAATTATATTTTTCTGATATATCAATTTATAATACTAGCACTTAATTTGTATTCATATGTTACACTAAACTGGTAGAGTAACTTTTTTTAAATAGTCATTACATATAATTTAAACCCATGATTAAATCTTGTGCAAGTGAATAGTATAATACGTTAATCCATATATGTAAATTCAGTACCAGCTTGTCTATATGTTCCCACGACACTTTTTGAGACTTCAGAGTCTTCTATCTCTCAAAACCTGATAACTCAATCTTTTTCTTCTGCAAGGAACCAGGTTCCTCACTCACACTATCCTTTCCATGTCTCCATGTTCTTCTTCTCAATCTGTTCACCCTTATCATCTGTTGCATCTTTCTCAGCCGACTTTCTTTTCTCAATTTTTTTCTTTTTTGAATTCATTCTCTCTTCTATATTCACAACATCAGCAGGTCACACCACTTTATCATCAATTAACCTACTTTTCATCAATCCTTTTTATTGAATCAAAAGTTCGTTTAAACAGAGAACTCAAAAAAAAAAAGATCATCATTAGAATTAACATCCCGAGAAGGACTTGAGGGATCAGGTCCCTCATTTAGTTTTCCCTTTTCCAGCACATTCACCAATTCCTCCATCCTTCAAGACTTCTACAAACCTAGCAATAATTTCAGCCTCACGCTATAGACTATTAGATCTACCCCGTTCTCTTTCAGTTAAACTCACATCAAAATCTACCAAAGACTTCTTGGAGTTTTGATTCAGATGGAGTTAGGATTTTGGAAGGTGACAAGGTTGGGTTCACTTCTGGCATATTTGTAAAGAAGGATTCTTTTTGAGATAAAGTTGATTTTGATTTTGAAGAAAAGAATCGGTTTTGGTTGGGTGTAAGAGAAGGAATTTTTTTTTTTAGGGCAACGGGTCAGTTCAGAAAAGTTTTAACATTTTGGACTTCAAAAATTTAGAGAGAGGCAAGAATAAATTAATGACATTATACTTCAGCAGTTTAAAAAGGCATATAAGTATTAAAGAGACTACTAACCTGAGTCACAGGAACCAGGTTCCTTGATTGTTTTTGAAAATCTGAGCAAAAACTCTTAGAAGTGCAATGCCACTCTTACTTGTTTTGTCCTGAAACTGCCATGTATGTATACCTGTAATAGTATAGATTTGAGTTAGATGTCGCCAAAAAATACTTTTTAGCATTGCACATTTCCTTCTTAACATAGCCAATCATCGAGGGACCAGGTCCTTAGTTAAGCTTGATCAACCCCAACTCCGCGCCTTGGTGAAAATGCCTGCTACCTGGTCCTCCGTCTTTCAGTACTTCATATAAATCAGACCCTTTTCAACATTATCCCTCAAAAAGTGATGTCGCACATCAATGTGCTTTGTCTCCTTGTGCTGTATCGGGTTCTTTGCAATATTTAGAGCACTTGTATTATCACATAACAACAATATACAATATGCAAACACGCCCAAATCTTCTAGTTGTTACTTGTTCAACAACAATTGAGCACAACAAGAAGCAACATCCACATATTCAGCTTCAATAGTAGAAAGAGCCACATGGTTTTGTTTCTTTGTACCCTATGAGATCAAGCATGACCCCAGAAAATGTGCCATTCCATATGTTCTCTTTCGATCCACCAGATATCCAACATGATCAACATCAGCATATCCAACCAAGTCAAAATTATCTCCTGAAGGATAGAAGATGACCAAGTCCTACGTTCCCTTAGGATACCTCAGAATGCTTTTGGCAGCCTTCAAGTAAGATTCTTTTAGGCTTTATTGGAACCCAGAACACTAAAAATAATATCGGGTTTGCTAACAGTCAAGTACAGAAGAGATCCAATAATACCCCTATACATAGTTTCATTGACATGAGAACCAGTTTCGTCCATGTCTAAACGAGTAGTAGTAGCAATATGTGTATCAATGGTCTTAGCATTCTCCATCTCAAATATTTTCATCAGATCCTTGAAGTACTTAAACTTCAGAATTTGAAGGACCAAGTTCCTCCATATTTGAAACATCATTAACATCAACATAATTATGACTTCCACTTCTTTGTTCTGTATGAGGAGTACTTGATGTAACATCAGAAATCCTATGACCAGCTTCAGTCGAGGTGATAGAGGGACTAAGTTCTTTTGTGCCTTTTGGAGATTCTGCTGCATCTTCTTCATCGCTCTGCTTGACTTGACACATCAAATCAGTCTTTTCATTTGCAATATCTATAGCTTCACCATGAGCATTTGTAAATTCTCCATCTTCATCTTCTTTGTTATGTGACCCTTTGCCACCATTGTTGAGAACAAAACATATTGTATCCAAATGCTCTCAGATAAGTCAGCTTAGGTTTTCTCTCATTGAGCAGTTCACAGAGAGACTTCTCGTGAAGGGACCTGATCATGCACTTGTTAACAATTATTTTCTTTGAAATTCCTGCTGGAACTTCCTTTCTTTGGAATCCCACCATTTTTTCGAATCATCTTTTGGAATCTTTGAGTGAGATACTCCATGTCGGATTCATCACTACTTGAGTCGTTGTCGGCAGCCTTGAGTACCAGGTTCTTATCCTTCTTGGGCTCTTTTCTTTCAAGATCCTTCTTTCTCTTCATCTCATAAGTTTTGAGATTTCCAATGAGTTCATCAATGGTTAGCTTCTGCAGATCCTTGGCTTCAATGATAGCATTCACTTTACTTTCCCAGGAACCTGGTAAAACACTGAGTATTTTTCGGACCAGTTTATTTCTTGGGATGACTTCTCCAAGGGAGTGAAGCTCATTGATAATAAAGATGAAACATGTGTGCGTATCTTGAATAGACTCATCCTCCTTCATCTTGAAAAACTCATACTCAATAGTAAGCATATCAATTTTTGACTGCTTAATCTGAGTAGTTCCCTCGTGGGTAGTTTGAAGAGCTTCCCAGATCTCCTTAACAGACTGACAAACTGAGATGCAATTATATTCATCTGGTCCGATGCCACAAACAAAAATCTTCTTTTCCCTGAAATTCTTCTCAATAACCTTTCTATCAGCATCGTTGCACTCTTTTCTTGTTTTTGGGACTCTAACTATTCCCTCACCAACAATTTTCATGGGAATAAAAGGTCCATCACAGATTATATCCCACAACTCCGAGTCCTCAGCCATGGTGAAATCATGCATTCTTGTTTTTCACCAACCATAGTATTGACTGTTGAATCTTGGTGGTCTGTACGTTGATTGTCTTTCCTCGAAGTTTGGTAGAGCAGCCATGTAGATCCTTTATAGGTGTTAACCTTTTAGAAAGAACCTGCTCTGATACCACCAATTGATAGAAATTAAGAGTCTACCAAACTGTATAGAGAACCAGGTTCTCTATCAGTTCCCACGGTAAGCAACAGACTGTAAAACCAAACAGTATAGGGAACCAACTTGTCTATTTGTTCCCACAGTAAATCAATAGTAAATAAAGAACAAGCGATATTTACGTGAAAAATTTATTGATCAAGGGATTAAAAATTATGACATATCCTAGTAGTATTTTACCTCCACTAAACCGAGCAAACTTTAGATTACAACCTATTGCAATCTAGAAATTAAACTCTTAATCCCTCACCCCTTAAAATAACTCTATTGTAAGCCCTTTGTAATAACTCTATTACAAAGCAACAAACCTTGACTAACTCTAGTCAATCTAGAAATTAAACTCTTAATCCCTCACCCCTTAAGATAACTCTATTGTAATCCCATTGCAATAACTCTATTACAAAGCAACAAAACTTGACTAACTCTAGTCAAGAAACTAAACCAAACGGCGGTTTAAATCTGTCCTACAAAGATACTTCTTGAAAGTAGTGTATGATTACAAATGAAGAACAAAATAACAAAGACTCAATCAAACCTAAGGACTTAAGATATCTTCAATCTTTGGATCTGGTCCTTGAGGTTGCAGCAACTTTGTTGTTGAGAGAGGTGGTGACTGACATTTGAGAGAATATGATATTTGGTTTTGCAAGTGTTAGAGAGATGAAATCCCTTGCCTCATGTTGATAATATGTGTGTGTGATGTCATCCAGGATGATGCAATAAAGTGTCCTTTAGTTTGTCCTTAGCAAGCTACAACTGTGCTGTTGTACTGCTGCAATACGGTACGTGCAGCAGCTTGCCAGACGGTACAGTGCAACAACTTTTACAGTTGTAGAGTTGACCGCACGACGACCAGGGGAACTGATCCATATCTGTTCCCACTGTTGTTCCCTTATCTGATTTCATTGAGAATTGAACCAGACATCTGACTAGTTACTCTGAACGCAAGGGAACTAATTGTATCAGGTTCCTTATATGGTTCTCTCATGAAGTTTGTCAAATCATCAAAACAAAAGACGCATAACTTATCAAATTCATATGAAGGTAATGATAAATAATTAAGTTGTTCTTACTAGATGTATTTCTAGTCTAATTAAACAAAGCATAAAAGTCTGATGAGGCATGAAGACATAAGTCTAGTTAAACAATGTTTACCATCAAAGTGAAAGTATGTGTATTGACTTAAAATGTCTCATTCCTTCGGAACTGTCCCTTTCTTCACTAAATGAGATGCAAAAATAGGACAACAATTGAGTCCAGATTTGTGTATTGGCTTGAGGCATGTTCTGTTCAACAAATACTAATGACTAAAATCAGAGTAAAATGACAACCTAAAAAGAATTCTGGCAACAATTACTTATATACATGCTTATTATTGGGTTTTTTCGTTTTTAAAAAGATCTTGTCCCACGATTTTAGCTTTCCCATTAAATCATATGCATTGATACAATCATTGTGCATGAACGAATACAGTTGATACAAGCTGCTGACAACAAAACTTTTTCTATGAATAGTAATTATTGAAACAATAGCTGCATTTGGTAAATAGCTAGTAAACTATAGTGGCTTCTGACGTTTAGTACTAAAATATTTGATCAAAACACTCTCGGAAGGCTAATTATCTAGGCTTTAATATACTCTTTTCATATAATTTCCCTCACCAACCTTGCACTCGAAAACATTTTTCAGGATAGAAAAGATATTTTCCATGGAAAAAATACTTGAGTAAATGAGAAGACATGGGCAGTTGGCCACTTGACTCAGTCTTGCAGTATATTCACATAAATAATTTGATTGAAGCAGTTTCCTTCCAATCCATTCCACCTACTTTCCTTACACCATTTAATGGAATTTACTCCCTAATAGCGATCTGTTGACCAGTTAAATGTAGTATAGGTCATATGTTCTTTTCAACTGTTAATCACTAAAATCAAAGTGAAACATCAACTTGGAAAAGGTTTGTCCATAGTAGGCTTTCATTTGAAAATTTCAACGGAAAGACAGATTTGTGCATTAACTTGAGCTAAAATTCAAGTACTGGTTTTGTCCTTGACATGTTATAATGGATAACTCATTGCATTCACTTCAATGAAATAGATATAGTTAGATATCCTTGTATAACAAAACGATGCCAGGCATAACTCACAACAATCGATGGCAATCGGCACGTACTGAGCTTAGCCCCATGCGCACGGCACCTTGCGGCGCTACTTGCATGAGACCTCGCCGTTCGGTTACCAAAAGCCATCAGCCGCCACGAGCGATGTCGCCTCCCGATGTTGCCCATAACAATCATCGATGGCAATCGACACGTATTGAGTTTAGCCCCATGCGCACGGCACCTTGCGGCGCTACTTGCACGAGGCATCGCCGTTCCGTTGCCAAAAGCCATCAGCTGCCACGAGCGATGTCGCCTCCCGATGTTTCCCCCAACAACCGATGGCAATCGGCACGTACTGAGCTTAGCCCCATGCGCATGGCACCTTGCGGCGCTACTTGCACGACGCTTCGCCGTTCCGTTGCCAAAATCCATCAGCCGCCACGAGCGATGCCAGACACAACTCACAACAACCGATGGCAATCGGCACGTACTGAGTTTAGCCTCATGTGCACGGCACCTTGCGGCGCTACTTGCACGAGGCCGCGCCGTTCCGTTGCCAAAATCCATCAGCTGACACGAGCGATGTCGCCTCCCGATGTTGTCCCCAACAACCGATGACTTCACCATAAAAGCCAAGTTTTTTCCGGAATCAAATTCCATGCTAGCAATTCGCTATAACATCCAAAAATATCCAGAACAAACAAAGCTGTTATAGAGACGTTTGACTGTATCACACCGCAAACCATAATTACTTACTGACTGCCACCTTGATAATGAATATGGTCCAGATTTGTTTGGCTTAACAACTGCAGTATAACATTTCAAAGCTGAAATTTTGGATTAGCAGACTAACTTTTTAAAGAATTCATAGCATCCACCTATATATATATATATATATATATATATATCATGAATCTTGATTTGGAAATAACAAAAAGCAAAGCTTTCTGCGTTTCTTGTCTACCAACTTTTTTATTTATACTATCGCGAAAATGGGCTATATATTTGGGCACCTACTGCTAATTCTACTATGTTTCTTTCCCTGTCAGCTTGCTTTTTCTTCACTGGCACAGCCTCAATCATGCAGCAAAGGTCAAAGCCTTGCCCTTGTAGAATTCATGCAAACACTTGTTGTAGAAGCCTCTTCTTCATCTTATTGGTGTGGTCAGAAATCTTATGCAAAAACGAGTACATGGAATATGAGCAGAGATTGCTGCTTATGGGATGGAGTGATATGCGATGAAATGACTGGCCATGTGATTGAGCTTGATCTCAGTTGCAGCAATCTAGTAGGGAAGATTGATTCCAATAGCAGCCTCTTCAATCTCTCTCATCTCCAAAAGCTTAACCTTTCTAGGAATTTCCTTCCTTCGCTTATATCGCCCAAATTTGGCAGGTTTTTGAGTTTGACGCATCTTGATCTTTCCTACTCATCTTTCTTAGGTCAAATTCCTTCTGAAATCTCTCATCTCTCCAAGTTACAGTCCCTTCATCTCGCACAGCCTTTACGTATGCTGAGTTTCGGGCCTTACGATTTTAAATTGCTCCTTCAGAATTTGACCCTCTTAAGAGAGCTTGATCTTACTGAAGTAGACATCTCTTCAGCAATACCTCAAAATTTATCTTCTTATATAACAACTCTGAGGTTGGGATCCACAGAATTGAATGGGATAATTCCTGAGACTATTTTTCACTTGCCAAACTTGCAAGTTCTTACATTGTCAAACAATAATCAGCTTGGTGGTTATTTTCCAAAGACCAAATGGAACAGCAGTGCATCTCTCAGGGAGTTAGATCTTTCTCCAGTTAAGTTTTATGGTGATTTGCCTGAATCTCTTGGTTATCTAACATCATTGCAGTCCTTGGAACTTAATTCTTGCAATCTCTCGGGGCCAATTCCAAAATCTCTTTGGAATCTCACTCGTCTAGAGTTGTTGCACCTTTCAAAGAACCATCTTGAAGGACCAATTCCTCTATCTCTTGGCTATCTAACATCTTTGCGCTCCTTGCAACTTAATTCTTGTAATCTCTCGGGACCTATTCCAAAATCTCTTTGGAATCTCACCCGTATAGAGTTTATGGATTTTCGAAATAACCATCTTGAAGGACCAATTCCTCCTTTTACTAGTGGACTGCAGAATCTAAACACACTTCTGCTAACAAATAACTCTTTGAATGGAGCGTTACCATCATGGATATCCTCTCTTCCATCACTAAGTGAACTAGACTTGAGTCGTAACCACTTTTCCGGTCAGCTTGAGGATTTCAAGTACAATACATTAGTCCGGATTAATTTAGGACACAACCAGTTGCAAGGTCCGCTTCCCAAGTCACTTCAGAACCTCGTGAATCTAACAATACTTTATCTTTCATTTAACAATTTTAGTGGCAATGTAGACGTCAGCATCTTTTCAAACCTCAAACAACTTACCGATCTTGATCTTTCATATAATAGTATTTCGCTAACCAATAAGAACAAAACCAAGTCTACCTTGCCTGAATCTTTGACAAGCTTACTGTTGTCTGCTTGTGAAGTAAATGAATTGGATTTTTTGCGATCAGCAAAGAATCTTGAGCAGTTAGATCTTTCTCATAACAAGATTCAAGGAACAATTCCTGATTGGGCATGGTCTAATTGGATGCATTCCATGTCAGTTCTTGATCTATCCCACAACATGTTGACAAGTTTTGACCACATTCATCTTCTTCCTCTATATGCTATTGATTTACGGTCAAATTTTCTTCAAGGATCACTACCTGTTCCACAACCCTCTGTACAATTTTTCTTCATGTCAAATAATAATCTCACTGGGGAGATCCCTTCCTCTTTTTGCAATTTTACATCATTAATAATTCTAGATTTGTCAAGGAACAAGTTGAAGGGAGCAATCCCACAATGTTTGGGTAACATGAGTAAACTACTCGTGGTTTTCGATATGCAAAACAATAGTCTTTCTGGAAATCTCCAAATAACTTGTACATCTGGGAGTTCACTTAAAAGTTTCAACTTGCATGGCAATAAACTAGAGGGAAAAATCCCAGGATCCTTGGCCAATTGCAAACAGTTGGAAGTTCTTGACTTAGGAAACAATCATCTCAATGACACATTTCCTATGTGGTTGGGGACTCTTCCAACGCTACAAGTTTTAAGCTTGAGATCCAATAAATTGCATGGACACATTAGAACTTCAAGCATTGAAAACTTATTTCCTCAGCTTCGGATACTAGATCTCTCCGGCAATGCGTTTACAGCAGAGTTACCAACAAGTCTTTTTCAACAATTGAAAGCCATGCGGAGAATGGATCAAACAATAAAGCCACCAATTAGTGATGAAGGGGATTTATATTACACAGACTCAGTAACGGTTGTAACAAAGGGACTGGAGCGTGAAGTTGTGAGAATCTTGTCATTGTACACCACCATCGATCTTTCAAACAACAAATTTGAAGGACATATTCCTAGTGTTCTGGGAGATCTCCATTCGCTTCGGGTGTTGAATTTGTCTCATAATGGATTACAAGGTCATATACCACCATCACTTGGAAATTTATCTCTAGTCGAATCGTTAGACCTTTCATCTAACCAGTTAGCGGGAAAGATACCAGAACAACTTGCTTCTAAGCTTACATCTCTTGCAGTTTTAAATCTCTCCTACAATCATCTTGAAGGATGCATCCCTAGGGGACCTCAATTTGCTACATTTGAGAACAATACATATAAAGGTAATGATGAATTACGCGGATTCCCACTTTCAAGAGGTTGTGGAAGTAACGGGATGCCAGAGACAAACAACACAACACGTGAGTTTGATAAAGAAAGCAATTCTACATTTCTAAGTGAATTTAGGAAGGCGATGCTTATGGGATATGGGAGTGGACTAATTATTGGATTCTTCATAGCATATTTCATGCTTTCTACTCGAAATCCAAATTGGCTTTCTTGGATCGTTGAAAAATTAGAATACATAATCATTGCCAGAAGGCGAAAGAAGCAGCAAGGCCAAAGGTGTTACGGAGGGAGGAATAATGGTGTCTAAACAAGTTTCGAAAGGCACAAGATGTAAGTTCAAAACTTTCGGGTATATATTCGTATTAAACTCATTTCTATAGAAAAATGTGTGAGAATATGGAGATAATTATTCTGTATCTAACTCTTTTACTTTGTATGTAATGAAATAAATGCGGAGAAGTGAATGGACAGAGTTGAAATACTAAGAATTGGAAAGATTATGTAGTAGATGGTTGCAACAACAAATGCCAATATGCTACCAGAAATAAAGTGATCAAAGTGAAACTGTCCTTAATAGCTACTACGATTGAAGTATGTTGTCTTCGCATTGAGTTATTTAATAAAAGTTGTGATTTAAAGAAAGATTTTGTTATTCATTCACTATTTGCAGATTTTGTATTGGAAATATTGAACAGAGAAGAAAAAACACCAAAGATAGAATATAGAAGTCCCTTCTTGTGTTTCTATTAAGGAAGATTTCCTCTGGTGTAGATAAAATGAACTATACATTCCAACAATTTCTGTGAATGTGAAAACTTAGAATAGTACATAGACTCCACGTACAGGTAACATTTACTATTTCTTAAGCCACATCAACATTTCAATCTTCACAAGCAGCATAACAGTACCTCAGAGCTCCGTTCGTCCTGCAAGACGATCAAATGGATCAGCAATCTCAACACCAACAACAAACCCAGCGTAATCCCACAAGTGGGGTCTGGGGAGGGTAATGTGTACGCACCCCTACTTTCAAGAAGCAGAGAGGCTGTTTAAATAATCTTAGAATACATTTCATTCTGAAGGAGACAAAGTTCATATCAGAGGAGTAAAATGCTCTAGAGCATCAAACTTTTATGCTTTGTGTACTCACACTGAAAAAGGGACGAAAAGAAAAGGCAATGACAGCATATTTTAAGCACAAAAAATTAGTAGTAGTATCATTAGTGTCCTCTTCTTCCCTTCTGATTCTATCCCTCCGAATGTATCCTAAATAACTTCGGCATAGCCTTGTACTCATTTCTCTTTGGCAAGTATAGTTTTCAAACTTCAACTATCTTAAAGGTAGAACATCAGTTGGCCCTTCCATAGTTGAACCACTCAAGATCCAACAACGATGGGGCGCAGAAGCAATGATCAATAGATACAAGATACATAACACTTTAGGAGCTCCTTGTAATAGGAAATTGTGGCTTGCCATGATATCCACATCTAAAGGACCAACATAACACCTGTTTATCTTTACCAACCTAATTCCACAAGAAGCAAACACTGGTTTCTCAGAACAGAAAACATTTACCTATTTTGTAAGGACCAACTTGGACCATCTAGTGAACTAACAAGAATTACATAGATCCCTATATTTTAGATTTGCTGTCTACTTTTTGAAACTCAAAAGTTATAATTAAGAAGAAAAGAGCTAGCAAGTTGATCTTTGCTCTTTCTGTACTTATTCTCGATATTTCTCTAAGCATTTTCTCATATCTCAATTATCTCCAAATATGTCTAATTTGTCCTGAGACTTTGGTTACTGGAGATGTTTTCTTAGACGTTCTTGATGAACTGTGCTTGCGTAATGATGGCATTTTTTCCAGCTTGTGCACATTCGACTAATCTACCAGGTGATCTACTAACCAAGGATAAGGCAAACGGACTTGTTTTTGACGGCTGTGTCTGGAATCCAAGCCTAAGATCCCCAAGTTTTTCTTCAACCCTTAACCACTTAATACACACACAGTACACACACACACACACACATATATATGTATCCTTCCTTAAAGTATTGGATCCACCTCTTAGTAATACTAACAAAAATGTGAATCGCCAATTTCAACAACATAATGGACCCAAAGTCCTTGGACTATTGGAATCAACATTATGCATACAAAGATTAGAACTTCACCTCTATTGAAGCAAGGCAATATTCTAGGGAACCCTTATTCTTACAAGTGAGAATTGCCTAAAATTCTTCCAAGAGCAACTTCTGAGACAGAACCCCAACTTGAAACTCTATCATATCTGACTTTTCATCATAATTAATTCCTGTTATATATACACAATATATAACATGGCCATGTGAGTTCAATGGTAAAGGAGTTGTCTTTGGGAGAAAGAGAACTCACTTTTCGTAGAACCTACTGCCTTATGCTCTTCTATTCGAACAATATATATATAAATGTTATATATACATAAAGTCATAAAATAAGGCGTATCAGATTGACAACATTATAAATGCTTATGAGGATTGGAACTTCATTTTATACTGAATCAAGGAGGTAATTTTGGCATCCTTTATTCATTCTTACAGTAGGAATAGCCTCAAATTCCTTAGACAACATCTCAGACGATAACTGAACATGGAAGAAATCTGTTGTACATACTGACTTCTCAACTTCCCATCAACAGCAATATGTCTAATAGATATAAGAAAAACCTTCTCTGCTTGAATCTTTCTGATTTCACATTTGAAGTAAACAGGATGATCTTTGAACTGTAAATAACAAGTGTGTGTGAGTTCAAGGATAAAGGATTTGTCTTTGCAAGAAAGACAATTCCTTTTCAGCAGGACACACTGCCTTCAGCTCGAGACAAACAAATAATAGATGAAGAATTTCGCAATATATATTTATACAAAGTCCGCATTTCATTGTCACACCACCCGTAGACTCAAACTATTTGATCACGAAGCTAAATATAAATGACAAAATCAATGAACCTACACTACAAGGAGTATTAGATTTAGCCATTAAAAATAGTACACCCTCAGTTTCATTTGATCTATCTTAGTTTTGATTGGTCACGGAATTTAAGAAAGTAAGATTATTTAATATTCCAAAATTAAACTAAAGATATGTGTAATATATCAAAACATGCCGGATGAAATGTTAGAATTAAAGAATTATTACCAAATATAGAAAGTGACATTCTTTATTAAACAAATAATATAGAGTAAGACTCATAAATTGAAATGTATGGAGTATAAAGATAAGAACTTTGACCTCATCATATTGAAGAAAGGAGAGAATCTTGGCACCCCTTATTATTCTTACAAGTGGGAATAGTCTCAAAATCCTTAGCAGGCAACTTCTCAGACAAAAACCCAACATGGAATTCAATCATATGAGACTCCTCATCAACATTAATCCCTGTTACAGGGACCCACACGAACAGTTTCTTAGCTTGGATTCCAGAGACATCAGAAACCTCACCATAACTCATTTTCCCTTTGATTTCTTTTTGGTAGTAAACAAGTTGATCTTGGAACTGTACATAACAAGGGTGTGTGAGTTGGACTGTAAAAGAGTTGTCTTTAGGAGAAAGAGTGTAGGATTTCACATTATTTGGGAGAAGTCCAATTGGAAGATTGTAGGAAGGAAGGAGATCATGGACATCATCATCTTTATTTGGACGGCTAGGATTGAAGGAGAGAGAAAGGGAGATTAAGATGAAGAGGAGAGAGCAAAACAAGAGTTGTGACTTTTGAGAGAAAGCCATTGATGAGGCAGAGAGAGAAGGTGAATGATTAGAGGAAGAGGAAGAGAATTATATTGGGCAAAACAAGAGGCAAAATTGTATTTTAATTAGAGCATATTATGTTAAACACAGTCGGAACCTGTCATTTTCCTATAGTTTTTTGACTTGAAATTAAGTCGATAATAATACATTGAATCAAATAAATAAATGTTATAAAATAAAAGTAATTTAATAAAATATGAACAAGAAATGGAGATAGAGAAAAGGAAGAGAGGAGCCATTATTATTATTATTTTTTAATTGTGTGTATTTTTCTATCTATTACAAGGTGAAGAAGAATATGTCATTAAGTATTTGACATGAAGATCATGGAGGAAGATCATAGAGTAAGAGTACACATCCACCATAATCATGGAGTAAGAGTAGACATCCACCATAATTTGATCTTTCTTATAATACTTCCCCTATGATGTCCATAGATAATGTGTCTCGTTAAAACCTTATTAGGAAAAAACTTTATAGGGAAAAAAATTCTAGTGAAAGAAAAAAGTGTACATGTTTAGAAATAGGCCTTTTGGTTGCTTCGTTAAAAACCTTGCAAGGAAAATCGAGTGAGACAAAACATTGTAAGTGAAAAAGAGTACAACGCATATTAATTCCCCATGATGAGAGCATCAATTCACATCTTTGAGCCTTCACATCCCAATCTTGTACACTAGTTTCTTGAAGGTTGACGTTAGTAGAGATTTTGTGAACAAATCAGCCATATTATTACTTGAACGGATCTGTTGCACATCGATATCACTATTCTTTTGAAGATCATGTGTGAAAAATAATTTTGATAAAATGTGCTTTGTCTTATCTCCTTTTATGAATCCTCCCTTTAATTGGGCTATGCATGATGTACTACTCTTCATACAAAATTATGGGTAGTTTGTCACATTTCAAACCACATTTGTCACGAATAATATGTATTATAGACCTCAACCATACACATTTCCGACTTGCTTCATGAATAATTATCTCAGCATGATTAGATGAAGTAGCCACGGTTGATTGCTTAGTCGATCACCAAGATATGGCAGTGCCTCCAACGTAAACACATAGCCTGTTTGAGACCGATCTTTGTGTGGGTCAGATAAATAACCTGCATCGGCATAGCCAATCATTTCTAGCTTTAATTCATTAAAATAAAACAATCACATATCTAGAGTTCCTCGAAGATATCTAAATATATGCTTAACACCATTCTAATGTCTTCTTGTTGGGGAGGAGTTGAATCTTGCTAATAAGCTTGCTCCAAAAGTAATATCTCGTCGGGTATTGTTGGCAAGATACATTAGCTCCCCAATTGCACTAAGGTATGGAGTTTCATCACCAACGAGCTCTTCATCATTTTCTTGAGGTCGAAATTGATCTTTATTTATGTCAAGCGATCTCATAATCATTGGGGTACTCAATGGATGTGCATTATCCATGCAAAATCGCTTAAAACCCTTTTCAGTGTATGTTGATTGATGGACAAAAATTTCATTTGTTACATGTTCAATTTGTAGGCCAAGACAAAATTTTGTCTTACCAAGATCTTTCATTTCAAATTCTTTCTTCAAACACTCTACAACCTTTGAAAACTCTTTAGAAGTGCTAATGATATTCAAGTCATCAACATACACAATTATGATGACAAATTCAGATCCAGGCCTCTTCATAAAGACACAAGGTCATATAGGGTCTTTTTTGTACCCTTCCTTTAGCAAATACTGTAGCACCCTGAAAAATTTCGAAGTACTTAAGCGCTATTAAGAAAGTTGATGTGTGCTAATTATATTATTTTATATGCAAATGAGGACTATTAATATGATGGATATCAATTGGATATGGTAATGAGTGTACGAGGCATATTATAAGTGGTGTGGGGTCTAAGGATAATCCTAAGCCCAAGTCAAGTTGGAAATTACTTAAAGACTAAAGTTCTAAATGAGTACGTATATGGCCTAACTTTGGATGAGCATATATATATATATATATAAGGATTTATGTGGAGTTCAACCTATCAAATGAAAGTTCTTTGAGTCTAGTTTATAACTCTTTAAACCGTTCGTCATTTGGACATTCCTACAAGACGTTATGATCAAATCACCGAAGGCTGGCAGTGAAGTACTGCCATAGCGTTCGAGTCCGCATCTGAGCTTCGAAGAAGAGTGAAGTGGGGATGCGAAGCATCCAGGGCCGCATCCGAAACCCAGAAATTTGGGCTTATAAATACAAAATCGGGGGAAGAGAGAATTTTGTGTATTGGTGATTAGGGTTCTTGAGGTGAAGAGGCGATTTGAGCTCAAATCAAGTCCACTCAACTAAGGTAAGTTGTTAATGATGTTTTGAGTTGATTCTTACTCAATATACATGAGTTCTAGCATCATTCTTACATCCAAATACTAGATTTCATCATCAAATCCTCAAGATCACAAAAATCACCAAAGTTGTGATTTTTCAAGATTGATTTACTAAAGGTAATTCCAATGCTTCAAACTCGTTTATTATGACTAGTTAGAAGTATTTGAAGCATTTGTTACAAGTTTTAATGGTTGAAAGTGTGATGACCCAAAATGTCATCTTTAAATTTAATAATTAATTCTGTATTCTAAGACCTTGAAAAGTACTATTTATTATTACTCGACTTGCGTGCGCAGTTCATAAAATTTTCCTAGAAAGTTTTTATGTGAAAAAATGGATTAAAATATGAATTAGAACTTTAAAACTCAACTGAGTTGACTTTGGTCAACATTTTTAACAAACAGACTCGAATCAGTATTTTGACAGTTTTGGTAGGTCCGTATCGTGATTTGAGACTTGGACACATGCCCGGAATCAAATTGCGAGGTCCCTAGCCCGAGATATGAAATTTTGAAGAAAAATTAAAAGTTTAAATTTAAATAGTGACCGGATATCGAATTATATGCAAACGAACCCAGAATAGAATTTTGATGATTCCAACAGCTCCGTATGGTGATTTTGGACTTAGGAGCGTGATCAGAATTTTATTTGGAAGTCCGTAGTAAAATTAGGCTTGAAATGGCTAAAATAGGAATTTAAGTTTGGAAGTTTGACCGGGGAGTTGACTTTTTGATGTCGGGGTCGGAATCCAGTTATGAAAATTTTAACAGCTTCGTTATGTCATTTATGACTTGTGTACAAAATTTGAGGTCAATCAGACTTAATTTGATATGTTCCGGCGTCGTTTGTAGAAATTGAAAGTTTCAAAGTTTATTAGGCTTGAATCTATGTGTGATTCATGTTTTTAGTGTTGTTGTATGTGATTTGAAGACTCGACTAAGTTCGTATGATATATTAGGACTTGTTGGTATATTTGGTTGAGGTCCTGAGGGGCTCGGGCGTGTTCCGGATGGTTAACGAATCATTTTTGGCCTTGGTGAGATAGTTGATATCTGCTGCTGTAATTTTTCTGGTTTCCTCTTTCGCGTTCGCGAAGAGAGTTCTGAGCTGGTGAGATTTTTGTTCTACGCGTTCGCGGAGGAGAGGACACGAACGCGAACACGAACGCGAAGGGTAGGGCAGTGTGTGCATTGCGAACGCGTGAGTGGCGTCGCGTTCGCGAAGGAGAGTGAGGCAGCTGGGAACCCCAGTCTTTTGTTCTACGCGTTTGCGAGGTAAGGGACGCGTTCGCGAAGGTCTGAGTTTGCAAAGCTTTGCGTTCGCGAAGAGGAAAGTTGGGCAACACAGTTTTGTGCTTCGCGAACGCGAGTCAAGGGTCGCGTTCGCGAAGAAGAAACCACTGGATGTAATGTTTAAGTTCAGAAAATAGGACTTCGTCCCATTTTCCATTTTTAACGATTTGAAGCTCAGATTGAGGCTATGTTTGGGAGATTTTGAGAGAAAACATCGGGGTAAGTGTTCTTAACTTAATCTTGGCTAGATTACCCGAATCCATCAATGTTTTTAACATTTAATTGGTGATTTAAGTTGGAAAATTTTGAAAAACTCTCATGGATAGATTTGAGGATTTGAGGGTCAAATTGTTATTGGAATTTAGTCATTTTGGTATGGTTAGACTCATGATTGAATGGACGCTCAAATTTCGTAACTTTCGCCGGATTGCGAGACGTTTTTGAGTTAATTTCGGATTTTTATTAAAAAATATAGTATTTTCTTATAAAATTAATTCTATAATTTTTGTTAACTGTATCGAATTAATTATGACTAGATACAAGTTGACCGGGATCGAAAAATCGAGGAAAAAATATACTACTTGGTTAAATTGGAGCAAGTCGAGGTAAGTGACTTGTCTAACTTTGTGTGGGGGAAAGTTTTCCTAGGATTGGTATTAATTTTATTGTGATGAAAGTCGTGTACACGAGGTGACGATTGTGTACACGGACTAAATGTGAAGGATTATGCGTTTAAATTATGAAGATCATGGTTGCATATTAATTAAATTATTAAATCTTGTTATATTCTCCATCATTGATTTGATTTGTATACTTTAAATTTGTTTGACCTTTTCCTGTTAATTATTTTACCTGTTTGGTTGAAACTTGGTTTCTTTTATTCTGTGCATTATTTGAAATTGATTTTTTTAAAATTAAATATTATTAATATGAAATATTTGACATTTTAAATTTGGTATTGAAGCAACGTATTAAATATTTAGAAATATTATTTTGCTAAATTATTTATTCCTGAATAGTTTTGTAAGATTTTTGTACTCATTGTGATGGAGCCATGGGCTCTTTATTGTGAAAAAATATTATTGATGATTTATGTTGGCCTGAGCCGTGAGCTCTTTATTATGAAAAACTATCGTTGATTTATTTTGGCAAATTGAAATATTTGGGCACTTGAGGTGCAAATTATGATATATTGTGATATTGATACGCATGCAGTGGTATAAGATCTGGGTATTGAAACGCATGCGGTGAGATAATGGTGGCTTGATATGCATGGCTAGTAGGGGGAACTACTAGAAGTCATGCGGTGTGATAAGGATGGCTAAAACGCGGGATGCTATTTCGGGAAAAATATTTTTTAAAAATAAATTGCGGTGAGATAAGGAAATGAGATATTGTGTAATTATTTATGATTTGGGACTACGAGGCTGTACCTCGGGAGTGCCCTTGTGTCACGACCCAATTTTTCCTCCGTTTGGGTATCGTGATGGCACATAGTCTTAGGGACTAGGTAAGCCTAACAATGATTAAAATAATAACATTATTTAAATAGAATCTAACAAGTTAAATAGAAATCTCTTACAATTCCCAAAACCGGTAGTACAAGTCATAAGCTCTGCAGAGTGTTCTCTAGAAAACTTCTAAATACAACTGTCCAGAAATAAGAATAAACAGTGCAAAATGAAAACTGGAAGGTGACTCTGAAGCATGCGAAGCAACAACAGGTTTACCTTGAGTCTCCACAGCAACAGTCCACACAGCTAGCTAACGAACAAGTACATGGATCTGCACACAAAAATATGCAGAAGTGTAGCATGAGCACACCACAACGGTTCCCAGTAAGTATCAAGACTAACCTCTGTGCAATAGTGATGAGGAACAGTCAAGACACCCACTAGTCTAATAAACTGAACAGATATAAGTACATGAATAACAAAAGTATGATGTCTACATAAAGACTATGCAATATGGCTCACAGTACAGTAATGGCAATAAGGAAGGAAACAACAAGTATCAGCGGAATATCATGAAAATGACACAGAAAAGTGAATGGAACACAACCTAAGTCCGGAATCACAAATACAGCAAGGACAAGTAATAACTCAGCGACTATAACGGCCTTTACATCAGGTTTTAGTAAACAACTCCACGAGGTACCGAACCTCGGACAAATCACAACTCACGGGTCTCAATACCTGAACCCTAACACTTGGCATCATGTGCCCTCATAACACATCATAACCGCAATGACGGCTCACGTGACAATAAAGCCATTCTCACATAGAGTAAAGTAAACAAGGGTGAGCATTTATGCTCCACAATATCAAGAACACCTCTTATCCGATAAGAGTCCTTAACTACGTGTATGCTTGTGCAAGTGTCCTACCATAGTCCATATCAGCAAATAAGCATAAGGAAAAAAAGAACGGACAACACATAAAATATTTTCTCACAGCTTTCACAAGATAAAGCTCACACAGGTATGTATACCAGTTCACAAATATCAACAACAAGAATTCCCCCAGGCCACAAATCAATCCCTGACACAGCCCGCCTTGTCTCACCACGTGTGCAATAGTAACATAAATGCCCGCCTTATCTCGCCACACGTGCATAACAATGTTCCCACCTTGTCTCGCCACATGCGCACCCCCATCCCCCCCCACATATATATATATATCGCCTTGTCACGTCACATGTGCAATATCAATGGTAGCAATAGCACGGCAGAAACCTCGTGCAATCCCATAATAACAACCGCACGGCAGAAACCTCGTGCATCACCACAACAAGTACAATAACAACAATGACAATAATACAAAGTACGACAAGTAAATCAACTCAAGAACTTTAATTCATAAAAAAATGGTAGAACCAATTCACAAGGAATAACCACAGTAAAGAATGCTAGGCGTGAAGAGAACAACTCAACAAAGGAAAAACTAATGTATAGCAACAATCCCACAATATACACTTCAACAACGGGGAAGCTAACACGAATCAAATAATATCAAATAAAATAAGTCGACTAAGATATAGGGTATCTAAACTTCTTTTAAGGTTGAGGAAATTACGAAGGATATTCAACAATTCAATTATGGATAAGCATCAGACAAATAATCATAACCTCAATTAAGACTGAACAATTATAGGATAAAAAAAAATTTCAAATAAAGATAAGTAGTTATGAAAAGATAGCATGGCTATAAAAGCGATAACAGTTTCAGTTAAGGCACATATGAATCAAGTAACAATAATAGTGGATCATGAAACAATTGATTCTAATTAAGCAGGTAGATGTGAATCTAGTAATTAAGATATATAATCATAACAAGAACAACTGCATATTCAATGAATACAAGGACCTAAGAACCCTAAACGGCCAACTTCCCACAATTAAGCATGTGCACGCACTCATCACCTCGTGTACACGGACTACAATCAACATAGAAGACTCAAATCCTAAGGGGAAGTCCCCCACACAAAGTTAGGCAAGATACTAACCTCGAACCAAGATCAAACAATCGGTCACAATACCGTTTCCACGAATATCCGGCTCTGAATGGCCCAAATCTAGCAAAACACAATTGCATAACATGAATACAATAATAATATACTCATATAATCAATGAAATCAATATTTTAACAAAAATTCTGAAATTCAACCTAAAAAGTCTACCCGGGCCCACATCTCAAAATCGGGTAAAAATCACAAAATACGAACACTCATTCACTCACGAGTCCAACTATATAAGAATTACTCAAATCCGACCACAAATCCCCCTTCAAAACTCAATATCTTTATTGAAGAAGTTCTTCCAATTTTTCCCAATTTCAACCCCAAAACCCGAAATTAAATAGAGAAAACAACTATAGATTAATATAATACAACCAAAAACAAATTAGGAATCATTACCCCAAAGATTCCTCTAAAAATCCCTCGAAAAATCGCCAAATTCCGAGCCCTCAAGTCCAAAAACGAAGAATGAAATCAAAACCTCGAATTTCTCTTTTCTTCCTAGGCGTAACCACACCTGCGACATAATTAGTCACATCTGCGCAATTGCAGGTGCGCATGTCCAACAACACCTGCGCTTCATCTTGCTTCTGTTTCCCAGAATCCACTTCTGCGGATCCGCTGATGCGCACAAATATTCCGCACCTGCGGAGACCGCCAAGTCCAGCTCTTCTCGCACCTGCGCCTCCATCTTCGCATCAGCGGGCATCGCAAATGCGGAATTTTCCTCGCACCTGTGATCCCTGGCACTCCTCCACTTTTCCGCTTCTGCGCTTGCCTCTCTGCACGTACGATCGCGCACCTACGGTCTCTCCACCGCAGGTGCGAAAATACCAGATGCATGAAGACTTCAGTAGTAACACAAATCCAACTTTTAATATGTTAAGCACCCGAAACTCAACCAAACATACCAACCAATCCTAAAACACCATACGAACTTAGTCGAGCCCTCAAATCACATCAACTAATGCTAAAATCACGAATCACCCTCCAATTCAAACTTAAAGAACTTGAAACTTTAGATTTCCACAACCGATGCCAAAACCTATCAAACCACGCCCGATTGACTCCAAATTTTGCACACAAGTCATATTCAACATTTCGGACCTACTCCAACTTCCGGAATCGAATTCCGACTCTGATATAAAAAATTTCCACTACCAGTCCAAAACTCCAAAAATTCGACTTTCGCCAATTCAAGTCTAAATAAGCTACGGACATGAGATTCACAATCCGGACACGCTCCTAAGTCCAAAATCACCCAACGGAGCTAACGAAAATGACAAAAACATCATTCTTGAGTCGTCTTCACACAGTTCCGACTACGGTCAAAATCCAAAGACTTAAGCTTTCGTTTTAGGGACTAAGTGTCCCAAATCACTCCGAATCATCCGATAACTGAATTTAACCATGCACGCAAGTCAATACGAAGCTGCTCAGGGCCTTATGCCGCCGGACAGGACTTACATTCTAAAAATGACCGGTCGGGTCGTTACATCCTTCCCCTCTTAAACAAACGTTCATCCTTGAACGTGCTAGGAATCGCCTCGAAGTCTTTAAATCAATGAAAGTACATATCCAACATACCCCCGCGGGGGACCCCACATCACCCCAATCCACATAAGCCTCACGACACTATCCCAACTGTAATTTATCCTTTCTATCAACACCGATAAGCCTTAGAGTCAAAATTCTCACCTTCCATTTATCTTCAAAAGACCCGATTCTAAATCCATAACCGGTATCAATCTCAACGAGCTGTAACAACTCATGCCTACACCCACAAGGTACGACCACACAAAGGCCCATAATAACATTTCTGATCACTATAGCTGCCCGTAATCAAAACCATCACCGGCAATTAGACTCATATTCGTTAGCAACCCGTTTCAAACCTCAACAACGCTGACAATGATGCAAGAAACACGAAGACCTCATAACTATATACCTGAATCAACAAGTCACAACTAACACCACCGGGCACACACCCCGCAAGCCAAAACTCAAGAAGCACATAACGAAATTGACTAAATATGTAAAGAGAAACACATAAGATAACTATCAAACAAGCCCGACAGGCACAAATTTCTAACAATACCATATTACGAATCAATTCAAAAGGAAAAAATCAAAGTACATGGACAAATCATAAGGATCTCATCCTAGTATCACCCTCCATCGCGGCACGCAACCCCGCTCAAACATATCAAATCACATGGAGTCGCGAGGGTCTCACCCTTAACTCTGAATCACAAGTCGAAATACACATCATACCAATGGAAATCTTCCATTAACTCAGTTCTGCCAATAAAATCTCAACACTTGCTAAACTCTCACCCCGGTAGAGTATCAAATCACAATTTATAACCAATTTACTCAGGAATCACATCAAACCTACCATAATGGACAACGTGAATTCACTTATAGTCTTGTAACTTTCAATAATGAATAGAAACGATAGACACGGCTATCACTCATAAAATCTCCCAACGGGGTAAACATCTGAACATAATACTAAGTCATAAACTCACCCATAGGTTGGACAACAAGTAGGGGAACTCGCCCCGATAAACAAGACCGAATCAAAATACGAATGGTGCCCCTCTGTAACAAATAAAAAGCATACCTGTATGACATCATCTGGCGCAGTGGCCTCAAGCCTACTATATGAAACACATCAACGGGTCGGGCCTTCCCCTCTTGGGCGCCCTCTACTCGCCTGAATACTCCGTTGTGACACACTTATCCTGAGTCTAGGACAATATCTCACCCTATGGCTGGTATCTCCACACTCGAAGCAACCTTTCTGTTGACGTGGTTGTGGGAACTGTGCGGTACGGGTACTCTGAGACCCATGAGCACCTAAAATATTGTGCGAAGCCTGAAGTGCAAACTGAACCAGCTGACCCACAAAACCTCTACCATGTCGTACCCTGCCTCCAAAATAAGGACCAGTAGATCTCTCCGGACTACGAGGCCTCCTCACCTCCCCGTCCTCTCTCTCCTGATCTCGCTTGTACTCTCTCTCATTGCCCCGCCTTCTTCTCTATCTTGGTCCCACATGTCTTCTACTCAGCGAGTGATCCCTACCACCTGCTGAGACGAAATATCTGACTCTAACTCCTGAGCCATGCTGAACCGAATATCATACATGAGTCCCTCAATGAATCTACGGACACGCTCTCTAACTGTGGCGACCAAAGCAGGTGCATGCCTGGCCAAATCATTGAATCTCACGGCTTACTCTGACACTGACATAGTTTCCTGGCTCAACTACTCAAACTCCGCGTGCCATGCATCTCGAAGGGACTGAGGTACAAACTTTCTCAGGAACATCTCTAAAAACGGAACCCATGTAAGTGAAGCTAACTCGACTGGGCTACCCAACTCATATGCCTGCCACCACTGGTAAGCCGCTCCGCTGAGCTGGAACATAGTAAAAGCAACCCTGCTCGTCTCCACAATACCCATAGTACGGAGAATGCGGTGACACTCTTCCAGAAAAACCCTGTGCACTCTCTGAAGACAAACCAGTAAATGTAGGAGGGTCATATTTCTTGAACCTTGCAAGTCTAAGATGCTCTTCCTCAGATGTTGCTGCCCTGACCACGGGCTGAACTGGAACCACAGGCTATGTCGCCATGACACCTGGAACCAGACCAACATGAACTCGCTGCTCTGGGGTGTGGTCTGCGGGAGTCTGGGTTCCTCCCCCGGTTGTGAAGTAGCTGGTGCAACCGGAATCAACCCCGCCTGAGCCAATGTACCAAACATACTCAGAAACTGTGCTAAGGTCTCCTAAAGTCTGGGGGTAATAACAGGCACCTCTGGTACCTGCTCCCTAACTGGAACTACTGGCGGTTCCTCAACTGTTGCTCTGGTATGTGCTCTGGCTGCGACACTTACTCCTCGTCGGCCTCTGCCTCTAGCGATACTTGCTCTATGAGAAGCGTCATCTATAACTGTAGCGTCATCTATGAGAGAATGGAATGATAAAAGTTCAAACTCCAAGATCAATAAGCTCGCACGATAGGAATCAAAGAAGTGAGATTGTCCTAATAGTTCTGTAGCCTCTCGAAGATAAGTACAGACGTCTCCGTACCAATCCACAAGACTCTACTAAACTCGCTTATGACTCGTAGCACCTATGAACCTAGAGCTCTGATACCAACTTGTCACAACCCAATTTTCCCTCTGTTTGGGTATCGTGATGGCACCTATGTAAGCCTAACAATGACTAAAACAACAACATTATTTAAATAGAATCTAACAAGTTAAATAGAAATCTCTTACAATTTCCAAAACCGGTAGTAAAGTCATAAGCTCTGCAGAGTGTTTTCTAGAAAACTTCTAAATACAACAGTCCAGAAATAATAATAAATAGTGCAAAATGAAAACTGGAAGGTGACTCCGAAGTCTGCGAACACAGCAGTAGGTTTACCTTGAGTCTCCACACCAACATTCCACACAGCTAGCTAACGAACAAGTACTTGGATCTGCACACAAAAATATGTGCAGAAGTGTAGCATGAGCACACCACAGTGGTGCCCAGTAAGTATCAAGACTAACCTCTGTGGAGTAGTGACGAGGAATAGTTAAGACACCCACTAGTCTAATATACTGAACATATATAAGTACATGAACAACAGAAGTATGATGTCTACATAAAGACTATGCAATATGGCTCACAGTACAGTAATGGTATAAGGAAAGAAACAACAAGTATCAGCGGAATATCATGCAAATGACACAGAAAGGTGAATGGAACACAACCTCAGTCCGGAATCACAAATACAGCAAGGACAAGTAATAACTCAGCGACTATAATTGCCTTTACATCAGGTTTTAGTCAACAACTCCACAAGGTACCGAACCTCGTACAAATCACAACTCACGGGTCTCAATGCATGAACCCTAACACTTGGCATCACATGCACTCATAACACCACATCATAACCGCACTGACGGCTCACATGCCAATAAAGCCATTCTCACATAGAGTAAAGTAAACAAGGGTGAGCATTTATGCTCCACAATATCAAGAACACCTCTTATCCGATAAGAGTGCTTAACTACGTGTATGCTTGTGCAAGTGTCCTACCATAGTCCATATCAGCAAATAAGCATAAGGAAAAAAAGAACGGACAACACATAAAATATTTTCTCACAGCTTTCACAAGATAAAGCTCACACAGGTATGTATACCAGTTCACAAATATCAACAACAAGAATTCCCCCAGGCCACAAATCAATCCCTGACACAGCCCACCTTGTCTCACCACGTGTGCAATAGTAACATAAATGCCCGCCTTATCTCGCCACACGTGCATAACAATGTTCCCACCTTGTCTCGCCACATGCGCACCCCCATCCCCCCCACATATATATATATATATATATCGCCTTGTCACGTCACATGTGCAATATCAATGGTAGCAATAGCACGGCAGAAACCTCGTGCAATCCCATAATAACAACCGCACGGCAGAAACCTCGTGCATCACCACAACAAGTACAATAACAACAATGACAATAATACAAAGTACGACAAGTAAATCAACTCAAGAACTTTAATTCATAAAAAAATGGTAGAACCAATTCACAAGGAATAACCACAGTAAAGAATGCTAGGCGTGAAGAGAACAACTCAACAAAGGAAAAACTAATGTATAGCAACAATCCCAAAATATACACTTCAACAACGGGGAAGCTAACACGAATCAAATAATATCAAATAAAATAAGTCGACTAAGATATAGGGTATCTAAACTTCTTTTAAGGTTGAGGAAATTACGAAGGATATTCAACAATTCAATTATGGATAAGCATCAGACAAATAATCATAACCTCAATTAAGACTGAACAATTATAGGATAAAAAAAAATTTCAAATAAAGATAAGTAGTTATGAAAAGATAGCATGGCTATAAAAGCGATAACAGTTTCAGTTAAGGCACATATGAATCAAGTAACAATAATAGTGGATCATGAAACAATTGATTCTAATTAAGCAGGTAGATGTGAATCTAGTAATTAAGATATATAATCATAACAAGAACAACTGCATATTCAATGAATACAAGGACCTAAGAACCCTAAACGGCCAACTTCCCACAATTAAGCATGTGCACGCACTCATCACCTCGTGTACACGGACTACAATCAACATAGAAGACTCAAATCCTAAGGGGAAGTCCCCCACACAAAGTTAGGCAAGATACTAACCTCGAACCAAGATCAAACAATCGGTCACAATACCGTTTCCACGAATATCCGGCTCCGAATGGCCCAAATCTAGCCAAACACAATTGCATAACATGAATACAATAATAATATACTCATATAATCAATGAAATCAATATTTTAACAAAAATTCTGAAATTCAACCTAAAAAGTCTACCCGGGCCCACATCTCAAAATCGGGTAAAAATCACAAAATACGAACACTCATTCACTCACGAGTCCAACTATATAAGAATTACTCAAATCCGACCACAAATCCCCCTTCAAAACTCAATATCTTTATTGAAGAATATTTTCTCATAGCTTTCACAAGATAAAGCTCACACAGGTATGTATACCACTTCACAATAAGAATGCCCCCAGGACACAAATCAATCCATGACACAGCCCATCTTGTCTCGCCACGTGTGCAACTGTAACATAAATGCCCGCCTTGTCTCGCCACACGTGCATAACAATGTTCCCACCTTCTCTCGCCACATGTGCATATATATATATATATATATATATATATATATATATATATATATATATATATATATATATATATATATATCCCGCCTTGTCACGCCGCATGTGCAATATATCAATATAACAATAGCACGACAGAAAAATCGTGCAACCCTATAATAACAACCGCACGGCATAAACCTCGTGCATCACCACAACAAGTACAACAACAACAATGACAATAATACAAAGTACGACAAGTAAATCAACTCAAGAACTTTAATTCACAAAGAAACGATAGAACTATTTCACAAGGAATAACCACAGTAAAGAGTGATAGGTGTAAAGTGAACAACTCAACAAAGGAAAAACTAATGTGTAGAAACGATTCCACAATATACACTTCAACAACGGGAAAGCTAACACGAATCAAATAATTCCAATTAAAATAAGTCGACTAAGATATAGGGTATCTAAACTTCTTTTAAGTTTGAGGAAATTACGAATGATATTTAACAATTCAATTAAGTATAAGCAGCGGAAAAATAATCATAACCTCAATTAAGGCTGAACAATTATCGGATGAAATAATAATAATTCCAAATAAAGATAAGCAGTTATGAAAAGATAGCATGGCTATAAAAGAGATAACAGTTTCAGTTAAGGCACATATGAATCAAGTAACAATAATAGTGGATCATGAAACAATTGATTCTAATTAAGCAGGTAGATATGAATCTAGTAATTAAGATATATAATCATAACAAGAACAACTGCATATTCACTGAATACAAGGACCTAAGAATCCTAAAAGGCCAACTTCCCACAAATAAGCATGTGCACACACTCGTCACCTCGTGTACACGGACTACAATCAACATAGAAGACTCAAATCCTAAGGGGAAGTCCCCCACACAAGGTTAGGCAAGATACTAACCTCGAACCAAGCTCAAACAATCGGTCACAATGCCTTTTTCATGAATATCCAGCTCCAAATGGCCCAAATCTAGACAAACACAATTGCATAACATGAATACAACAATAATAGACTCATCTAATCAATGAAATCAATATTTTAACAAAAATTATGAAATTCAACCTAAAAAGTCGACCCCGGCTCACGTCTCAGAATCAGGTAAAAATCATAAAATACGAATACTCATTCACTCACGAGTCCAACCATATAAGAATTACTCAAATCCGATCACAAATCCCCCTTCAAAACTCAATATCTTTATTGAAGAAGTGCTTCCAATTTTTCCCGATTTCAACCCCAAAATTCGAAATTAAATGGAGAAAACAACTATAGATTAATGTAATACAACCAAAAATAAATTAGGAATCATTACCCCAAAGCTTCCTCAGAAACTCCCTCGAAAAATCTCCAAATTCCGAGCCCTCAAGTCCAAAAACGAAGAATGAAATCAAACCCTCAAATTTCTCTTTTTTGCCCAGGCGTGACCACACCTGCGACATAATTAGTTGCATCTTCGCAACCGTAGGTGAGCATGTCCAATCGCACCTGCGCTTCCTCTCGCTTCTGCATCCCAGAATCCGCTTCTGCGGAGCCGCTGATGCGCACAAATATTCCGCACCTGCGAAGACTGTCAAGTCCAGCTCTTCTCGCATCTGCGCCTCCATCTTCGTATCTGCGGGCATGGCACTCCTCCACTTTTCTGCTTCTACTCTTGCCTCTCAGCACGTGCGATCCCGCACATGCGGTCTCTTCATCACAAGTGCGAAAATACCAGATGCCTGAAGACTTCAGCAGTAACACAAATCCAACTTTTAATCCGTTAAGCACCTGAAACTCACCCGATACCTCAACCAAATATACCAACCAATCCTAAAACACCATACGAACTTAGTCGAGCCCTTAAATCACATCAACTAACGCTAAAATCACAAATCACCCTCCAATTCAAACTTAAAAAACTTGAGACTTTAGATTTACACAATAGATGCCAAAACCTATCAAACCACGTCCGATTGATCCCAAATTTTTCACACAAGTCATATTCAATATCTCGGACCTACTCCAACTTTCGGAATTGGATTACGACTCTGATATAAAAAATTTCCACTACTTGTCAAAAACTCCAAAAAATCGACTTTCGCCAATTCAAGTCTAAATAAGCTACAAACCTCAGATTCACAGTCCGGATACGCTCCTAAGTCCATAATCACCCAACAGAGCTAACGGAACCGACGAAACACCATTCCAGAGTCGTCTTCACACAGTTTCGACTACGGTCAAAATCCTAAGATTTAAGCTTTCGTTTTAGGGACTAAGTGTCCCAAATCACTCTGAATCATCTAATAACAGAATTCAACCACGCACGCAAGTTAATACACATAATACGAAGCTGATCAGAGCCTTATGCCACTGGACGGGACTTACATTCTAAAAATAATCGGCTGGGTCGTTACACTTTGTTGATATTGATTTATGGTTGTAGTTGTCGTTGATTATTTGTTGTGATTTTTTTAAGTTGATAGGAATTTTTGTTGGTTTCTACGAGATATTATTTGCCATTATTTTGTATATTTAAATGGTGACCTGCTACTTGATTCATTTCCATTATCATTTTATCTTATTATATTGTTAAACATTTTACCATGTTATTATTTATTTTTCAGTAGGGACTGACCTGACCTCGTCACTACTCTACCGAGGTTAGGATTGGCACTTATTGGGTACCGCTGTGGTATACTCATACTACGCTTCTGCACATCTTTGTATGCAAATCTAAGTATATCTTATCAGACTAGGCATCAGTAAACTAGTTGTACGAGGAGACTTCGAGGTATACCTGCCAGTGTCCGCAGACTCCAGAGTCCCCTTCTATCTTACTATGTTTCTTCCTTATTTATTTTAGAATATGATATATAGAGACATGGAGAATAAATTCTTAAAGGCTTGTGACTTATTTCTACCGGGTTTTGGGAGTTGAAATTGTTTGAATTGTAGTTTATTTATTTCAGATATTTATTATTATTTCGCATTGATAGGCTTACCTAGTCTTAGAGACTAGGTGCCATCACGACATCCTACGGAGGGAATTTGGGGTCATAACAAGTTGGTATCAAAGACTAGGTTCATGTGTGTTATGAGTCACAAGCAGGTTTAGTAGAGTCTTGTGGATCGGTACGGAGACGTCTGTACTTATCTTCAAGAGGCTATGGAACTGTTAGGATATATCCACTTCTTTGATTTCCTTATCGTACGCTTTTTTTGATTTCAATGTTTTAAACAATTGTCTTTCTATTCTCTCACAGATGGTGAGGACACACATAACTGGATCTGATGATCAGACACCTGCACCCCATATTGGAGCCGCAAGAGGCCGAGGACGGGGCAGAGGCCGAGTCAGAAGCCGAGGAAGACCACGTGGTGAAGCCAGAGCACCTCCACGAACTGCTGCACCAGAGCCACCAGTAGTTCCGATTGGAAAGCAGGCACCTGAGACGCTTGTTACTACTCTTACACTTCAAGAGACTCTTGCCCAGGTTTTGAGCATGTTTGGCACTTTAGCTCAGGCAGGATTAGTTCCACTTGCTCCTGCCACATCTCAGGCTGAGGGAGGAGCGCAGACTCCCGCCGCCCGTACTCCACAGCCATGGACCCAAGTTGACCATGCCCTAAAGGTTATACCAGTGTAGCCAGTTGTCCCAGTTCGGCCTGAGATTAGGACAGCAATTTCAGAGGGGGATCGGCTCAGACTCGAGAGGTATAAGAAGTACCACCCTCCCACTTTCAGCGGTTTAGCTTCAGAGGATGCTCAGGGTTTTCTGGAGGAATGTCACTGTATCCTTCGTACTATGGTTATTGTAGATTCCAGTGGGGTTTCTTTCACGGCATTCCAGTTTAGAGGTGCAGCCTACCAGTGGTGGCAGGCATATGAGTTGGATAGTCCGGTTGTGGCGGCTTCACTTGCTTGGACTCAATTTTTAGATATGTTATTAAGGGATTATGTTCCTCAAAGTCTTAGGGATGCATGGTGCACAGAGTTTGAGCAGTTGCGCCAGGGTTCTATGACTGTGTCAGAGTATGCTGTCTGATTCAGTGATTTGGCTAGGCATGCACCAGCCTTAGTTGTTACTGTTCGAGAGTAGGTTCGCAGATTTATTGAGGGTCTCCACCCTAGTATCAGATATAGTATGGCCCGAGATTTATAGATGAACATCACATACCAACATGTGGTATCAATTTCTAGAAGATTGGAAGGTATGCGGACTCGGGAGAGGGAAGAGAGGGAAGCTAAGAGACCCCGAGATTCTGGCATATATAATAATTCTCGTGCCCTAATTGCTGCCCGTCATGGTAGAGGCTATGTGAGACGTCCTATTCATTCAACACTTCCAGCTTCCAGTGGTATTCTGACTACTCCCACACCCCAGGTTCCATATTATGCACCACCAGTGTCTTCTGCACCTCCTGTGCGGGGTACTTTCAGCGGACAGTCTAGTCGATCAAGCCCGAGCCAGTCCCAGCAGTCACATCCTCCGAGGGATTGTTTTGAGTGTGGTGACACTCGTCATATCATGAGGTATTGCCCCAGACTTAGGATGGGTGCACCTCCATAGATTTCTCAGGCCCCACCTATCCCACAGGGTCCTCAGGCTTCTCAGGCCATGATTACTGCACCAATTGCCACTCCATTTGCACAGCCAGCCAGATGTGGAGGTTGGACAGGTAGAGGTCGCCTTAGAGAGGGAGGCCATGCCAGATATTATGCCATTCCTACTAGGATAGATGCAGTTGCATCCGATTCTGTTATCACAAATATTATTTCGGTCTGTCATAGAGATGCATCAGTCTTATTTGATCCAGGCTCCACTTATTCTTATGTGTCATCTTATTTTGCCCCGTATTTGGGCGTATCACGTGATTCCTTGATTTCTTATGTTTATGTATCTACACCCGTGGGTGAATCTATTATTGTGGACTGTGTGTATCGGTCGTGTTTAATTGTTATCAGTGGTTTTGAGACCAGATCTGATTTATTATTGCTCAGTATAGTGGATTTTTATATTATTTTGAGCATGGACTGGTTGTATCCCTATCACGCTATTCTTGATTGTTACGCCAAGACGGTGACGTTGGCTATGCCAGGTGTACCGTGGCTAAAGTGGAGAGGTACCTCGGATCATGTTCCTAGAAGGGTTGTTTCATTTCTTAAAGCTCAACGAATGGTTGAGAAGGGGTGTGATGCATATCTGGACTATGTAAGAGATGTTAGTATTGATACTCCTACCGTGGAGTCAGTTCCTATAGTAAGGGATTTTCTCGATGTATTGCCAGCAGATCTTCCAGGTATGCCACCCGACAGGGATATTGATTTTGGCATTGATTTGTTACCGGGCACTCAGCCCATTTCTATTCCACTATACCGTATGGCCCCAGCATAGTTGAAAGAATTAAAAAAACAGTTATAGGAATTGCTGGATAAGGGCTTTATTCGGCCCAGTGTATCACCTTGGGGTGCTCCTGTCTTATTTGTAAAGAAGAAGGATGGTTCTATGTGGATGTGTATTGATTACCGCTACCTGAACAAGGTTGCCGTGAAGAACATGTATCTATTGCCACGTATTGATGACCCATTTGATTAGTTTCAGGGTGCCAGAGTATTCTCTAAGATCGACTTACGTTCAAGCTATCGTCAATTGAAGATTCGGGAGCCAGATATCCCGAAGATTACTTTTAGGACTCGGTACGGTCATTACGAGTTCCTTGTGATGTCTTTTGGGCTAACCAATGCCCCAATAATATTTATGCACTTAATGAATAGTGTATTTCAGTCCTATCTTGATTCTTTCGTCATTGTGTTTATTGAAGACATTCTGGTGTATTCCCGTAGTCGGGAAGATTATGAACAACACCCAAGGACTGTGCTTCAGATTTTGAGAGAAAAGAAGTTATATGCAAAATTTTCAAATTGTGAATTCTGGCTTGATTCATTGGGATTTTTGGGTCATATAGTTTCGTGTGAGGGAATCAAGGTAGATCCGAAGAAGATTGAAGCAGTGCAGAGTTGGTCCAGACCGTCCTCAGTTATGGAAATCCGGAGTTTCCTTGGTTTGGCAGGGTATTATCATCGATTTGTAAAGAGTTTCTCTTCTATTGCTGCATCTTTGACCAAATTGACCCAGAAGGGTGCTCCGTTCAGGTGGACCGAGGAATGTGAGGAGAGATTTCAGAAGCTCAAGACAGCTTTGACTACATCCCCCATATTGGTATTACCTACAGATACAAGGTCTTATACTGTGTATTGTGATGCGTCGCGTATTGGTCTCAGCGCAGTGTTGATGCAATATGGTAGGGTGATTGCCTACGCGTCCAGACAGTTAATGATGCATGAGAAGAATTATCTTGTAGTGGTCGATGCGTTGAGTCATAAGACGGAGAGTTTGGGCAGCTTAGCATATTTACCGGTAGCAGAGAGGCCTTTAGCCTTGGATGTTCAGGCCTTAGCCAACCAGTTTGTCATGTTGGATGTTTCCGAGTCGAGACGAGCCGAGTTTTGGCTTATGTGGTTTATCAGTCTTCTCTTTATGATCGTATCAGGGAGCGTCAGTATGATGACCCTCATTTGCTTGTCCTTACGGATACAGTTCATCACGGTGATGCCAAGGAAGTCATTATTGGAGATGACGGTGTACTACAGATGCAGGGCAGGCTATGTCTACCCAATGTAGATGGCTTGCATGAGTTGATTCTCTATGAGGCTCACAGTTCGCGGTACTCCATTCATCCGGATGCTGCAAAAATGTATCAGGACTTGAGACGACACTATTGGTGGAGGCGGATGAATAAAGACATAGTGGGGTATGTAGCTCGGTGTCTGAATTGTCTGCAGGTAAAATATGAGCATCAGCGACCGGGTGGATTGCTTCAGAAGTTAGAGATTCCAGAATGGAAATGGGAGAGGATCACTATGGATTTCGTTGTTGGGCTCCCATGGACTCAGTGGAAGTTTGATGCAGTTTGGGTGATTGTGGATAGGCTAACCAAATCAGCTCATTTCATTCCTGTGATTACTACTTACTCTTCAAAGCAGCTGGCTTAGGTATATATTCGCGAGATTGTCAGACTTCATGGTGTACCGGTATCTATCATCTCTGACCGAGGTACACAGTTACCTCACAGTTTTGGAGGGCAGTACAACGTGAGTTGGGTACTCGGGTAGAGTTGAGTACAACATTTTACCCTCAAACGGACGGGCAGTCCGAACGCACTATTCAGATACTGGAGGATATGCTTCGTGTGTGTGTGATAGATTTTGGGGGTGCTTGGGATCAGTTCTTACCACTTGCGGAGTTTGCTTACAATAACAGTTACCAGTCAAGCATTCAGATGGCTTCATATGAGGCCTTGTATGGTAGGCGATGCCGATCTCTAGTGGGTTGGTTCGAGCCGGGCGAGGCTAGACTATTGGGTACAAACTTGGTTCATGATGCCTTGGAAAAGGTTAAGTTGATTCAGGATCGACTTCGTACGGCCCAATCTAGACAGAAGAATTATGCGGATCAGAAGGTTCGTGATGTTGCATTCATGGTTGGTGAGCAGGTATTGCTCCGGGTTTCGCCTATGAAGGGTGTGATGAGGTTCGGGAAGAAGGGCAAGTTGAGCCCTAGGTATATTGGGCCTTTTGAGATTCTTGAGAGAGTTGGAGAGTTGGCTTACAAACTTGCACTACCACCTAGTCTTTCTGCGGTTCATACGGTATTCCATGTTTCCATGCTTCGGAAATATCACAGCGATCTGTCTCATGTGTTATACTTCAGTTCGGTTTAGTTGAACAAGGATCTATCTTATGTTGAGGAAGCAGTGGCTATTTTGGATAGGCAGGTTCGAAAGCTGAGGTCAAAGAACATTGCTTCCGTGAAGGTTCAGTGGAGGGGCCATCCGGTCGAAGAGGCGACTTGGGAGACTGAGCATGATATGCTTAGCTGTTATCCACACTCATTCACCAGCTCAGGTATTTCTTCTAACTCCGTTCGAGGACGAACGTTTGTTTTAGAGGTGGAGAATGTGATGACCCAAAATGTCATCTTTAAATTTAATAATTAATTATATGTTCTAAGACCTCGAAAATTACTATTTATCGTTACTCGACTTGCGTGCGCAGTCCGTAAAATGTTTTAGAAAGTTTTTATGTGAAAATGGATTAAAATATGAATTAGAGCTTTATAACTCAACTGAATTGACTTTGGTCAAAATTTTTAGCAAATGGACTCGGAACAGTATTTTGACAGTTTTGGTAGGTACGTATCGTGATTTGAGACTTGGGCGTATGCCCGGAATCAAATTCCGAGGTCCCTAGCCCGAGATATGGAATTTTGAAGAAAAATTAAAAGTTTAAATTCAAATAGTGACTGAATGTCGAATTATGTGCAAACGACCCCGAAATAGAATTTTGATGATTCCAACAGCTCCGTATGGTGATTTTGGACTTAGGAGCGTGATAGGAATTTTATTTGGAAGTCCGTAGTGAAATTAGGATTGAAATGGCTAAAATAGAAATTTAACTTTGGAAGTTTGACCGGGGAGTTGACTTTTTGATGTCGGGGTCGAAACCAGTTCTGAAAATTTTATCAACTCCGTTATATCATTTATGACTTGTGTACAAAATTTGAGGTCAATCGGACTTGATTTGATATGTTCCGGTGTCGTTTGTAGAAATTGAAAGTTTCAAAGTTTATTAGGCTTGAGTCTATGTGTGATTCGTGTTTTTAGTGTTGTTGGATGTGATTTGAAGACTCAACTAAGTTTGTATGATGTATTAGGACTTGTTGATATATTTGGTTGAGGTCCCGAGGGGCTCGGGCGTGTTCCGGATGGTTAACGAATCATTTTTGGCCTTGGTGAGATAGCTCATATCTGTTGCTGCAATATTTCTGGTTTCCTCTTTCGCATTCGTGAGAGGAGCCTCGCGTTTGCGAAGAGTGTTCTGAGCTGGTGAGATTTTTGTTCTACGCGTTCGCGGAGGAGAGGACGCGAACGCGAACGCGAAGGGTAGGACAGTGTGTGCATCGCGAACGCGTGAGTGGCGTCGCGTTCGCAAAGGAGAGTGAGGCAGTTGGGAACCCCAGTCTTTTGTTCTACGCGTTCGCGAGGTAAGGGACGCGTTCGCGAAGGTCTGAGTTTGCAAAGCTTCGCGTTCACGAAGCGTAGGTCGCGTTCGCGAAGAGGAAAGTTGGGCATCACATTTTTGTGCTTCGCGAACGCGAGTCAAGGGTCGCGTTCGCGAAGAAGAAACCACTGAACAGAATGTTTAAGTTCAGAAAATGGAAACGATTTGGAGCTCGGATTGAGGCGATATTTGGGAGATTTTTAGAAAAAACATCGGGGTAAGTGTTCTTAACTCAATCTTGGTTAGATTACCCGAATCCATCACTGTTTTTAACATTTAATTGGTGATTTAAGTTTGAAAAGTTTGAAAAACCCTCATGGATAGATTTGAGGATTTGAGGGTCGAATTGTTATTGGAATTTAGTCATTTTGGTATGGTTAGACTCGTGATTGAATGGACGTTCATATTTCCTAACTTTTCCCAAATTCTGAGACGTGGGCCCCATGAGCCATTTTTGAGTTAATTTCGGATTTGTATTGAAAAATGTAATATTTTCTTATTGAATTAATTCTATAATTTTTGTTGACTGTATCGAATTAATTATGACTAGATACGAGTCGACCGGGATCGGAAAATCGAGGAAAATGCATACTATTTGGTTAAATTGGAGCAAGTTGAGGTAAGTGACTTGTCTAACCTTGTGTGGGGGAAATTTTCCCTAGGATTGGTATTAATTGTATTGTGATGAAAGTCGCGTACACGAGGTGATGAGTGTGTACACGGACTAAATGTGAAGGATTATGTGTTTAAATTATGAAGATCACTGTTGCATATTAATTAAATTATTAAATCTTGTTATATTCTCCATCATTGATTTGATTTGTATACTTTAAATTTGCTTGACCTTTTCCTATTAATTATTTTACCTGTTTGGTTAAAACTTGATTTCTTTTATTCTGTGCATTATTTGAAATTGATTTTCTTTAAATTAAATATTATTAATATGAAGTATTTGACATTTTAAATTTGGTATTGAAGCAATGTATTAAAGATTTTGAAATATTATTTTGCTAAATTATTTATTCCTGAATATTTTTGTAAGATTTTTGTACTCATTGTAATGGAGCCGTGGCTCTTTATTGTGGAAAAATATTATTGATGATTTCTGTTGGCCTAAGTCGTGAGCTCTTTATTGTGAAAAACTATCGTTGATTTATTTTGGCAAATTGAAATATTTGGGCACTTGAGGTGCAAATTGTGATATATTGTGATATTGATACGCATGCGGTGGTATAAGGTCTAGGTATTGAAATGCATGCGGTGAGATAAGGGTGGTTTGATACGTGTGGCTAGTAGGGGGAACTACTAGAAGTCATGCGGTGTGATAAGGATGGCTAAAACGCGGGATGCTATTTCCGAAAAAATATTTTCTTTAAAATAAATTATGAAAGCTCCCGCGGTGAGATAAGGAAATGAGATATTGTGAATTTATTTATGATTTGGGATTACGAGGTGGTACCTCGGGAGTGCCCTTGTTGATATTTATTTATGGCCGTAGTTGCCGTTGATTATTTGTTGTGATTTTCTTAAGTTGAAAGGAAGTTTTGTTGGTTTCTACGAGATATTATTTGCCATTATTTTGTATAATTAAATGGTGACCTGCTACTTAATTCATTTCCATTGTCATTTTATCTTATTATATTGTTAAACATTTTACCATGTTATTATTTATTTTCCAGTAGGGCCTGACCTGACCTCGTCACTACTCTACCGAGGTTAGGCTTGGCACTTACTGGGTACCGCTGTGGTATACTTATACTACGTTTCTGCACATCTTTTTGTGCAGATCCAGGTACATCTTATCAGACTAGGCATCAGTAAACTAGATGTACGAGGAGACTTCGAGGTATACCTGCCAGCGTCTGCAGACTCCGGAGTCCCCTTCTATCTTACTATGTTTCTTCCTTATTTGTTTTAGACTCTGATGTATAGAGACATGGAGAATAAATTCTTAGAAGCTTGTGACTTATTTCTACGGAGTTTTGGGAGTTAAAATTGTTTGAATTGTAGTTTATTTATTTCAGATATTTATTATTATTCCGCATTTATAAGCTTACCTAGTCTTAGAGACTATGTGTCATCACGACATCCTACAAAGGGAATTTGGGGTCATGACAGAAAGATTAGATTATAAAACTCTAGTTCATGGCATGAATAGTACCTTTGAGAAAATAAGAGAGAAGATGAATGCTAATCTTAGCGATGAAATTTATGAATACAATGAACCTATGGAATATTTGTTAGCAAAAAATGGAAGTGATCAACTAAGTTATCACCCAAATTGTATATTTTGCAAGTATTGATTATGGAAGACGATGAATAGTAACTTGGTGGTAATGAACAATTGATGTAGTATCATTAATGACTTCGAATGGGTATTAAAACATAAGAATGAAGTTAAATGGTCTAGCGTGTAGAACTATTTGGCGATTTGAGTTGTTGGAGGCTTGTAGCCAACTTATGAGCCATATATGGATGTTGATCAATATCTTAGGTCATATTTTGATGTAATTAGGATATCTAATTGTAGATATCGACTTGTTGGTGATGTTGAGCATTTTAATCAACATTGGAATGATGGAGGAGAATTGAAAGCTTGTGAATGTTAATAAAGTGAAAGCGAGTTAAGCTGATTAAAATTTACTCTTCTTGAGGGACTTTCTCCAAAAGCATGTTTCGAGTTAATACTTAAGTTGTTTACAAATGTGCTTTCGTCCTTGTGGGGACAAACAAGTACGGATGTATCCATGCATTAAAATATTATGTTGCATATGTAGTGTCATGCTGTTTTATAAAATTTTATTTTAAATCTTGTTGGCAAAATGACACTCAAGGTAAATGTTATAACTTTTTATCAAAACTTACGTATTTACAAGAGTGTACATATTTGAGTGCGAAAGATAAGTTTTCGTGGAAAGTATTTCTTTTGGGAATTGACGAATAGAATAGCACATATGGTATCTTTTAAAGATTGATGTTAAATTGCTAAAGGTTTTAGCAGGAAAAAGGTTGTTTATTTAATTTTTGTTCAAATGAATTAGATTTTTTATAAATGCTATGAGTTGATAAAAATAGATCCTTTGAAGCTACTATGCTATGAATCTATTTTTGAAGTATCAAATATTTTGGAAGTTACTTGTGTTCACCGAGATAGACTTCGGATATATTATGTTCGTTGTCATGAAATTACACGTGTCAGTGTAGGCGTAGATGGCCACTTTGTGGTATAGACTATGGCAGAGTACTCTCCCTCGAGAGAGTACTATTTTGTGCTATTATTAGCATGGTTGAGTCGATTCATACGGCACTACGATGAGACGACCTGAGCAAGTAGGGTATATAATACTTGCCGCTAGGTACATAACCTAGTTGACCTTCTTATATCAGTGATGGTATATTACTCCCAGTGAAAGGTAAGGATGATTTTCTTATGTTTAAGCCTAAGGAGCCAAAAGTGATTTCGATGACTTAAAGCAAATGGAATGATTTTGTACGATTTAATCCAAAATCTTGGATTGATGTAAATATTTTAAAAGTTTATATTGTGGGTTATATTTCACTTGGTTGTTATTTAAAATAATAAGGGTCATGAATTGATAGAATTTCTTATCATTTTATATCAAATATTTGTGCATTATTTTTATAACGTTTGTCCCACGAACTTAAGTTCTTTTAGAGAGAGTCTATGACACTTATTGAGTACTGTTGTGGTGTATTCATCCCTAAGCCCCTCCCCCCTCCAAGGCCTTGCTTACTTTACATGTTTCAAGATGATGTATGATACATGGCATGCGGTCAGGTTAGGATGACTCTCTTTCCGAGGTATTATGAAGTACCACTTTTATTCCGTGGTAGCTATCTCATTCTTTCTTATTTTATTTTGTTGGAATTACTCCAACCGTTGGTTCTATTCTTTGGTATAGAGGCTCCATAGATTGTCAAAGGTTGTAGTAACGGGGTTGTACACGACATACATGAAAGTATATTTATTTTACTTAGTCTCATTGTTATTAGCATGAAAGACGTTATGTGCGATTGTGAATTGGAAAATATTTTATCATTTAACTTGAAAATGTACATGATTTTCAAGGAACTTCCGCAGTTAAATTGGTTTTCAAGCATATGATTTGAATGCATTACATGGTTTGGTTCGTTCGGATTGGGTAGTGTACCGGGTTTCGATCACGCGGATTTGGGTTGTGACAAATACTTGCCAAGGCGATTGTACCACATCCTCCCTGATTGCTTTAATCCGTATAAGGATTTCTGAAGTTTTATTGAACAAGTTTCCCTTGAACTTTTATGTGCTTCAGGAACTTTAAATCCTTCAGGGATTCTCATAAATATTTCATTGTCGAATGATCCATATAAGTATGATGTGACAACATCCATTAACCGCATATCAAGTTTTTCATGGACTATCAGATTTATTAGATACCTGAAGGTAATTGCATCTACCACAGAAGAATATGTCTCCATATAATCAATATCAGGCCTTTGCGAAAACCCTTATGTCACAAGTCGTGCTTTATATCTTACAACTTCACCTTTCTCATTTCCTTTTCGCACAAAAACCCATTTGTACCCCCACTGGCTTGACACCTTCAGGCGTTCGGACTACTGGTCCGAGAACTTCACGTTTTTCGAGTGAAGCAAATTCCGCTTGAATTGCGGTTTTTCCATTTTGGCCAATCATTTATCTGTCCAAATTCCATGACAGATTTGAGCTCAAGATCTTCGTCAATATTAATACTATTGAGCGCTACATTATATTAATAACACCGTCGACGATCATTTTGCATCGGTTGCATTATCACTCATTGATGAGGCAGTGAGAGAAGGTGCATGATTAGAGGAGGAAGAGAATTATATTGGGCAAAACAAGAGGTAAAATTGTATTTTAAATTAGAGTATATTATGTTAAACACAGTCGGAACCTGTCATTCTCATATATTTTTTTGACTTGAAATTAAGTCGATTATAATACATTGAATCAAAAAAACCAAAGAGATTCTTCTCTTTTTGTACGTTTTTCTTGCTGAAGTTGGCGTAGCTGGATATCTAACTCAAGTATATACAGTAAGGGTGGCATGTGGGTCAGGCCCGGTCCTAAGTGGGCTTCGTGGGCCCGGTCCTAAATGGGCCGGTCCTAAGCGGTCCCGGGATTCGCAGACTTCTTGTTGGAACCGGCCCGGGACCAGGATCACGAACTAACGATCCCGGGTTAAGTGGGCTGGTCCTGGACCTAAGTGGGCCCAACGAATACTTTCTATTTTAAAATTTTGTTTTTATAGAAGTTAGAGGAAAAAAATGGTAATAAAAATATCTAAGGCAATTCCTTGTAAATTATATTATAGAATTGTCACCTAAATTTTTTAATTCAAATTTAAAGACAAAAATATTGTAAAGAGATATTCAAAGCAATGCGTTATAATATTTATATATATATATATACACACACACTATCGAATATAGCTTATATACTATATATATAGTATATATATAATATACTATACTATACTATACTATATATACATCTTAAGATATATAAGCTATATTCGATTTACTATATATACATCTTAAGATTTATACATTAATATTATATATATATATATATATATAGCTATAGTATATCTTAACATGTATATATAGTTATAAAAAGTTTGGGGTTAAAACAAAGTTGGGGGGAGGTTAAATGGCTATTTTATAAATAGCCAACGACTATTTTGGCAGGTAAAACGATCATATTTTAAATGCCATAACGGCTATAATGTGGCAGATTTGTTTTTAAAAAAAATTAGTCGTTGGGCTCAGATTGGCCCGTTTAGGACCGCTTGAACCGGTCCACTTTCCACTTGGTCCCGGTCCCAACCGGTCCCGGTCTCGCGGGCCTCGCCTATGGAACCGGCCCACTACCCAGCCCACCTCCCCACGGTCCCGGTCCTATCCGGTTAGGACCGTTTAGGCCCACCGCCCATTTGCGCTTGCGGTCCTGGGCCGGGCCCAATCCTAACCAGCCCACATGCCACCCTTAATATACAGTGAGATTTCTCCATAATATTATTATTATTCTAATACCTATTAACTATAAAAATTAAGTTTTCCTTGAAAACGATTTTTAAGTTAAATTTTATCTTTCTATAATAATATTTTACTTATAACAACAACAATCATTTTTGTAGCAGAGCACTCTTTGTAAAATTACACATTTAATTAACGTATATACCAACGGACGCATTATTAAATTAGAATTGTCGTTTTGTTATGTTGTGTCCTAGCACTTAAAATGAATTGAAAACAACTAAATATTAATTAAAAACTTGAATATTTATAGACTAATTTAAAAATTAGCTCTCAAAATGGTATCGAATATTTAAAACGAAAAGAGTAAAAGAATTATCTCCAGTATTATGTTTAAATCGCAGTTTGAAATTTCACAAACTATAAAAACTGATAAATATATTGCTTTTAATCTTTATCTACTCAGTTTCACAAGATTTCTCTCTTCATCTTCTGCTATTTCCTATTCTTTTTTTCCCTCCATGCCATATAATTATTTTGCAGTGTTGTTAAAATAAAAATACTTTTTTGTGTGTGTTAAAAGAAAATAAAAAACAATTCATTGCGGAAAATATTACACCTTTTATAAAATAACTTACTACGAAAAATGCACCTTTAAACAATATACGTAATATACGTTAACTAAGGACTATAATTTATTCTCTTTTTTCTATTTAAAAACAAAAGAAAAAGGAAAAATGACAGCAGCATTTACAGCACAAAAAGAAAATTCAAAAGCATCTATTAATCTTCATGTTCGACCTTGTGGCATTTGCTGTTGTAAACATATATAGTACAGAGTCTTTTCCCATTCTCCTGGTATTTCAACTGGACACATTCTTTGCCTACATTTAATTCATACAAGTTAAAATGAAGTCAGATACAAAATAAAATAATCTCAATTCTCATGCATTAATAAAGATTAAGGTTGTCCAACGGGACGGGCCGTCCCGTCCCGTCCCACTTAATTCTAAACGGGATGGGTCCATGTTAAACGGGACACGGGATGGGACGGGATGGCCATTTCGTTCCGTTTGTCCCGTCCCGTTTGTCCCGTCCCGCCTATCCCGTCCCGTCCCGTCCCATCCCGCCTGTCCCGCGTCCTTTTTTGTGTGCATTATATACAAGAAACTTATAATCCTGCTTTTCAAAGTTTTTCTAAGACCACGGTTAGAAATGATATTTTTAAATTTCAAACATAATATTTTCAGTATATTCGTTGTATATTTTTTCACTTAGATTGTAAAGTATCTATCACATCTGATATAGGTCGTAGTCCTAATGGTTGTGATTATTTAACGGTTACATGTCATTGGGTTGATCATCACTGAAACATGCAAAAATGTATTATTGGTTATAAATTTGTTGATTCAAAACACACTGGAGCATATATTGCAACTACTGTTCTACAAATTGTTGATTTTTATGGACTCATTGATAAAGTTTTAACTATCACCTTAGATAATGCTTCTGCTAAGTGCTAACACAACTTCAACAACTAGCTTAATTTAATGATTGCAAAATTTCCAACTTATGCACAAGCCATTAATAAAATGATTGCAAAATTTAAAAAGTATTTTTTTCCTATTCCCCAAGTTTATTTAATTTCTACTATACTTAACACATCTTTAAAATTAAGAGGTGCAAGTGGACTTGTTCGTAAAATTTATGAGAATTTAGCAATTCAAGAAAATAAACAATCATCTCTCGAAGACTGCCAAGCTAACATATATTCTTATGTTAGATCAATGTTTGATAAATATAAATCTATGAAAACAACAGGTGTTGAAACTAGGGAAGAAGAAGAATACAATGAAATACTTAGCACTGGGAGTTATGACGGCATGGAACTCATGGAACATCAATCAACATTGCCAATTCCAGAACAATGTCCGAGAGAAATTATAAATAAGTTACAACAAAGTTATATAGGAGCTTACAAATATTAGTATGATAATTTGTAGTTGGCTACTAAGAGGCCTAGTTTCCTAGAAGGTGCCTGCGTAGATTAGGTGCTTTTTAAAAGAATTATATTTGTATGTGAGATTTGAAAGTTCTATTAATAAAATAAAAGGCTCTAAACGTTGAATTATTTTTATGAATTGTCTTACACTCTTACTTAGTTACTTAATGGCTTGAAATTATATTAAATAAATTATAACTCTATTATAAATTTATAATTACTAGAATAATTCATTACAAGTCTTTTATTTTAATATTTTATAATTCTTTACTTAGTTTCCTAATTTTCGTTTAATTTTTAAGTTTATTAAATAATTCAAAAAACTAGTTGTTGCAAACTTTAAAAACTTAGTCATTGTCAAAAGAATAGGCGTTGCCAAACTCAATGCTTAAATAATTTTTTTTTGAAAACGGCACTTAAAGCCCGTGAACCCGTCCCGTTCTGTCTCATCCCGTTTGTTAGCGGGACGGAATGGGCCTACCGTCCGTCCCATCCCGTCCCGTTTGTTAGTGGGACGGGATGGGCCTACCGTTTCGTCCCGTTTGTCCCGTCCCGTTTCGTCTCGTCCCGCCACCGTCCTGGCTAAATGTCGTTTCGTCCCGTCCTGGCCCGTTAATTTTGTCTCGTCCCGGCCCGTTGGACAGCCATAATAAAGATACACTTACCAAGCTAATAAAGCAAGATATATTCAAATGAAGACATACAATATAAAAAAGGGCAGTCTGGTTCACTAAGTTCTCGCTATGAGCAGGGTCGGGGAAGGGCCGGACCACAAGAGTCTATTGTACACAGTCTTACCCTACATTTCTGCAAGATCTAGTTTTCATGGCTCGAACCCGTGACCCCCTGAAATATCACTTAATATAAACTAAGAAAAAATATCAGATATAGAGCTTAATATGAATATGTACCTGAAATTACATATTGGACGACTGGAACTTGTCTAGACACCATTATTTCTTCTTCTGTAATGCCTTTGGCCTCGCTGCTTCTTTCGCCTTCTCATGGTGATTTTGTGTTCTAGTTCTTCAACAATCAAAGAAAGCCAATTGGGATTTCGAGCTCAAAGCATGATATATGCAATGGATAATCCAATAATTAGTCCACTTCCATATCCCATAAGAGTAGCTTTCCAAAAATCATTGAGAAACTGAGAAGTGCTTTCTTCATCCAAAACGCATGTTGTGTTGTTTGTCTTGGGCATCCTGCTACTTCCACAACCTTCCGAAACTGGGAATCCACGCAATCCATCATTACCTTCATATGAGTTATTATCAAAGGTATGGAATTGAGGTCCTTCAGGAATACATCCTTGGAGATGATTGTGGGAGAGATTTAAGAATGTAAGAGACGTAACAGAATCAAGTTGTTGTGGTATCTCTCCTGAAAGCTGGTTAAATGAAAGGTCCAATGATTCAACTACAGATAAATTTCCAAGTAATTTCGGTATATGACCTTGCAATCCATTATGAGATAAGTTCAACACACGAAGTGCAATGAGATCTCCCATAATACTTGGAATTTGTCCTTCAAATTTATTGTTTCAAAGATCCATAGTGGTGTACAAATACAAGATTCTCACTACTTCAAGCTCCAATCCCTTTGTTACCACAGTTACCGAGTCTTCATAATATCTATTATCACTTGGTGGCTCCATTGTTTGATCAATTCTCATCATGGCTTTCAAATGATGAAAGAGACTTGTTGGTAGCTCTGTTGTAAATGCATTGCAAGAGAGATCCAATATCTGAAGATGAGGAAACAAGTTTTTAGCCCTTGAAGCTCTGATGGGTCCATGCAATTTATTGGATCTCAAGCTTAAAACTTGTAGTTTTGGAAGAGTCCCCAACCACGTAGGGAATGTGTCATTTAGGTTATTGTTTCCTAAGTCAAGAACTTCCAACTCTTTGCAATTGGCTAAGGATTTTGTGATTTTTCCCTCTAGCTTATTGCCATGCAAGTTGAAGCTTGTCAGTCTACTTCCAACTCTAAAAGTTGTTTGGAGATTCCCAGAAAGACTATTGTGTTGCATATCCAAAACCTCGAGGTAGTCACTCAGGTTACCCAAACAGTGTGGAATTGCTCCTTTCAGATTGTTTCTTGCCAAATCAAGAACTGTTAATGATGTCAAATTGCAAAAAGAAGAAGGGATCTTCCCACTGAGACTATTATTTGATATGAAAAGATTACTTAGAGAGGAAGGTAGAATAGGTAGCGATCCTTGAAGAAAATTGGATCGCAAATCTAGAGTATCTAGTTGAAATAATGATGAAATATAGTCAATACTTGTCAACATGTTGTGGGATAGATTAAGAGTATTCAGTGAGTGCATCCAATTGGACCATGCCCAATCAGGAATTGTTCCTTGAATCTTGTTATATGAAAGATCCAAGGAGCTAAGATTCTTTGCTGATCTCAAAAAATCCAGTTCTTTTACTTCACAACCGGACAAGTATAAGTATGTAAGAGATTCGGGCAAGGTAGACTTGACTTTGTTCTCATTGGTCATCGAAATACGAAAAATCCAACGAGTCAAGTTGTTTGAGGTTTGAAAAGAAGCTGACGTCTACATTGCCACTTAAATTGTTAGATTCACAAGGTTTTGAATTGACTTGGGAAGATGGCCTTGCAACTGATTGCCTCCTAATGAAATGTTGATTAGTGAATTGGACTTGAAATCCTCAAGTTGACCAGAAAAGTGGTTATCCCTCAATCCTAGTTTAGTTAGTGATGGAAGTGTGTATATCCAGGATGGTATTTCTCCATTCAGGTTGTTATTTGATAGCCAAAGTTCCTCCAGATTCTGCAGTCCACTTATAAATAGAGGAATTGGTCCTCCAAAATCGTTATATCGAAGGTCCATATACTCTATACGAGTGAGATTCCAAAGAGATTCCGGAATCAGCCCCGAGAGATTGCAAAAATTAAGATTCAGTCCCAGCAAGGAAGTTAGATAGACAAGAGATTCGGGAAGAAAATCACCAGAAAAATTCACTTCAGAGAGAAATAACACCTTGAGAGATGCACTGCTGTTCCATTTGGTCTTTGGAAAATAACCACTGAGCTGAAAATTGGAATCTAAATCAAGAATTTCCAAGTTTGGCAAGTGATAAATACTCTCAGGTAATGCCCCATGCAATCCTGTATACGCAAGCGTCAGAGTTGTTATATGATAAGAGATATTTAGAGGAATGGTGGAAGAGATGCTTACTTCACTAAGATCAAGCTCTCTTAATTGGGTCAAATTCTGAAGAAGCAATTTGAAATTGTGAGGTCCAAGACTGAGCGCATTGCCTAATAAATAAAGAGACTGTAACTTGGAAAGATGAGAGATTTCAGAAGGAATTTCACCTGTGAAATATGAGTAAGAAAGATCGAGATGAGTCAAGCTCGAAAACCTGCCAAATAGAGGTGAGATTTCCGAAGGAAAGAAGTAAGTAGAAGAAAGGTCAAGCCTTTGGAGATGAGAGAGCTGGAATAGGCTGCTGTTAGAATCAATAATCCCTTTAAGTTGGCTGCAACTGAGATCAAGTTCAATGACATGGCCAGTGAACTCATCGCATGTCACGCCATCCCATAAACAACAATCTCTGCTCATATTCCATGTACTTGTTTTCGGATAAGAGTTCTGACCATAGTCACTACAGAAATGAGAAGCAGAGGGATCTACAGTAAACATCTGCTTGAATTTTAGAAGGGAAATACTTTGATCTTTGTTGCACAATTGAGGTAATGTGGATGAAGAAAAAGCAAGTTCATGATAGAGAAAGACAACTAAAAGCACAACTGAGAGTTGCTTGTAGCCCATGCTTGCATAAAAGGAGTTCAAAAGTTGGTTGCTGAATTTAAGAAAAAGCCTATGCACAAATATATAGGAGGATAAGTTGCTGTTACTGTTTGATTGATATTATGAGAATAAGTGAGCATTTTTTAACTTAAGATAAAGTGCAGTTGTATACTGTCGTTGTTGTTGTTTTTTCTTTTTTCGGTTTAGATAAGTTTTTTCAATTTTGTGTGGTTATTATAAATTAGTTTTTGATTCCCAGCTAATAATGTCTCCAAGGATCACTTAAGCATGATTAACTTAATACAATATGTGTTGTTAGATTAATTTATCACACTTAACTATGATACATACGTATGATCTGAATGTAAATATCAAGTATGTGTAAGTTTTTCTAAATGTACATAATTCTTTTTCTGATTGCAGAAAATATTTTATTTTTATAGTAGAATATTCAGTTTTTATTTCAAAGACTTGTGAATTTGATGTTCGACTTTGCCCCGGAAGTTGTCATCCCTTTTAGGATAATGCAGTAATTTTCTAATTTTTAAATTACTTTTTCTCCTTTGTTGGTAATCCACAATATAGATGGATTTTATCACAATAGAAATAAATATAAACAAATTTATAAAAGGACTAAGCCATATTCCAAAACTTCTACCAAATATAATGAGGATAAAAAGGCCTATCCTCAATTTTGTGGTGTATACTTGACCTTGTGTCAAGTAGGCAACTTGTTATGGGTCCGGTTTCTCTCGTCCTTAACTGGACGAATCTGGTCACTTGAGTCACAATTAACCGAAAATCTTTGCAAAAGGATCGTTTCCAAGAAAATTCAAAAAATAAATCAAAACATGTATGTGTGGTCTTCTATCGTTTACTTTGAAGTCTTTCCTTGATACATCAAATTCCAAATCCAAAATAGTTTCCTCCTTACAAACCTCCCATAAGAGAATTAAAAAAAAATGTTGAAGCTCAATTCACAAGAATCATATCTAGGGCCGGTTTTTTTTTTCAAATAGACAAATACGTAATTGGTTTAATATTAAGAAAAAGTGAAATTCTTGAATTTTTTAACTTCATCATTAGGGTAACAATATTTATCTAATTACTAAAATAAGAAATAAATAACCCAATGTTTAGTTCAAGTCAATGCACAAGTCTTTCCATGGAAATTTCAAACGAAAGCTACAAGGGACAAACTTTTTCTTTGTCATTAGTAATTGTTGAAGAGACCATATATAGCTCAAGTCAATGCACAAGTCTGGGGGGCTACTTGTTCCTTCCTATTTCTACATCACATTTATAGCATCTTTTTTGTGAAGAAAGAAAAGAAAGGGACAATTCCAAATGAGTGATAGATAGTAATCAATGTACAAGTCTTTCCATGGAAATTTTAAACGATAGCTACAAAAATATAATGCTCACTTTGATGTTAGACATGTTTAATAAGCTTATTTTCTGCAGTTAATTAAGGGCTAAATATTCATTAGAAAACTGGATTCTTTAACAATTTAATAAGTGGTAATTGATAAAATTAATTTGATCAATTTTTTCTGCAATATAAGAACAACTTGATATGTTCTTAAAAGTCTGCTAAATAAATACAAATTCAACAGTAACTCAAATAGTAGAAAAGATAAGCAACCGCAAAACTAGAAGTCACCACTCCGTATGCAAAGATTTAGGACCCGTCTGTCCATAAAAAAAATTCTTCTAAAAATATGCTTGTCCATAAAATTTTACAAGTTCTTTTTGAAAAAAAACGAAAATGAGTTATTCAAAAACCAAAAAATAATTTGGACCACTTTTTCAAAAAATTTAATTATTTTTTCAAGTGAAATGCATACCTAAACATAATTTCAAATTTCAAATATCATTTTTCAACCTTACTTCAAATGCTACTTTTTTCAAAAATTACAATTGTTATGTCTAACCGCCTACTTAACCTTTCACCGATAGGCAAAAAATTAACCTTACCGTTGGTTATATAAATAATCAGCTAATGCAAAGTTACTACCACTGCCTTATGAACGAAAATAATAACATAACAAAAACAATTCAAGAAATTACTCTGGAGAGAAAAGTAATACAGTACAAAACTTGGCACTGACTTTGTAATATTTCAACAGTGGTTAGAGTTGAACACTACACTTCATAGGGCTCTGCACCAGAAATCTACAACCAATACATTTGGTTTGATAAAAGAATATACCTAAGAGATATATAAATCTATTGCTGGCAGAAACATAAACTTCCCCCCCCCCCCCCCTATACTCTTTTAACACATACCATCACCCTACCAAATGTTAGAGCAAAGGGACAAGTTAAGAAAGGCAAAGTAAATCCTAATATGTTAGTAATTATTCACCACCACCTGCCAGGATTTACACATCCCAATTGAGCCCCAACTACGTCCCAACAACCCAGACCACCATTGCAGCGAAGACTTTTACAGAACGTCAAAACTAACAAAAATGAGCAAAATAAAGAGTGAACACTACAGTGAGAAGAGACCAGCTACTGCAAAATTGAAACTATTTCTGAATTTGCAAAATGTGGGTGGTTAGTCCCAGGCACTAGTCACACCTGCACCACCATATGATGCAGCATAACCACCAGATGCACCATAGCCACTGCTCATATTGGCCCCCCCACCATAGTAGTCTGTGGCCCCTCGATTGAAAGAGGAATCCTTTCGGAAATCACGCCCGCCAAAACGATTTCCACCACGACGATTTTTGCCGCCTCCATGTGAAGATCGAGCAGCATAGCGAGAGAGCCAAGCAGGTACTTCTTGGTTTGCTTCTTGCATCAGATCAGCCAGTGCTCTTGCCACTGACGAATTGTTCTCGTTAAAGAAAGCTGTTGCTAAACCTGTTTTTCCTGCTCGCCCTGTCCTTCCAATACGGTGGACATAATCATCAATGTCATTTGGAATGTCAAAGTTGACAACATGTGCAACGTGGGGTATATCAAGACCACGTGCTGCCACATCCGTTGCAACCAAGATTGGTGTGTTACCACTTTTGAAGGATCTCAGGGCATGTTCCCTTTCCTGCCATCAATGCACAACAATAAGATCAAGGGGAAAAATAAAGTGAAATCCCATCCAGAACAAGCTACTTCAAGGAGTAAGGTAGAAAAGGTTCCGCAGATCTTAGACTAATGATAACTATAACACCAAAGTAGATATATCAGTAAAGGCATCGTGAACCTGATTCGATTGAAGAGAGATACTATGCTCCAAAAGACAGAAGCTAATTTAACCAGTTAACTTTAGCAATCTGTAAATTATTATCAGACAAGGAATCCGCTATAGCAGAGATGATCTTGGACAACATGCAGCCCAAAAATATTACAATGGCATACAGATATTACCACCCCCTCTGCAGTGGTAGGAAGACCACATATTGTCAATATAAAAAGCGATCATCAGGATTATGAAAACTGAAATGCCACATTTAAAGCTAATTCACAAAAGTATATTAAGAATCACATCTGAAGTATGTTAAGTCTTTTTATATGACACAGCATAATGCAGTTGACAGAAAATCTGAAGTTATTATAGGAATTTGTCCACAATCATTTCAAAGAGAACTTCAAGGCTTTTTATGCCCCGCTTCAGCCAGTATGCCCCCCCCCCTCCCCCCACACACGAAAAGAGAGAGAGAGAGAGAAGGTGCTGAGAGGTACTAACTGCTCCAACAAAGAGAAGTACTCTATCCCCAAGAGTTGAAATATGAGACAGTTGAGATAGGACTCTAGTGATCAAATAAAAGGAAGAAGAGTTGGGAACTAATCCCAAGTTCTTCCAATGTTAGTGTGTATACTTCACTCTTCTAAGGGAGCAGCATTTCACATCTTCATTCCGCTATAAACAAGAGAAGATACAGGAAAAGCAAGAACAGAAGTTTCACATGCCCAGTTTCTAGAGTATTGCCTTCCGAACACAGCTAAACCCAGAGGATCAATATAAAATCACCCTCCATTTTACACGGTACTCCATGTTTCTGATTCAAAAGAGAACACGGGGACTGGACATTTTTTTATGAGAAAGCCGGGAACTGGACACATTTTAAGCCAGCCAAAAAGACGAACCAAAAAAGTTTATTTGAACTCGTGAAAAAATACTAACAAGCGTAAGAGAATCAGGAAAAAGAGAACTTCAAGGCTTTTTATGCCCCACTTCAGCCAATATCCCCCCCCCCCCCCACACACGAAAAGAGAGAGAGAGAGAGAAGGTGCTGAGAGGTACTAACTGCTCCAACAAAGAGAAGTACTCTATCCCCAAGAGTTGAAATATGAGACAGTTGAGATAGGACTCTAGTGATCAAATAAAAGGAAGAAGAGTTGGGAACTAATCCCAAGTTCTTCCAATGTTAGTGTGTATACTTCACTCTTCTAAGTGAGCAGCATTTCACATCTTCATTCTTCTATAAACAAGCGAAGATAAAGGAAAAGCAAGAACAGAAGTTTCACATGCCCAGTTTCTAGAGCATTGCCTTCCGAACACAGCTAAACCCAGAGGATCAATATAAAATCACCCTCCATTCTCCATGGTTCTGATTCAAAAGAGAACACGGGGACTGGACATTTTTTTATGAGAAAATCCGGGAACTGGACACATTTTAAGTCAGCCAAAAAGACACCAAAAAAGTTTATTTGAACTCGTGAAAAAATACAAACAAGCGTAAGAGAATCAGGAAAAAGGTCAAAAAGCACATCACTTATAATAGAGAATAAACAACCATATCAGAGCTAAATGTCTCCCGAGATCAACCAACCAGAATCACACTAGAGAAAGCATCGATACCTGCTGAGTTCTATCGCCATGAATAGCAGTAGCAGGGAAACCATTCATACAAAGCCAATTCTCCAATGAATCAGCTCCTTTTTAAGTCTCAACAAAAACAAGGGTAAGAGCTTGCTGAAAATTAAAGACCAGCCGAATTACAATTTCAAACAACAATTTCTGGCACTTGAGCCAAAGATTAAATAGGAAAAGAAAATTGAACTGTCTCTCACAGGACAAATAGTAAAGAACAGCCATAAGATTCACTTGTGCATCTCACTCTTCAATATGGTTGAACACTAACATAACATGCTAAACCAGGAATGCAGCAACTTGTGCAAATTGCTAATTTTAAGCAATGACTATCTGCTTTTTTTTATAAGGATTTTTTTCTTTTAAACCATCCCAAATTAGGAGGATCTATAGTGTTTCCAGACTTCCCCTCCAGCGTGACTCGAACCCAGGACCTAACGGTCGTAGGTGGAGGTGCTTTTACCAACTGAGCAAGCCTCACTTGTCCAACAACTATCTGCTTTAACATCTTCATTAATCTTTAGACTGTTCTACCTCTAATTTCTCAAACTTTGGCCTGTCATTAGCATCACCATCAATAAATGACTAAATTCCAAGAATTATCACATTAGACAACACAATTAGTTTTGAAATTCTCAGGTTCTCTATTAAAGATACAGATATAGTCTCCAATCCTGAAAACCCCTATATAGAACAAGGCAATACTTCAGAAGAATACAGGCAAGTACCTAACTTCCACTATGAATGCTTTGCCACCAACTAACAATGAAACGGAAGGTTCAGAATGTATACTTACAGGCCGGAACCGCATTCTATTGCTCAGCCTACCTAATAAACACCAATAATTAAGTCAAATCGAATAACAGATGGCTAATACCTTGCCATGAGCACCATTTGCCCTCTGTGCATGAAGGAGATCCATCAAGTGGCTTCTCTTGTCAGTCTCCTGAACGTATTCAACTCTTTGGACAATCAGATCAGTACTAGAGCCAACCCTTCCCACGGCCAAAAAGATATAATTTGAAAGAAAATCCAATGCCAGTCTCTGCAATATGGAAGTAGCAAACTTGTCACAAAAAATGTATATTCACATTGATCATACCAACTCACTCCTTATGCTATTAATTGAGCGTAGATATAGGCAAAAAACAACCGAGGAGAAACAGAAAAACTCAGGTCAGCTCGAGAACAATGTAAATAAATATTGTGGCAGCAAGAGGCATATCCTGCTTTAAATTCAAAAATATAAGTCTACAGGATGATCAAGATTTAAACTTTTAATTTTAAAAAGGTTAAAAGAGAGAGAATAGGTTGAAAGGCAAAGAGCCCGTCCAAACAGAGAACTGACCTGAATCTCTTTGGGAAAAGTGGCACTGAATAGCATTGTCTGTCTTGCACCTGATGGAGGCATGTCCATTTGTTGCACAATTTTCCTTATTTGAGGTTCAAAACCCATATCAAGCATTCGATCTGCCTCATCTAAAGCCAAGTACCTTATCATCTGTAACGAGACTCTAGCTCTCTCAAGTAAATCAACCAATCGTCCAGGTGTTGCCACAAGAATATGCACTCCTCTCTCTAGTTCTCGAAGCTGACACGCCCCAAAAACATCTATAAGCAACTCTGAACTGCTTTTAATGATGATAGACATTTTAATATATTTATTGGGCACATATGAAGTCTCTCTCTCTCATAATGCATGCGTGAAACCATACAACAATTTGCATATTCACTATCTTGTAAACCATTCAAAAATTGTCATGTAATTAGACTAGAAAGAACCTCTTGCTGAAAGATAAAATTCACTGAATTGAAGGCCAATTTCACACGTGTACAACTTCTGTAAGACATCAAACAAAATAGGGAAAGATAAAGCAGGTGCAAAAATATGACAAGTGCAGGCAAGATCGAGCTTCAATGAAAACAATGTTCTTCTTACACAAAAAAATGATCTCTCTGATAGGCATGAGAAGTTCAAACAGCCTCAACATAGAAATGGTAAAACTGGCCTATGACCGATGGCTTTATCCCCAATCAACGTAAAAACTTGTATCCTTTATCACTGTAGAGGAATCTCCAGGACAACGTCTCGAGTGTAGGACACAAGTATAGTCCTGTCTTCTTTAGAAACCAAATAACCAAGAGAACTGTAGGTAATTGAGCAACAAGGGCATAACAAATAATGCGCTTGCATGAAAATCCAAATAGATGCCACAGAACGATCTCAGCTGAATAGAATAGGCAAAAAGTGAAAGCACCAAGCAAAGAAGAGAAGAAATACAACCTGTTGGTTTATGGGAGCACCACCATAAGCAACAACCACCCTGACACCAGTTTGATATGCGAATTTCTTAGCTTCATCATGGATCTACAAGCCAAAACATGACATTCAATAACTTTTTTGAAAATCAAACCATACAGCATAGTCCAAAAAAACCAAATTGTTCTTCTTTCCCCCGCCCTTTTGAGTGCATAGACCAACAAGCCCCATAAACTTACTTGGCATGAGAGCTCCCTTGTCGGAGAAAGAATAAGAGCCAGTGGAAATGCCACCCGCGGACATGGAGGTCTTGGAAATTGCCCCCGCATGATTCCGCTTATGATGGGGAAGCAGAAAGCAGCAGTTTTGCCAGAACCAGTCTGAGCACAAGCCATCAAATCTTTACCAGAGAGTACAATTGGTATAGCATGCCGTTGCACAGGGGTTGGCTTAACATACTTGCATCTCCTGATATTTTGGTTTACAGCTTCACCTAAATCAATCTCAGCAAAAGTGTTCACAGGAGGGGGCACATTATCCCCACTTGTCTCCACAGGAATATCCTCGTACGCATCAAAGTTGATCCCAGAATTCTCTGGTTCAACAAAGGGTTCAGCATCATCATCTGCAAAGGGGTTAGCTTCCCGTTCCCTCCCCCGATCCCAACCACCTGTTCTGCTATTCCAGCCCCCGCCACGGCCTCCTCCACCACCATAACCAGATTGGAAATCATTCCTAGGACCACTCCAACGACTTCCACCTACATTTGGGCCACCATAACCACTTTGGCCCTGACCAGATGCAGCAGCCCCAGCATAGGAAGCCTGTGCAGGAGGATCAGTTGAAGCAGGTCTATTTCTAAGATGTGGTGGAACATATGCGGACTTTGGGGGAGCAGCAGCAGCCAGATTCTCGGCTGCAGAAACCGAATCAGCCCACGATGTTGGCATAGTCAAAATACCCAGAAATCAAAACCCAATACCTTCCCACAAGTCCTTTCTACCAACACAAAATTCAGCTAACCTTTTTTTCAACAGGGATAGGTTAAGAAACCCTCAAATGCAAGTTATTTCTCCTTCCTAGCACCAGAATTCCACTAAAAAGCTAACAATTTTCGTCAACATCAAATCAACTCTCAAGCCTGATGATATTTCATAACAAATCAAAACAAGAAAAAAAGAACATCAGCAAACATATTCAAATTTTACATGCAGGACAATAATATTCAAACACCAAAATGGTGATCTTACAACTGATCGAGCATGTAAAACATGCACAACTACTGATATCCAGAAAATGCAACCTAACCAACAGAAATAGAGAAAATGCAACCAATATTCTGCATTTCGGAGAACCAAAACAGCAAAAGAAAAAAAAAACAAATGATTGCATAATAATAGAAACATCAAACCCACATAGAATCCAATCAAATAAAGTGAAACAAAAAAGAATTCTTCTTTCAAAGACAAAGCAAGAGAAACAGATAAAATGCAGCCAAAATTCTACTTTAAAAAACCCCAAGACAGCAAAAACGAAAAGCACTGCAAAATAAGCACATTTTCAGATAAAAACGAGAAAACGAAAAAACATTCCAACCCAACAACAACAAAGGAAAATGCAAAAAAGATTCTGGCTTTCAAAAAAAAAGAAACAGCAAAAACAAAATAATTGCTGAATTAGCACATGTAACCACATAGAATTGAGATTAAAATTTAAAAAAAACAAAGAAAATGAACCAAAACTCTGCTTTTTAAAAAACGTACAACAGAAAACAGCAATCTTTACAAGAGATACACATCAAAACACATAGAATTCAGATAAAAACCAAAACAAATAAAATAAGGAATAGACATCTGAAGCATGAGAAAGTTAAAGAGAGAGAGGGAAGTGAAGATACATACAATGAAAGAAGTGAAGAGAAGAAACCCTAAGTTTGAGGAGGAAGAAGAGAAGAAGAAAAGTGCGATCGGAAAATGCTAAAAATATCTGAGTGTTGTACATATATATGTGCTTTCTCTCTCCAACTTCCTTTATGCGTCTCCGCTGATTCAACGTAAAGTGGAAATAAAGGGGAAAAGGGTTTGAAAGAAATAGAAAACAACCAAACAAACAAACAACAAACAACAAACAACAAACACGAGAGAAAGACCCAATAGCAAATTTTGGGAGCGTTTTTCACACTTCTTCTCCGCACGTTCTGCTTACCTTCTCCCTATTGCGGCTGGGCTAAATTTTTGTTCTCACCTCTCATTTTCTATTACTACGTCTTCCTCTTTGCTCTCATTATCTTATTATTATACTTATTGCTATTAATTATATTTTATTTTTTCTTGAGAGGCTTATCGAAAATACCTTTTTATCTCTACAAAATAAAAATAAGTGTGTATACACCATTATTCCCAAATTTCACTTGTAAAATTAAATTGAGTTTGTTATTGTTTATCGAATTAAAAAATGTAGAGTGAAGTTGCAAAATTATCACCAAGATTGTTACATTTTTATGTTTAATTAATAATTGTCAAACCTTTTTTTCCGAGGGGATATGAGAGTTTTTCCAATTAAATTGACATTATTCGAAATAAGATTATTTATCGAATCAGAGTCGCCACTTGGGATAATTATTATGGTGTCCCAAGTCACCGGTTTATTTTAAAATCCCAAATCGAGGAGATTGACTCTATTTATGGTCTGCGGACATAGAAGACTGAGTAAGGAATTATGTTAACCCGGGAGAAGGTGTGAGGCACTCCCGAGTTCCGTAGTTTTAGCACGGTCGCTTAACAATTAATACTTAGCCTAATTATCTAACTTATTACATGTTTTAAACCTATTGTGCATTTTACCTTTTGACCACTTTTAATTATTTGCTTAATCGTTTTTAGTATGTATGAAATTTATTTGAACAAGCTACGATGCAGTACACTTATCGTTTTGGTACACATTACAAACCGCACCACGTGAAACGCATCCGCAATTTATAACATGTTTATTTCTATTATTATTTGAAGTTATGGTCAAGTCGCGTGAAACACGCACTTGAATTGGGTTTGCGTATCATGACTATGCCACGAGAACCGTACTCATAGTCATGATGATTTATTATTAATCGCGCATAAAGCAAGTTATGATGTTCGAATATTATTCAATTACTAATTTTGATATTATTATAAGGTCGTGAGGTATGGATATTGATGTGGAGGAAATGAAGTAAATTAATTATGAAAAAGTCGGCTAGCTTGTGAATGTTTATTTGTTTTTGGTCCTGGGCGACAATTAGCCCATAAATACGCTAGGAAAGTCCAATTAAAGACTTACACCAATCATTGCTCAACCTAATTTCTTATAATTTTACTGCTAACCAATATTTGAAACTATACTAAATTTATGGTAGGAATAGATAGATACGGGCAGAACCAATTTAGTCACTAAGTTATGAGATCAAAATGAAACTAAAGCATGCTAAAATGGAAAGACATTACTTCATTGAATAAACAAGAAAAGTAACAAATTAATACATATTTATCAATAGGATTAACCATATGAACTACCAAAAAGGACAATAAATTAATTTTAACAAATGCTCAACATGAGAACAAATTAATCTTAGCACACTCAGATGCAAACTCGACCATATCATACTCAAAGTTAAATTAAAACAGAGTGACCCAGAACATTAATGAGAAAACAAAATAGAAAGAGAAGTGAACATTTGTATTGATGATTATGGATTTAAATTACAACCACTCAATGATCGGATAGCTCTCAATTGGACCCTTCGGACCGCGGAAAACTCGAGCGGAAAATCTCAACTTGCAACCTCAATCGACCTTGCAAAACCGATGATTTAATGGCTATTTTTGGATTATTTTTTTTGGTTAATGATGACTCAAAAGTGGTCAAGGGCTAGTGGCTTTGGGGTGGTGAAGTTGCTGATTTGTTTGAAAGAAAGACGAAGAAAGAATGACACGAATAGAATTTTTCTTAGCGTAGAACAAGCAAAAATATTTCTCTCCAAAACCCTTCCCTCTCTTTTTTTCCTTTCTCTCCTACTCTTTTTCTCCTCACATTTATCTTCTATTTATAGAAAATATTTCGAAATTTTTCAGATTTTTTTATTTTATTTATTTTTTTAATTAAAAAATTCTCACTTCCCATTTTTATTCTTTTAAAAAAAAAAAAATAATTCCCCACTTTCCTTTACTTTTAGTTTTTAATTTCTCACTTTTTTACTTTTATTATATTTAAATTCCACTTTTTTACTTTTTTTAAAATTTATTTTTCACTTATTTTACTTTTCTTTTTCTTTTTAAATTTTTACTTTCTTTTACTTTTTAAAAAAAAAACAAAACTTCAGCTTCATTTACTTTTATTTTTTAATTCCAAATTTCTTTTACTTTTTATTTTTAAATTTTCACATTCTTTTACTTTTATTCTTTTAATTTTCCACTTTCTTTTAATTTTTTATTAAATAATTTCCACCTACTTTTAAATTTTATTTTGTAATTCTATATTTCTACTTTTCCTATTTTCCTATTTTCCTAATTGCCATCCTAAATTGTTTTTTAAAAAATATTTAATTTTTTTGGTTTTTTAATTCATTTAAAATAAAGATAAAAATAAAAATAAAAATAAAAATAATACTAATAGTAATAATTGATCTTTTAAATTATTATTAATTTTTACCATATATAAAATAAATGTAACAAAGCTAAAATATATATATTAAATTTCTAAAAATATTTACATAGTAGAAAGTGATAAAAATTCAAATATAGTAAAATATTAGGTGCTCACAGCTGCCCCTCTTTGCTTGGAAACATGAAGAGTTTTTAGGCAAAGACTAAGTGAGTCATGTGACTAATTTTTTACCAAACCATTATTCAAAAGGAAAATTAATAAAATATAGGGTGCAATCGAGTCCTGGTTTTGGATAGCCTACATATCTCGGGTTATAGGGGAATCAGGTCGCGTGTAGTTCAAGGAGAATGATGGAATGGTGAGTTGAGGAGTCGCGTGAGGTTCCATCGAGGCTCTGATCCGCTGTCCTGCTATTATATCAAAATAAAAAAGAAACTAAACAAGCCTATCCGTTATGAGTTACAAGATTCCTATCTATGAGTCTTCTGAAACTTGATCTTGAGTCTTGACTGGACTAGTTCTTCATGCAGACTCTGATCTAAACCTTGATGCTCGCTAGTTGTAGGTTTTAGTTCATTGTTTTATAGCTTCTTCTAATCAAAACGAGACTCCAATGCTCGTGGCTTCAGTCATGTCTTGAGCATTCCATATCTTTTCAACTCCTTTTGCATTTTGGATTCACTTATTTTTTCTTTTCTTTTATTCTGAATTGAGACTTCTTCTTTTGCTCAACTCGAACCTTGTGCCTCGAGGTAAAACCTACTCAGACACCAAAACAAACAAACAAATATTTTATGCCCCAGTTGGCACTAGGAAAATTTTAGTGAGTTATTGTAACAAAATTATAAACTATTTCTTTATTGAAAGCAATAAAAGGTCGGGAGTGGTGTAACCCAAAAAAGTCATGATATTTTTTTTTTTGTTTTTTTTTGGATGGTGTTCCATTATTGTCAAAAGGATGTCTCAAATAAGTATTGGTGTACCGAATGTTGGGAAAATGTGGACAGGGAATTGTATACCCTATATTGGCAATAATATCAAAGAATGGTGTACCATACATTTAAGATCAAATCAACTAGGGAGTGGAGACCCTATGTTGGAAAAGAGACTAGGGAGTGGAGACCCTAGGTCTAAAATACCATCAACTTGGGAGTGGAGACCCTATGTCTAAAATAACATCAACTAGAGAGTGGAGACCCTATTTTGGAAAATAGACTAGGGAGTGGAGATCCTATGTCTAAAAAAATTTAAAACTCAACTAGGGAATGGAGACCCTATGTTGGAAAAGACGACTAGGGAGTGGAAACCTTATGTCTGAAAAATAAAATCAACTAGGGAATGAAGACTCTATGTTTGAAAAAAGGCAACTAGGGAGTGGATACCCTATGTTGGAAAAAACAACTAGGGAGTGGATACCCTATGTCTAAAATAACATCAACTAGGGACTCGAGACCCTATATTGGAAAAGAGACTAGGGAGTGGAGACCATATGTCTAAAATAACAATCAACTAGGAAGTGGAGGACTTGTGTCCAAAATAACATCAACTAGGGAGTGGAGACCCTATGTATAAAATAACTTCAACTAGGGAGTAGAGACCATATGTTGGAAAAGAGACTAGGGAGTGGAGACCTTATGTCTAAAATAACATCAACTAGGGAGTGGAGACCTTATATTGGCAAATGAGACTAAGGAGTAGAGACCATATGTCTAAAATAACATCAACTAGGGAGTGGAAAACCTATGTTCGAAAAGAGACTAGGGAGTGGAGACCCTATGTTGGAAAAGACGACTAGGGAGTGGAAACCTTATGTCTGAAAAATAAAATCAACTAGGGAATGGAGACTCTATGTTGGAAAAAAGGCAACTAGGGAGTGGATACCCTATGTCTAAAATAACATCAACTAGGGACTCGAGACCCTATATTGGAAAAGAGACTAGGGAGTGGAGACCCTATGTCTAAAATAACATCAAATAGGCAATGGAGACCTATGTTGGAAAAGAGACTAGGGATTGGAGACCATATGTCTAAAATAACAATCAACTAGGGAGTGGAGGCCCTGTGTCCAAAATAACATCAACTAGGGAGTGGAGACCCTATGTATAAAATAACTTCAACTAGTAAATAGAGACCATATGTTGGAAAAGAGACTAGGGAGTGGGGACATTATGTCTAAAATAATATCAACTAGGGAGTGGAGACCTTATATTGGCAAATGAGACTAAGGAGTAGAGACCATATGTCTAAAATAACATCAACTAGGGAGTGGAAAACCTATGTTCGAAAAAGACTAGGGAGTGGAGACCCTATGTCCAAAATAACATCAATTAGGGAGTGGAGACCCTATGTTGGAAAGGAAACTAAAGAATGGAGACCCTATGTCTAAAATAAAATTAACTAGGGAGTGGAGACCCTATGTTAGAAAAGAGACTAGGGAGTGGAGACCTTATGTCTAAAATAACATCAACTGAAAGTGGAGACCCTATATCAAAAATAACATCAACAAGAGAGTGAACACCCTATCTTGGAAAAGAAACAAGGGAGTGGAGACCCTATGTCTAAAATAAAATCAACAAGGGAATGGAGACCCTATGTTGAAAAAGAGAGACTTGGGAATGGAGACCCTATATCCAAAATAACTTTAACTAGGGAGTAGAGACCCTATGTTGGAAACGAGACTAGGGAGTGGAGACCCTATGTCTAAAATAAAATCAATTAGGGAGTGAAAACCCTATGTTGGAAAAGAGACTGGAAGTGGAGACCATATGTCGAAAATAAAATCAACTAGGGAGTGAAGAACCTATGTTGGAAACATCAACTATGGAGTGGACACCCTGTGTTGGGAAAGAGACTAGGGAGTAGAGACCTTATGTCTGAAATAAAATCAACTACGGAGTGGAGACCCTATTTTGGAAAAGAGACTAGGGAGTGGAGACCCTATGTCTAAAATAAAATCAACTTGGGAGTGGAAACCCTATGTTGGAAACTAAACCAGGGAGTGGAGACCCTATGTCTAAAATAAAATCAACTAGGGGGTGGAGACCATATGTTGGAAAAGAGACTAGGTAGTAGAGACCATATATCTAAAATAACTTCAACTAGGGAGTGGAGACCCTATGTTGAAAAAGTGACTAGGGTGTGGATACCCTATGTCTAAAATAACATCAACTAGGGAGTGGAGAACCTGTGTTGGAAAATAGACTAGGTAGTAGAGACCCTATGTCTAAAATACCTTCAACTAGGGAGTGGAGACCCTATGTTGGAAAAGAACCTAGGTAGTGGATACCCAATGTCTAAAATAAAATCAACAAGGGAGTGAATACCCTATATTGGCAAAAGAGACTAGGGAGTGGAGACCCTATGTCTAAAATAACATCAACTAGGGAGTAGAAACCCTATGTTAGAAAAGAGACTAGGGAGTGGAGACCCTATGTCTAAAATAACATCAACTAGGAAGTGGAGACCCTATGTTGGAAAAGAGACTAGTGAGTGGAGCCCCTATGTCTGAAATAACATCAATTAGGGAGTTGAGACCCTATGTTGGAAAAAAGACTAGGGAGTGGAGACCTTATGTCTAAAATAAAATCAACTAGAGAGTGGAGACCCTATATTAGAAAAGAGACTAGGGAGTGAAGACCCTAATTTGGAAAATAGACTAGGGAGTGGAGATACTATGTCTAAAAAAAATTAAAACTCAACTAGGGAATGGAGACTCTATGTTGGAAAGGGCGACTAGGGAGTGGAAACCTTATGTCTAAAAAATAAAACTCAACTAGGGAGTGGAGACTCTATGTTGGAAAAAAGGCAACTAGGGAGTGGATACCCTATGTTAGAAAAGACAACTAGGGAGTGGAGACCCTATGTCTAAAATAACATCAACTAGGGAGTCGAGACCCTATGTTGGAAAAGAGACTAGGGAGTGGAGACCTTATGTCTAAAATAACATCAACTAAAAGTGGAGACCCTATGTTGGAAAAGAACCAAGGGAGTGGAGACCCTATGTCTAAAATAAAATCAACAAGGGAGTAGAGACCCTATGTTGGAAACGAGAGACTTGGGAATGGAGACCCTATGTCCAAAATAACTTTAACTAGGGAGTAGAGACCCTATGTTGGAAAAGAGACTAGGGAGTGGAGACCATATGTCTAAAATAAAATCAATTAGGGAGTGAAAACCCTATGTTGGAAAATAGACTAGGAAGTGGAGACCTTATGTCGAAAATAAAATCAACTAGGGAGTGAAGAACCTATGTTGGAAACATCAACTAGGGAGTGGAGACCTTGTGTTGGGAAAGAGACTAGGGAGTAGAGACCCTATGTCTGAAATAAAATCAACTACGGAATGGAGACCCTATTTTGGAAAAGTGACTAGCGAGTGGAGACCCTATGTCTAAAATAAAATCAACTTGGGAGTGGAAACCCTATGTTGGAAACTAAACTAGGGAGTGGAGACCCTATGTTTAAAATAAAATCAACTAGGAGGTGGAGACCCTATGTTGGAAAATTGACTAGGGAGTAGAGACCATATGTCTAAAATAACTTCAACTAAGGAGTAGAGACCCTATGTTGAAAAAGAGACTAGGGTGTGGAGACCCTATGTCTAAAATAACATCAACTAGGGAGTGGAGAACCTATGTTGGAAAATAGACTAGGGAGTGGAGCCCTATGTCTAAAATAACTTCAACTAGGGAGTGGAGACCCTATGCTGGAAAAGAGACTAGGTAGTAGATACCCAATGTCTAAAATAAAATCAACAAGGGAGTGGAGACCTTATGTTGGCAAAAGATACTAGGGAGTGGAGACCCTATGTCTAAAATAACATCAACTAGGGTGTAGAAACCCTATGTTGGAAAAGAGACTAGGGAGTGGAGACCCTCTGTCTAAAATAACATCAACTAGGAAGTGGAGACCCTATGTTGGAAAATAGACTAGGGAGTGGAGACCCTATGTCTGAAATAACATTAATTAGGGAGTGGAGACCCTATGTTGGAAAAGAGACTAGGGAGTGGAGACCTTATGTCTAAAATAAAATAAACTAGGGAGTGGAGACCCTATGTTAGAAAAGAGAATAGGGAGTGGAGACCCTATGTCTAAAATAAAATCAACAAGGGAGTGGAGACCCTATGTTGGAAACGAGAGACTTGGGAATGGAGACCCTATGTCCAAAATAACTTTAACTAGGGAGTAGAGACCCTATGTTGGAAAAGAGACTAGGGAGTGGAGACCCTATGTCTAAAATAAAATCAATTAGGGAGTGGAGACCCTATGTTGGAAAAGAGATTAGGGAGTGGAGACCCTATGTCAAAAATAAAATCAACTAGGGAGTGAAGACCCTATGTTGGAAACATCAACTAGGGAGTGGAGACCCTGTGTTGGGAAAGAGACTAGGGAGTGGAGACCCTATGTCTAAAATAACATCAACTAGGGAGTGGAGAACCTGTGTTGGAAAATAGACTAGGTAGTAGAGACCCTATGTCTAAAATAAAATCAACTTGGGAGTGAAAACTCTATGTTGGAAACTAGACTAGGGAGTAGAGACCATATGTCTAAAATAACTTCAACTAGGGAGTGGAGACCCTATATTGAAAAATAGACTGTGGTGTGGAGACCCTGTGTCTAAAATAGGATCAACTAGGGAGTGGAGACCATATGTTGGAACATAGACTACGGAGTGGAGACCCTATGTCTAAAATAACATCAACTAGGAAGTGGAGACCCTATGTTGGAAAAGAGACTAGGGAGTGGATACCCTATGTCTAAAATAACATCAACTAGGGAGTGGAGACCTTATGTTGGCAAAAGCGACTAGGGAGTGAAGACCCTTTGTTAATAAAGAGATTAGGGAATGGAGACCCTATGTCTAAAATAACATCAACTAGGAAGTGGAGATCCTATGTTGGAAAAAAGAGACAAGGGAGTGGAGACCCTATGTCTAAAATAACATCGACTAGGGAGTGGAGACCTATGTTGGAAAAGAGACTAGGGAGTGGAGACCCAATGTCTAAAATAACTTCAACTAGGGAGTGGAGACCCTATGTTGGAAAAGAGACTAGGTAGTGGAAACCCTATGTCTGAAATAAAATCAACTACGGAGTGAAGACCCTATTTTGGAAAATAGACTAGGGAGTGGAAACCCTATGTCTAAAATAAAATCAACTTGGGAGTGAAAACTCTATGTTGGAAACTAGACTAGGGAGTAGATACCATATGTCTAAAATAACTTCAACTAGGGAGTGGAGACCCTATGTTGAAAAAGAGACTATGGTGTGGAGACTCTATATCCAAAATAACTTTAACTAGGGAGTAGAGACCCTATGTTGGAAACGAGACTAGGGAGTGGAGACCCTATGTCTAAAATAAAATCAATTAGGGAGTGAAAACCCTATGTTGGAAAAGAGACTAGGGAGTGGATACCGTATGTCTAAAATAACATCAACTAGGGAGTGGAGACCTTATGTTGGCAAAAGCAACTAGGGAGTGAAGACCCTATGTTAAAAAAGAGATTAGGGAATGGAGACCCTATGTCTAAAATAACATCAACTAGGAAGTGGAGATCCTATGTTGGAAAAAAGAGACAAGGGAGTGGAGACCCTATGTCTAAAATAACATCGACTAGGGAGTGGAGACCTATGTTGGAAAAAAGACTAGGGAGTGGAGACCCAATGTCTAAAATAACTTCAACTAGGGAGTGGAGACCCTATGTTGGAAAAGAGACTAGGTAGTGGAGATCCTATGTCTAAATTAAAATTAATTAGGGAGTGGAGACCCTATGTTGGCAAAAGAGACTAAGGAGTGGATACCCTATGTCTAAAATAACATCAACTAGGGAGTAGAAACCTATGTTGGAAAAGAGACTAGGGAGTGGAGACCCTATATCTAAAAAATCATCAACTAGGGAGTGGAGACCCTATGTTGGAAAAGAGACTAGGGAGTGGAGACCCTATGTCTGAAATAACATCAATTAGGGAGTGGAGATCCTATGTTGGAAAAGAGACTAGGGAGTAGAGACCCTATGTCTAAAATAAAATCAACTAGGGAGTGGAGACCCTATGTCAGCAAAGAGACTAGGGAGTGGAGACCCTATGTCTAAAATAACATCAACTAGGAAGTGGAGACCCTATGTCCAAAATAACTTTAACTAGGGAGTGGAGACCCTATGTTGGAAAAGAGACTAGGGAGTGGAGACCCTATGTCTAAAATAAAATCAACTAGGGAGTGAAAACGCTATGTTGAAAAAGACACTTTAGAATGGAGACCCTATGTCCAAAATAACTTCAACTAGGGATTGGAGACCCTATGTTGGAAAAGAAACTAGGGAGTGGAGACCCTATGTCTAAAATAACATCAACTAGGGAGTGGAGACCCTATGTTGGAAAACAGACTAGGGAGTGGAGATTCTATGTCCAAACCTAAGCCCCTCAATGAATCTACGGACACACTCTCTAACTGTAGCGACCAATTGAGGTGCATGTCTGGCCAAATCACTGAATCTAACGGCATACTCTGTCATTGACATAGTGCCCTAGTGCAGTTGCTCAAACTCTGCGCACTATGCATCTCGAAGGGATCGAGGTACAAACTATCTCTAGAACATCTCTGAAAACTGAACCCATGTAAGTGAAGCTTACTCTGTCGGACTACCCAACTCTTATGACCGCCACCACTGATAAGACGCTCCCTTAAGCTGGAACGTAGTAAAACCAACCCTACTCGTCTCAACAATACCCATAGTGTGGAGAATGCGATGGCACTCCTCTATAAAACCATGTGCACCCTCTGAAGCCAAACCACTAAAAGTAGGATGGTCATATTTCTTGAACCCTACAAGTCTAAGCTGAGCTTCCTCAGAAGTTGTTGCCTTGACCACGGGCTGAACTGGAACCACAGGCTGTGTCACCATGACACCTGAAACCTGACCATCGTAGACTCGCTGCTCTAGAGTATGGGCGGTGGGAGTCTGAGCTCCTCTCCCAGTTTGTGAAATAGCTGGTGCAACCAGAATCAACCCCGCCCGAGCCAATGTACCAAACATGCTCAGGAACTGTGCTAAGGTCTCCTGAAGTCCGGGGGTAATTGCAGGCGTCTCCGGTACCTGCCCCCCAACTGGAACTACTAACGGCTCCTCAACTACTGCTCTAGTAGGTGCCCTAGCTGCGGTACGTGCTCCTCGTCGGCCTCTGCCTCTGCCTCTAATGACATCTGCTCTGGGGTAACGTCATCAGTAACTGCAGCTCGTGTCCTCACCATCTGTGAGAGAATAGAATGATAAAAGTTCAACTTCTAGATGAATGTACTCGCGCGATATGAATGATTGAAGTGAAACGGTCCTAATAGTTTTGTAGCCTCTCGAAGATAAGTACATACGTCTTTGTACCTATCCGCAAGACTCTACTAAACTCGCCTATGACTTGTAGTACCTATGAACCGAGAGCTCTGATACAACAAGGATGAGTAATAACTCAGCAACTACAACCACTTTTACATCAAGTTTTAGTCATCAAACTCCACGAGGTACCGAACCTCGGACAAATCACAACTCACAGGTCTCAATACCTGAACCCTTACACTTGGCATCCTGTGCCCTCATAACACCTCATAACCGCACTGACGACTCACGTGCCAATAGAGCCATTCTCACATAGAAGGCAAGTAAACAAGGGTGAGCACATATGCTCAACAATATCAAGAACACCTCTTATCCGATGAGAGTGCTTATCTGCGTGTATGCTTGTACAAGTGTCCTACCATAGTCCATATCAGCAAATAAACATATGGAAAAAGAACGGACAGCACATAGAATATTTTCTCACAGCTTTCACAAGGTAGAGCTCATACAGGTAAGTGTACTACTACACAAATAACAACAGCAAGAATTCCCCCAGGCCATCACATATCATCACAAATAAATCCTTGACACAACCCAACTTGTCTCACCGCGTGTGCAATAATAAAGTAAGTGCCCTCCTTATCTCGGCACATGTGCATAACAATGTTTCCACCTTGTCTCGCCACATGCACAACCCACATATATATATCCCGCGTTGTCACACCACATGTGCAAATATCAATAGTAACAATAGCACGGCAGAAACCTCGTGCAATCCCATAACAACAACCGCACGACAGAAACCTCGTGCATCACAATAACAACAACCGCACGACAGAAACCTCATGTATCACCACAACAATTACAACAACAACAATGACATTAATACAAAGTACGGCAAGTAGATCACCTCAAGAACCTTCAATCACAAGAAATGGTAGAACTAGTTCGCAAGGAATAACCATAATAAAGAATACTATGCGTAATAAGAACAACTCAACATGGAAGGAAACAATATGTAACAATGGTCCCACAATATACGGTTCAACAACAAGAACTAACACGAGTCAAATAATTCTAAATAAGGGCAAGTCCACTAAGGCATAGGATATCTAAGTTTCTTTTAGGTTTGGACAATTAAGGAAGAGATACAACCAATTCAAATAAAAGTGGGCAGCGAGAAAATCACCATAACCTCAATTAAGGGTGAACATTTACAAAAAAGGGATAACTACAACTTCAAATAAAAATATGCAGTTAGGAAAAAGATAAGATGGCAATGGAAGAGATAATAATTTCAATTAAGGCACATATGAATCAAGTAAACAATAAGAGTGGATCATGAAGCAATTGATTCTAATTAAGTAGGTAAAGGTGAAACTAGTAATTAAGGAACGTAATCATAACAAGTACAACTGCATATTCAATGAATGCAAGGACCTAGAAACCCTAAAAGGCCAATTTCAACAAATAAGTCTGAGCATGTACTTGTCACCTCGTGTACACGGACTACAATCAACACAGAAGACTCAAATCCTAAGGGGTAGTTCTCCTACACAAGGTTAGGCAAGATACTTACCTCAAAGAAGACAGACCGATAATAAAAAATAATCTTCTTGGTGAAATAGCCTCCGGACAAATCTAATCAAAATAACTTCAAAGCACAAATAATACTCATAAGAAATTATTATGGATCATAAAGCCTCATTCTTTATCAAAATCTAAAAATTGACCCAAAAGTCGACCCTCAGGCCCGCACCTCGAATCCCGATAAATCTTTACAAAATCCAAACACCCATTCCGATACGAGTTAAACCATACTAAAACTATCAAATTTCGATACCAATTCGTCCCTCAAAACATGATTTTTCATTTTGAAATTTTCTTCAAAAACCTCCATTTTCCTCAACTCAAAACACAAATTAAATGGTAAAAATAAAGATAAAATTATGGTATATAATAAATTTTAGGTGCAGAATACTTACCCAATCGATTTGCTTGAAAAACCCACAAAGAATCGCTCAAAACCGAGCTCTACAAGTCAAACTATGATGAAAATGGCCTAGCCCTCGATTTAAAAAAACTTATATTTTGCCCAGGTATGAAAGCATCGCGAACGCGGAGAAAGGCTCGCATTCATGACGAATAAAATGAAGCTGCCCAGTTGCGCTTCGCGAACGTGACAACACGTTAGTGAACGCAGAGTGGAAAAATCTGATGGCCCAATGACTGCTCTTCGCGAACGCGTGGAGTAGTACGCAAACGCAAAGGGTGGAATGGCTTAGCTATGCGAACGCGAGGGAACATATGCGAACGCGAAGAAGGAGAAAGCAGACTTTCGCGATCGCGAACGTGATCATGCGAACACGAAGAACATTGAATTCCTCCTCCAAAATTATTCTTCACGAACGCGAAGGAAGGGACGCGAACACGAAGGAGAAAACCGGATGACAGGTATCAGCAGTTCAAAAGTAGAAGAAAATGGTCCGCAGCCCATCCGAAATACACCCGAGGCCCCCGGGACCCCGTCTAAACATACAAACCAGTTACATAACCTAACACAGACTCGCTCGGGGTCTCAAATCATATCAAACAACGCCGAAAATATAAATTGCAACACGAATCGAACTTATGAACTTCCAAAACTTCCAACTTCGAAAACTCGTGCCGAAACCAATCTAACCAACCCTGAATGACGTCAAATTTTGTAGGCAAGTCACAATTAATATAAAGGAGCTATTCCAACTCCCGGAATCGCATTCTGACACCGATATCAAAAAATCCACTTCCGGTCAAAATCTCCAAAAATTTAACTTTCGCCATTTCAAGCCTAAATGAGCTACACATCTCCAATTCATAGTCTGGACACGCTCCTAAGTCCAAAATCACCTAACGGTGCTAACGAAACTCCATTGCAGAGTCGTCTTCACACAGTTCCGACTACGGTCAAAATCCTAAGACTTAAGCTTCCGCTTTATGGACTAAGTATCCCAAATCATTCTGAATCACCCGGTAATTGAATCCAACCACGCATGCAAGTCAATACACATAATACGAAGCTTCTCAGGGCCTTATGCCGCTAGACGAGACTTAAATTCTACAAACGATCGGCCGGGTCGTTACATCCTTCTCCTCTTAAACAAACGTTCATCCTAGAACGTGCCAAGAATCGCCTCAAAGTCTTCAAATCACTAAATGCACATATCCAACATACACTCGCAGCTGACCCCACGTCAACCCAACCCACATAAGCCTGACGACACCATTTCAACTGTAATTCACCCTTTCTACCAACAACGATAAGTCTTAGATCAAAATTCTTACCTCTCATTTATCTTCAAAAGACCCGATTCTAAATCCATAACCGGTATTAGTCTCAAACAGCTATAACAACTCATGCCTGCAGCCACGAGGTACGACCACTCAACATGGAACGCCACACATAGGCCCATAATAACATTTCTGATCACAATAGCTTCCCGTAATCAAAACCATCACCGGTAATTAGCCTCATATCCTTTAGAACCCTATTTCAAACCTCCACAACACTGACAACGATGCAAGAAACATGAAGACCTCTTAACTATACACCTGAATCAACAAGTCACAACTAACACCACCGGGTACACACCCCACAAGCTAAAACTCAAGAAGCATAGAACGAAAAATGACTGAATATGTAAAGAGAACACATAAGAGAAATATTAAACAATGCCCGATAGGCACAACTCTCTATGAGTACCATCCTACAAATCAATTTAAAAGGAAAAATTAAAATATATGAACAAATCATATGGATCTCATCCTAGTATAATCTTTCACCGCGATACACAACCCGACTCAAACATATCAAATCACATGGAATCGCAAGGGTCTCACCCTCAACTCTGAATCACAAGTCGAATACACATCATACTAATGGAAATCTTCCACTAACTCAATTATGCCAATAAAATCACAACACTTACTGAACTCTCATCTCGATAGAGTATCAAATTACAATTTGTAACCAAATTACTCAGGAATCAAACCTACTATAATAGACAACATGCATTCACTTCTAGTCTCGTAACTTTCAATAATGAATTAAAGTAACAATAGACACGACTATCACTCATAAAATCTCCCAATAGGGCAAACACATATACATAATAGTAAGTCATGAACTCGCCCATAGGTGGAATAACAAATAGGGGAACTCGCCCCGATAAGTAGAACCGAATCAAAATACGAATGGTGCCCCTCTGTAACAAATCAAAAGCATACGTGTATGACATCATCTGACGCAGTGACCTCAAGCCTACTATATAAAACATATCAACGGGCCAGGCCTTCCCCTCTTGGGCGCCCTCTACTTTCCTGAATACTCCGCTGTGACACACCTGTCTGGAGTCTAGGACAATCTCTCACTCTGTGGCTGGTATCTCCACACTCAAAGCAACCTCTCTACTGACGTGGCTGTGGGAACTGTGTGGTACGGGTATTCTGAGACCCATGAGCACCTAAAATACTGTGCGAAGCGTGAAGTGCAAATTGAACTGGCTGACCCACAAAACCTCTACCATGTCGTACCTTGCCTCCAAAATAAGTACCAGTAAATCTCTCTGGTCTACGAGGCCTCCTCGCCTCCATGTCCTCTCTCTCCTGATCTTGCATGTACTCTATCTCATGGCCCCGCCTGTCCTCTCTCTCCTGACCCCATATGCCATCTACACGACGAGCTATCCCTACCACCTGCTAAAACGAAACATGTGACTCTAACTCCCGATCCATGCTGAACTGAATATCATGCACGAGTCCCTCAATGAATCTACGGACACACTCTCTAACTGTAGCAACCAAATGAGGTGCATGTCTAGTCAAATTACTAAATTTAACGGCATACTCTAACACTGACATAGTGCCCCTGGTGTAGCTGCTCAAACTCTATGCACCATGCATCTCGAAAGGATTGAGGTACAAACTCTCTCAGGAACATTTCTAAAAATTGAACCCATGTAAGTGAAGCTGACTCGGCCGGACTACCCAACTCATATGCCTGCCACCACTGATAAGCCGTTCCCTTAAGCTAGAAGGTAGTAAAAGCAACCCCACTCATCTCAACAATACCATAGTGCGGAGAATGCGATGGCACTCCTCTAGAAAACCCTATGCACCATCTGAAGCCAAACCACTGAAAGTATGAGGGTTATATTTCTTAAACCTTGCAAGTCTAAGCTGCTCTTCCTCAGATGTTATTGCCCTGACCACGAGCTGAACTGGAACCACAGGCTGTGTCGCCATGACCCCTGGAACCTGACTATCGTGGACTTGCTGCTCTGGAATATGGGCGGCAGGAGTCTGACCTCCTCCCTCGGTTTGTGAAATAGCTGGTGCAACCGGAATCAACCCCTTCTGAGCCAATATACCAAACATGCTCAGGAACTGTTCTAAGGTCTCCTGAAGTCCGGGGTAACCGCATGCGTCTTCAGTACATGCCCCCCAACAAGAACTACTGGCGGCTGCTCAACTTCTGCTATGGTAGGTGCCCTAGCTGCGACACGTACTCCTCGTTGTCCTATGCCTCTTCCTCTGCCTCTAGCGACATCTGCTCCGATGGTAACGTCATTAGTAACTGCAGCTCATATCCTCACCATCTGTGAGAGAATGCAATGATAAAAGTTCAACTTCGAGATCAATAAACTCGCACGATAGGAATGAATGAAGTGAAATTGTCCCAATAGTTCTGTAGCCTCTCGAAGATAAGTACAGACGTCTCCGTACCGATCCACAAGACTCTACTAAACTCGCTTATAACTCGTAGCACCTATGAACCTAGAGCTCTGATATCAACTTGTCACAACCCAGTTTTCCCTCCGTTTGGGTATCGTGATGGCACCTAGACTTAGGGACTAGTTAAGCCTAACATTAATTGAAACAACAACATTATTTAAGTATCATCCAACAATTTGAAATAGAAATCTCTTAAAATTTACAATTCCCAAAACTGGTAGTATAAGTCATAAACTCTACAGAGTGTGTGCTAGAAAACTTCTAAATACAACTGTCCAGAAATAAGAATAAATAGTGCAAAACAAAAACTTGAAGGTGACTTTGAAGCCTGTGAATGCAGCAACAGGTTTACCTTGAGTCTCCACAGCAACGACCCGTACAACGGCTAATGAACAAATACCTGGATCTGCACAAAAATATGCAGAAGTGTAGAATGAGCACACCACAACGATGCCCAATAAGTGTCAAGACTAACCTTAGTGGAGTAGTGACGAGGAACAGTCAAGACACCCACTGGTCTAATAAACTGAACAAGTATAAGTATATGAACAACAGAAATATGATATCTACATAAAGACTATGCAATATGGCTCACAATACAGTAATGGCAATAAGAAAGGAAACAACAAGTATCAGCAGAATACCATAAAAATGACACAAAAAAGTGAATGGAACACAACCTAAATCCGGAATCACAAATAAAGCAAGGACAAGTAATAACTCGGCAACTACAACCATTTTTACATCAGGTTTTAGTCATCAAACTCCACGAGGTACCGAACCTCGGACAAATCACAACTCACGAGTCTCAATACCTGAACCCTAACACTTGGCATCCTGTGCCCTCATTATATTTCATAACCGCACCGACGACTCACGTGCCAATAGAGCCATTCTCACATAGAAGTCAAGTAAACAAGGATGAGCATCTATACTCAACAATATCAAGAACAGATCTTATCCGATAAGAGTGCTTAACTACGTGTATGCTTGTGCAAGTGTCCTAACATAGTCCATACCAGCAAATAAGCATAAGGAAAACGAACGGACAACGCGTAGAATATTTTCTCACAGCTTTCACAAGATAGAGCTCACACAGGTAAGTGTACCACTACACAAATATCAACAACAAGAATTCCCCAGGCCATCACAAATAAATCCTTGACACAACCCACCTTATCTCGCCACGTGTACAATAATAAAGTAAGTGCCCGCCTTGTCTCGCCACACGTGCATAACAATATTCCTACCTTGTCTCGCTACATGCGCAACCCACATATATATCCTGCTTTGTCATGCCGCATGTGCAAATATCAATAGTAATAATAGCACGGTAGAAACCTCGTGCAATCCCATAACAATAACCTCACGGGAGAAACCTCGTGCATCACAATAACAACAACCGCACTGTAGAAACCTCATGCATCACCATAATAATTACAAGAGCAACAATGACATTAATACAAAGTACGACAAGTAGATCAACTCAAGAACCTTCGATCACAAGAAACGGTAGAACTAGTTCGTAAGGAATAACCATAATAAAGAATACTAGGCGTAATAAGAACATCTCAACATGGAAGGAAATAATATGTTAGAATGGTCCCACAATATACGGTTGGACAACAAGAACTAACATGAGTCAAATAATTCTAAATAAGGGAAATTCCACTAAGGCATAGGATATCTAAGTTTTTTTTAAGTTTGGACAATTAAGGAAGAGATACAACAAATTCAAATAAAAGTGGGCAGCGAGAAAATCACCATAACCTCAATTAAGGGTGAACATTTACAAAAATGGGATAACTACAACTTCAAATAAAAATGCACAGTTAGGGAAAAGATAACATGGCAATGGAAGAGATAATAATTTCAATTAAGGCACATAAGAATCAAGTAAACAGTAAGAGTGGATCATGAAGCAATTGATTCTAGTTAAGCAGGTAAAGGTGAAACTAGTAATTAAGGAATGTAATTATAACAAGTACAACTACATATTCAATGAATATAAGGACCTAGGAACTCTAAAATGCCAATTCCAACAAATAAGTCTGAGCATGTACTCGTGACCTCGCGTACACGGACTATAATCAACACAGAAGACTCAAATCCTAAGGGGTAGTTCCCCCACACAAGGTTAAGCAAGATACTTACCTCAAAGAAGACAGACCGATATTCAAAAATGATCTTCTCAGTGAAATGGCCTCCGGACGACTCAATTCTAATCAAAATAACTTCAAAGCACAAATAAAACTCATAAAAAATTATTTCGGATCATAAAGCCTCAGTCTTTATCAAAATCTAAAAATCGACCCAAAAGTCGACCCCAGGACCGCACCTCTGATCCCGACAAATTTTCACAAAACCCGAACACCCATTCTAATACGATTTCAACCATACTAAAACTATCAAATTCCGACACCAATTCGTCCCTCAAAACATGATTTTTCATTTTGAAATTTTCTTCAAAAACCTCCATTTTCCTCAACTCAAAACACAAATTAAATGATAAAAATAAAGATAAAATCATGGAATATAATAAATTCTAGGTGAAGAACACTTACCCAATCGATTTGCTTTATAATCCACAAAGAATTGCTCAAAACCGAGCTATACAAGTCAAAAATATGATGAAAATGGCCTAGCCCTCGATTTGGAAAACTTATATTCTGCCCAGGTCTGAAAGCATCACGAACGCGGAGAAAGGCTCACGTTCGCAAAGAAGAAAAATGAAGCTTCCCACTTGTGCTTCGCGAACGCGACAACACATTCGCGAACACGGAGAGGAAAAATCTAATGGCCCAACGACTGCTCTTCGCGAACACGTGGAGTAGTACGCGAACACAAAGGGTGGAATGGCGTAGCTATGCCAACGCGAGGGAACATATACGAATGCAAAGAAGGAGAAAGCAGACTTTCGCAATCACGAACGTGATCATGCGAACGCGAAGAACAATGAATTCCTTCTCCAAAATTACTCTTCGCGAATGCGAAGGAAGGGACGCGAACGCGAAGGAGAAAACCAGATAACATATATCAGCAATTCAAAAATAGAAGAAAATGGCCCGTAGCCCATCTGAAACACACCCGAGGCCTCCGGTACTCTGTGTAAACATACCAACCAGTTCCATAACCTAACACAGACTCACTCGGGGTCTCAAATCATATCAAACAATGTCGAAAATACAAATCGCGCCACGAATCGAACACATGAACTTCCAAAACTTCCAACTTCGAAAACTCGTGCTGAAACCAATCTAACCAACCCGGAATGACGTCAAATTTTGCAGGCAAGTCCCAATTAACATAGCGGATCTGTTCCAACTCCTAGAATCGCATTCCGACCCCGATATCAAAAAGTCCACTTCCTATCAAAATCTTCAAAAATTCAACTTTCACCATTTAAAGCCTAAATGAGCTACAGACCTCCAATTCACAGTTTGGACATGCCCTGAAGTCCAAAATCACCCAACGGAGCTAACGAAACCAATGGAACTCCACTATGGAGTCATCTTCACACAGTTCCAACTATGGTCAAAATACTATGCTTAAACTTTCATTTTATGAACTAAGTGTCCCAAATCACTCCGAATCACCAGGTAACTGAATCCAACCATGCGCGCAAGTCAATACAAATAATACGAAGATGCTCAAAGCCTTAAGGCGCCGGACATGACTTAAATTCTGAAAATGACCAGCCGGGTCGTTACAGTCTAAAATAACATCAACTAGGGATTGGAGACCCTATGATGGAAAAAAGACTAAGGAGTGGAGACCCTATGTCCAAAATAACATCAACTAGGGAGTGGAGACATTATGTCCAAAATAACATCAACTAGGGAGTGGAGGCTCTATGTCTAAAAAGAATAAAAATCAACGAGGGAGTGAAGACCCTATGTTGAAAAAGGCGACTAGGGAGTGGAGACCCTATGTCTAGAAAAATAAAAATCAACTAGGGAGTGGAGACCCTATGTTGGAAAAAAGGCAACTAGGGAGTGGATACCTTATGTTGGAAAAGGCAACTAGGGAGTGGAGACCCTATGTCTAAAATAACATCAACTAGGGAGTCGAGACCCTATGTTGGAAAAAAGACTAGGGAGTGGAGACCCTATGTCTAAAATAAAATCAACTAGGAAGTGAAAATCCTTTGTTGGAAACTAAACTAGGGAGTGGAGACCCTATGTCTAAAATAAAATCAACTAGGGAGTGGAGACCCTATGTTGGAAAAGAAACGAGGGATGGGAGAATCTATGTCTAAAAAAACTTCAACTAGGGAATAGAGGCCCTATGTTGGAAAATAGACTAGGGAGTGGAGACCCTATGTCTAAAATAACATCAACTAGGGAGTCCCTATGTTGGAAAAGAGACTAGGGAGTAGAAACCTTATGTCTAAAATAACATCAACTAGGGAGTGATGACCCTATGTTGGAAAAGAGACTAGGGAGTGGAGACCTTATGTATAAAATAAAATCAACTAAAGAGTGGAGACCCTATGTTGGCAAAAGATACTAGGGAGTGGAGACCGTATGTCTAAAATAACATAAATTATAGAGTGGAGACCCTATGTTGGAAAAGAGACTAGGGAGTGGAGAGCCTATGTCTAAAATAACATCAACTAGGGAGTGGAGACACTATGTTGGAAAAGAGACAAGGGAGTGGAGACCCTATGTCTAAAATAACATCAACTAGGGAGTCAAGACCCTATGTTAGAAATGAGACTAAGGAGTAGAGACCCTATGTCTAAAATAACATCAACTAGGGAGTGGCGACCCTATGATGGAAAAGAGACTAGGGAGCGAAGATCCTATGTCCATAATAACATCAACTAGGGAGTGGAGACCCTATGTTGGAAAGAGGACTAGGGAGTGGAGACTATATGTCCAAAATAACATCAACTAGGGAGGGAAGACCCTATGTTGGAAAAATGACTAGGTAGTGGAGACCCTATGTTGGAAATTTCAACTCGAGTGTGGAGACCCTATGTTGGAAAAGAGACTAGGGAGTGGAGACCCTATGTCCAAAGTAACATCAACTAGGGAGTGGAGACCCTATGTTGGAAAAGTGACTAGGGAGTGGAGACCCTATGTTGGAAAAGCGACTAGGGAGTGGAGACCCTATGTTGGAAAAAAGACTAGGGAGTGGAGACCGTATGTCTAGAATAACATCAACTAGGGAGTGGAGACTATATGTTGGAAAAGAGACTAGGGAGTGCAAACCTTATGTCTAAAATAACATCAACTACGGAGTGGAGACCCTATGTTAGTAAAAGAGACTAGGGAGTGGGGACCCCATGTCTAAATTAATATCAATTAGGGAGTGGAGACCTCATGTCTAAGATAATATCAACTAGAGAGTGGAGATCCTATATTGGAAAAGAGACTAGGGAGTGAAGACCCTATGTCTAAAATAACATCAACTAGGGATTGAAGACCCTATGTCCAAAATAACATCAACTAGGGAGTGAAGACCCTATATTGGAAAAGAGACTAGGAAGTGGAGATCCTATGTCTAAAATAACATCAACTAGGGAGTCGATACCATATGTTAGAAAAGAGACTAGGGAGTGGAGACCCTATGTCCAAAATAACATCAATTAGGGAGTGGAGACCCTATGTTGGAAAAAAGACTAGGGAGTGGAGACCCTATGTTGGAAAAAAGACTAGGAAATGGAGACCTTATGTCCAAAATAACATCAACTAGGGAGTGGAGTCCCTATGTCTAAAATAACATCAACTAGGGAGTGAAAACTCTATGTTGGAAAAGAGAATGGGGAGTGGAGACCCTATGTATAAAATAAAATCAACTAGGGTGTAGAGACCCTATGTTGGAAAATAGAATAGGGAGTGGAGACCCTATGTTGGAAAAGAGACTAGGGAGTAGAGACCCTATGTCTAAAATAACATCGACTAGGGAGTGGAGACCCTATGTTGGAAAAGAGACTAGGGAGTGGAAACTCTATATCTAAAATAAATATTAACTAGGGAGTGAAGACCCTATGTTGGAAAAGAGACTAGGGAGTGGAGACCCTATGTCTAAAATAAAATTAACTAGGGAATGGAGACCCTATGTCTAAATAAAATCAACTAGGGAGTGGAGACCCTATGTCTAAATAAAATCAACTAGGGAGTGGAGACCCTATGTTAGAAAACACAGCTAGGGATTGGCGTACCCTATACTACTATGATTTTGAACTTTCTCTTTTTTATTTCCGTCATTTTAATGTTTTTTTTCATTTATTTTAGATAATGAGTAAATGTGGGAAAGAATTTGAAGAAGACTTCCCTTTTGGAGTTGTTGTTGTTGCAGAGCTGTTTTTAGCTCCCGCACGGTTTCTTCTCTTTTTTTTTTTTTTGGTTGCACCTGCTTCTTGCAAGGTTGCTTTTGGGTTGTACATGTTTCCTGTTTTTCAAACAAAGAACAATTGTTAGTTTGAAACGGTGGTTGGTTTTGAGGCCTTGAATGTTTTAGTCACTTGATCTTGGCCGGCTTCTTTGATGATAATTTTTCAACTGCAACTGGTTATTTCCTGAATATCGCTTGCACTTCTAACCCCCATAGAACTTTTTGGCTTTTCCAAACCTTGCCATAACGGTTGGTCACATGGGACCTAACCTTTTCAATCTTTGTTTTGCCTTTGTGAGCATTTGACATTCTTTCTTCCAAAGTTTTCACTTTCAAAGCGTTAGGGAACCTTTAGCTTTTCACACATTTTCATGACGGTTATCCACGTGGGACTAAACATTTTCAATTTCATTTTGCCCTCATAGTCACTTTAATTTGATTTTCTGCTTTTGAGAGCTTTTTAATTTAGAAGCATCGGCTACTATGGACAGTCGGAGTCAACTTGATGCCTCTGCCGAGGTTGGGTGCCTTTTGCATATTAGCTTGTATCAAATGAGAACCTTGTAATTCGGTCTTACCATCCCTTCTTTGTCTTTGTTTCGGAACAGAGTTAAACTAAAAGGGATTCAAAGAAAAACAAACAATGGAATGAACAAATGAATTTAGAAAAAATGGTATCCCTTTCAGGGAAGGAAAGAAGGACTTATCTAGAGTACATGCGGACTTCAATGAACATGACATGCCTTTTGGACTGGATGTCTGATATGTGTAAACAGTCTGACTCTCAGAAATTCATCAAATCTTTGCCTCGAAATCGGAAAACCTTGCCCAAGACCGTGTCGATGTCAGTAGCCATGAGAATTCTCTTTTCGATTAGTGGCGCCCTCTACGGGTTTTCACCAGCTGACCTCTCTCATTTCTCTTCTCACTGTCGTCTTATGGTGCTCTTTGCGAGTTTTCACTAACAAGACTCTCTCATTTTTGAATTTCTCTACTCATCATCGCCTTACGATGCTCATGAGAGTTTTCACCAATAAGACTCTCTCATTTCATTTTCTCTCATTTGGTCGTATCAGGTTCAAGCGGTTGTATCCTCCCATTCTTGAATATTCTCATTGATTGATTAGAAGGACATTGAAAAGGATTTGGATTGAATTACAACTTTGGAACCTTTCAGGCGAAACCACCGCCGAACCATTATAACATTTGCCCCAGTTTCAATTTTGTGGGAATTTGAATTTTTGTTTTGGTGTGACTGAACCCCAAAGAGAGGCTGCCTACGTATCCTTTCGGAATCAAGTCGAACGTAATTCAAGGAACCCTTTTATTTTATTTTATTATCTTTTTCTTTTTCTTCTGTTTTGTTTTCTTTTCTCTTTCTTTTTCCTTTCCTTTTTGTCCTTTTTTATTTTATTTTTTTAATCTTTTTTTTCCAATAACACTTTCAGGTTCTAAAGAGGGTGATCAAAGAAAAGTAACAGACTCATAGGATTTGCAAAGGGTTGATAGTGTTTGGGTAGAAAGAATGAAATCCCTCTTCATCTCAACCGGAGAACATTAATGCTATATAGAGGATCCAACATAGTACCTTTTGACTGTACCCGCGTTAACAGTTGTTTTAGGGACATTTCCTTCGATGCTTCCCAAGTACAATGCTCCCTTTTGCCAGCACTCTCGCTACAATGTATGGACTTTTCCAATTTGGAGCCAATTTTTCTTTATTTGTTCTAATTCTTTATTTTATTTCCTTAAACTTATCTTCATTGCATTCTGATTCTTGATTCATTAGTTTGAAGTCTGACAACGTTTTAGGATCTGGGCATGAAGTCCGCAAGCATGTCATGTCATTAAAACTGCATTTAACACAACTGAAAAAAGAATAAGAGGAGTGACAAAGTCAAGAAAAGAGACATGGACGATGAAATAGTAATTTTATTTGATTATTTTATTTTTTTTAAATTCTCTTTAAATATAGAAGGGTTTACATTAGAAAGTAAGACAATAAAGTAAAACGTTCAGATTACACCTTGAAATGATCCAGACGCAGAAAGAACGGCAAGACCGGCCATCGAGATTCCCCTCTGACAAGGAACTTTTCAGGTTTGGCACCCGTTTCCAAGTTTCTCCTCTGTTGCGACGATGGGTACTATGTCTTTCAGTGCAGGATAAAATTCCCCATCATCACATATCATTCCAACGACCGGCCCATTATTGTGAGTAGGCACAAAATTGTCCGTCACATTGGGAGCCTCTTCATCCCTAAGAACGATTCTTTTTGCTTCTATCAGGTCCTCAACCTCTTGAGGGTGCAATAGTCCTATGTATCGTGTCCCACTACTCCAGAGTGGTATTCACATCTAGCATCAGCTTGGTGCGTGGGAGACTCGAGGTTTGGACGGTTCGGGGTTACTGGCTGCAGCAGACCTAGCCTAGTTAGTTTTTGGAGCAAACTTGAATATGATTCACCAATATGGGTGAACTTATTTCTTCTAAGAGGCTCTCTTGGACGAGGGTTGTATTGGAGAACATTTTGTCGGGGATTATATGGAGCTTCGTAGGGACGAGCATTTCTTGGAAGTGGAGCTCGATTTTATGGATAATGTTGTGGCCGTGGGTAAGGTTGCGTGTTCATTACCCCATAGTGAGGCGGTGCCACGACATAAGCAGCATCTTGATGGGGGTATTAATGTTTGGGGGGGGGGGGGGAATTCTTCGCGGCACATATGATTGGTTGAATGGCCTACGGGCCCCCCTCGAGCTCGAAGCCATCATGACTCCCTCTTCTCTCATGTTTATGTTCATCAAACCTCCCGAACCATTCTGAACGGTCTGTGATGTGGCCTTAAAAGTAGCTTGACTTAAGATTCGGCCCGTTTTTAACCCATTTTGCACCATTTCTCCAATTTTGATAGCCTCGACGAATGGATTACCCATAGCGGACATAATGTGCTCGAAGTAGTCCGCCTCTTGGGTCTGTAAGAAGACCATAACTATTTCTGCTTCGTCCATTGGAGGCTTTACGTGGCGGCTTGCTCGTTCCATTTGACAACATATCGACGGAAACTTTCCGCGATTTTACTTTTTTCAAATTGGACACATAATTCTCTTTTTGGATTTTGTTTTACTTTTTTTTTGTCACTTTTTTTTTCCACTCAGTTTATTTAATGGCTATGATCGAATCTGATGGGGATTGCCTACGTATCATGACTCCGTATGAATCAGATCTTGCGTAGTTTGGGAAGATCGAGAATAAAGTACATAAGCAAGCTCTTTGTTTTTTTGATTTTTTGATTTTTTTCTTTGGAAATTTTTGAAAAGAAGACTTTTTAAAGAAGAAGGAAAATACTTTTTTGGATTTTGATTGAATCTTTTTTTTTTTTTTTTTTTTGAATGAAAGACTTCGGAAAAGAAAGGAAAATAAGGAAAGGGAAAATATTTTTTGATTTTTTAAAAAAGTTTGGGGCCGGAACCGATGAGGTTTGCCTACGTATCTCACATCTGGTGGGAATCAGACCCACGTAGTTTGGTAAGTTTTGACGTACAGAAAAATATGACTTATTTTGAAATGACTACTTTTTTGTTTTTCAAAATTTCGGCAGAGTTTCTTGATATTTTGAATAAAGAAATTTTCAGAATCAAGCGTTTTTCTTTCCTACCTCACTCTTGGTTTTTCTTGATTTTCTTACCCTATTCTAGAAGCCGGTCAACATACAAGCCGAAGCAAATAAATGCACAAGTAGTACGTAAAATACATCAGGATGGTTTATTAATTTTTGGGTACACCTGTCCTAGACGGACCTAACCCCTGTGTTGAGTCCGCAAAGTCAAATGTATATGATGCAAACAAACGTACCTACTAGGGATCCGGCATGAGGTTATGCCATTCTAAGTTTGAATCTTGGGTGTATTGTTCTAGACTTGGCTTACCCGAGCGGACAATTCGAGCCGAGGGGGAGCAGCGTACCGGGAATACAGAAGCTTCACCAGCTTTGCAACTTGTCCGAACCTCATTCCAAAATTAGGATATGACTCTAACATAAAAAAAGCCACGCGAAGCGCACGCTTCCCAAAGATTTAGAAGATTCAAAGAGAAGAAGGGTTTCGTAGCAGTTTATATACAGTTCACATAATATCAAAGCAGTAAAAAGCGACATTTAGCACATTAAGCTCAAACACTTAAAAAATCAGATAAGAAATAAGAGCCAAGTATAACAGTTATTCTAAGCTCGAATTCTTAACCCTGAATTCTGAAAACAGAGATTCTGGGTTCTGTTCCCCAGCACAGTCGCCAGAGCTGTCACACCTCCTTTTTCCCGAGGGGATATGAGAGTTTTTCCAATTAAAGTAATATTATTCGAAATGAGATTATTTATCGAATCAGAATCGCCACTTGGGATAATTATTATGGTGTCCTAAGTCACTAGTTTATTTTAAAATCCCAAATCGAGTAGATTGACTTTATTTATGGTCCGCGAATATAGAAGATTGGGTAAGGAATTCTATTAACTCGGAAGAAGGTGTGAGGCACTCCCGAGTTCGGTGGTTTTAGCACGGTCGCTTAACAATTAATACTTAGCCTAATTATCATGTTTTAAACCTATTATGCATTTTACCTTTTGATCACTTTTAATTGTTTGCTTAACCGCTTTTAGTATTTATGGAATTTATTTGAACAAGCTACGATGTCGTACACTTGTCGTTTTGGTACACATTATAAACCGCGCCACGTGAAACGCACCCGCGATTTACAACATATTTTTTTCTATTATTATTTGAAGTTATGGTCAAGTCGCGTGAAACGCGCACTTGAATTGGGGTTTACCTATCATGACTATGCCACGAGAACCGTACCCATAATCACGATGATTTATTATTAATCATGCCTAAAGCAAGTAAGGATGTTCGAATATTATTTAATTACTAATTTTGAGATTATTGTAAGGTCATGAGGTATGCATATTGTTGTGGAGGAAATGAAGTAAATTAATTATGAAATAGTAGGCTAGCTTGTGAATGTTTATTTATTTTTGGTCCTGGGCGACAATTAGCCCATAAATACGCGGAGTCCAATTAAAGTCTTACACCAATCATGGCACAACCTAATCTCTTATAATTTTACTGCTAACCAATATTACACTAAATTTATAGTAGGAATAGATAGATACGGGCAGAACCAATTTAGTCACTAAGATAGGAGATCAAAATGAAACTAAAACATGCTAAAATGGAAAGACATTACTTCATTGAATAAACAAGAAAAGTAACAAATTAATACATATTCATTAATATGATTAACCATAAGAACTACCAAAAAGGATAATAAATTAATCTTAGCAAATACTCAACATGAGAACAAATTAATCTTAGCACACTCGATGCAAACTCGACCATATCATACTCAAAGTTGAATTAAAACAGAGTGACCCAGAACATTAATGAAAAAACAAAATAGAAAGAGAAGTGAACCTTTGTATTGATGATTGTGGATTTAAATTATAACCACTCAATGATCGGATAACTCTCAACTGGATCCTTCGGACTGCGAAAAACTCAAGCGAAAAATCTCAACTTGCAACCTCAATCGACCATGCAAAACCGACGATTTAGTGGCTATTTTTAGATTTTTTTCGGGGTTAAGGATGGTTCAAAAGTGGTCAAGGGCTGGTGGCTTTGGGGGTGGTGAAGCTGATGATTTTTTCGAAAGAAAGACGAAAAAAGAATGACACAAATAGAATTTTCCTTAGCGTAGAACAAGCAAAAACATTTCTTTCCAAATCCCTCCCCTCTTTTTTTCCTCTCTCCTATTCTTTTTATCCTCACATTTCTCTTCTATTTATAGAAAATATTTCGGAATTTTTCAGATTTTCTTTTATTTTATTATTTATTAATTAAAAAATTCTCACTTCCCATTTTTCTTCTTTTTTAAAAAAACAAATTAATTCCCCACTTTTCTTTACTTTTATTTTTTAATTTCTCACTTTTTTACTTTTATTATATTTAAATTCTCACTTTTTTTACTTTTTAAAAAAAAATTATTTTCCACTTTTTTTGTTTTTTTTTAAATTTTCACTTTCTTTTACTTTTGTTTTTAAAAAAAAAATTCCTACCTTTACTTTTAGTTTTTAATTCAAACTTTCTTTTACTTTTCATTTTTAAATTTTCACATTCTTTTACTTTTATTTTTTAAATTTTCCACTTTCTTTTACTTTTTTATTATATTATTTCCTCCTACTTTTAACTTTTATTTTTTAATTCTATATTTCTACTTTTCTTATTTTTCTAATTCCCATCCAAAATTTGTTTTAAAAAAAGTATATATAAATTTCTTTCGGTTTTTTAATTCATTTAAAATAAAGATAAAATTAAAAATTAAAATTAAAATAATACTAATAGTAATAATTGACCTTTTAAATTATTATTAATTTTTACCCTATATATAAAAAATTAACAAAGCTAAAAAATATATATTAAATTTCTAAAAATATTTACATAGTAGAAGGTGATAAAAATTCAAATATAATAAAAACAATTTGGAGCTCACAATAATAATCATTTTGCCTAAATCTGATATCATAAGTCATATCGCTTTTGCTTTTTCAGGGAAATTATATATATTTTCATACTCTTTTCGGCAAAGGGCCAAATATACCCATGTACTATGAGGAAATGTTTAAATACACTCTTTGTTATACTTTGGGTTCAAATATACCCCTGCCGTAATACTATTGGTTCAAATATACTCCTCTTTTGTTAAATTTGTCTAATGTGAACATCCAATCCCTACGTGACACTGATATTTGATAAGGTGCATGCAGGGGCGAACTCAGGATTTTTAAAGAATAGGTTCACCACTAGTTTGATAGTAAAAAAAAATAGAATAAATGAGCTTAAGGATTAATCCCTGGTCCCAAAGGAAACACAACAAATCTAACCATGGGTTCACAATAGTATTTAGACAAATTATATGAATTACACACATAATATATACATTTTTTGTCGAAGACCAGGGGTTCATGTGAACCCTTCGTTACACTATAAATCTGCCCCTGGGTGGATGGAACATGGCATGCCATTTCAGCGCTCCTAATCCATATATAAAAGATTAAATTTTGAAATACAATATTTTTTATGGTAGCGGTAATGGTTGAAATAGTGGTGGAGGGAAGAAAACTTTAGTGGTGGAAAAAAATAGAAGGGAGGGATAAAATGGGTTAGGTGCATTGAGGTGGCATGCCATGTGGTATCTACCTCATCAAATATCATTGTAACGTATGATTGAATGTTCACCTTGAGCAAACTTAACAGAAGAGATGTATATTTGAACCAATAGTATTACGGCAGTGATATATTTGGACCCAAAATATAACGAAAGATATATTTAAAACTTTTCTTTTCTGGTAACTGAAGTATTTTCATTACCTGTGAAGTTATGTATAGAAGCCACAAAATAAAGAAAACCCACAGAAACAGTTTACAACTCCTACTTCTCTGGATTTACAAGTATCTCACCCTTTCAATATAACAAATTTATGGATAACAGTTTAGAGCTTCTAACCTTCTATTCAGACTTCCACACAGTAGACTGACTCTACAAAAAATCTCATGTACCAGCATCCTAGTTATAACCTCAACTGATCTGTGCTTGCCTTGAAAGTATCTTAAGTTCCTCTCGTGCCATATTAGATAGACACTCCCCGTTAAGGTCATTCTATATATATTTTCATACTTTATTATGTACATAATAATAGTTAGTTAATGTCTATCTTTACCTTTTTTTAACTTAAATATGATTGAGTGTATTAGTCCATCCGGTTCACAATAAGTAATCATTTTACCTTTTATTTTTATCCAAAATAAGTGTCCATTTAGATAATCAAGAAGAAGTTAATTTTATTTTTTCAAAATTTACCCTTATTTACATATTCTAATGTGTTAAGGTAATAATTAATTAAGGTTAATTTAGTGAATACATCTTTTTTTCTTTAAGAGTTCGTAGTTCCTTAATGGGTGTGCCAAAGGTAAAATGATCAATTCTTATTGTCCAGACGGAGTAGTTTAATGTAAATACTGAGAGATAAATTTTTACCATCAAAGATGCAGCGAAATGATTTAAATCTTTTTCTTGATTATAAGTATCCCTATAAGCTTTCAAAAAGAAAATGTTTTTGATACGAAATTATCTTTGCGACGTTAATTCCACATTTACGACGGTAGATTTGATGAGAGTTTAATTTTACCCCAGATATATCTACATCTTGCCTATTCTACTTACGAAGGCCAGTTAGCTTGATTGGGGTTTGTGATCACACCATCAAGTACTACAATTGCAACTACACAAATTTCGATCCATAATTTCCACTAATAATCAGCTTATTCTAGTCATTTGTATGGGATTAGCACTTTATTATAACTATGAAATATGAATGGTAAGTTAGTTTCACCAATTTGGAAATTTTGTATAAATTCTCTTTGTGAAATTAAATGTACAATTTTTTTGTTACATGTCAAACTTCAAGGAAGCTTGTTCGTGATTTAAATATCCACGTGAAGTATCCTGTAGTTTTGGTTTCGTAGTTATTTCCTTTTTATCGCCTACTTAAATATCTTCTACTGTATTTCTTTTCCTTGGTTTAATTGTTCAATTCCATATCATTACTGCCATCACTATTATATTCAATTATTTCGAAAGTTATTTGTATTTATATGCTTTCTAAAGGTCTAATGTTTCTTAAAGTGATGACCCAAAAGATTATCTTATGTTTTAGAACTCGAATCTGCGCTCTTAAGCCTAAAAAATCTCATTTTACCCTTTTCGATTTGCGTGCGCAATCCGAACAGGTTTCCGGAAAGCTTTTATGTTGAAAATTGATGAAAATAAGTATTTATGCTTTAAAAGTTAATTTTTGTTGAATTCGGTCAATATTTTTGGTAAACGGGTCCGGATCCGTATTTTGACGGTCCCGGTGGGTCCGTATCAAATTATGGGACCTGGGCGCCCGAAATCGAATTCGGAGGTCCCTACTCCCTAGCTCAAGTTATGAATTTTTGATAAAAATTAATTGTTTTTAAGAATTGATTGATGTTTGGCATTGTTAGTGCCGGGTCCGTATTCTGGTTCCGAAACCCGGTACAGGTTCATTATGATATTTAAGACTTGTCTGTGAAATTTGATGAGAAACGAAGTTGATTTGACGTGATTCGGACATCCAGTTGAGAAAATAGAAATTTTAAAGTGTTCTCGAGAATTTCATTTGATTTGGTGCTAAATTCGTAGTTTTAGGTGTTATTTTGGAGATTTGATCGTGCGACCAAGTTCATATGATATTTTTAGACTTGTGCGCATGTTTGGTTTGGAGCCCCAAGGGCTCGGGTGAATTTCGGATAGGCCACGAGATGTTTTGGACTTTGAAAATCTGGTATTGTGCTGCAGCATGTGTTCTGGCATGTCCTTCTTCGCGTTCGCGAAGGTACTCTCGCGAACGCGAAGAGTAAACTGGGCAGCTGAAGATTTCTTCTTCGCGAACGCGTAGGCTTGGCCGCAAACGCGAAGCGATGGGGGCGTTACCCTTCGCGAACGCGACAAGCCCATCGTGAACGCGTAGTGTTAGGCATTGGGGAGGGGGAGTCAGCCGTTCCTTCGTCGCGAACGCGAAGGCCAGGGGGGAATAACCATCGCGAACGCGAGCTAGGTCTCGCGAACGCGCATGCTTGGCAGCCAATACCCTTCACGAATGTGACAGTGCTCTCGCGAACGCGATGAACACTGTCGTCCAGCATTTAACAGAATCCAAAACGAGATTTTAGCCAAAAATTTAATTTTCTCAAAAACAAACGGTGAAAGGCGATTTTTCAAGAGCCATTTCTTCCCCAAATTGTTGGTAAGTTATTCTAAACCATTTTCTTTCAATTATCCATTACATTTTATTAATTATCAACCTAAAATCTAGAGTTTTTATGATAGAATTAGGGGTTACGTTAGAAATTAGGGATTTCGGAAATTTGAGGATTTAGACCTCAATTTGAGGTCGAATTTCAAAACTAATTTCATATTCGGGCTCGGGGGTGAATGGGTAAATGGATTTTGGTCCGAACCTCGGATTTTGACCAAGCGGGCCCGGTGTCGATTTTTGACTTTTTGGAGGAAAAGTTTGGGAAATCTGTAATTATTCATTAAACTTGATTCCTTTAGCAATGTTTGATATTATAGAGTCATTTTGAATAGATACGAGTGATTTGGAGGTGAATTCCAAAGGAAAAGTTGTGATTGAGAATTAAGTGGCATTCAGAACAAGGTAAGTGTTGTGTCTAACTTTGGCTTGAGGGAATAGATATTGTGTGAGTATTTGCTATGTGTTTTGTTGTTGAATACGATGTATAGTTGAGGTGACGAGCATCTATGCGTTTTGGTCGAGTCGTAGCATTGCGAGTGAAATTCTATTCTTGCAAATTTGTAGTCTTAAATCTTGTTATCCATGCTTATTGTTGTTGTTGAAATGTTAGGAGACTTGTATCCAGTTCCACCAAGGTTGATAAAATTGTGAATATTGATTCGAGGTTGAGATATTAAATTGTGAAAGTAATCATTGATAAAATATTGATCTCTTTGTGAAACTTCTCTCTATCCGTTGTTATTGATTCTGTGAATTGTGAGGAAGAGTGTAAAGCACGAAGGGTGATGCCGTGCATGATTTATTTATATCGTGAGGAAGAGTGTAAAGCACGAAGGGTGATGTCGTGCACAATTTATTTATATCGTGAGGAAGAGTGTAAAGCACGAAGGGTGATGATGTGCATAATTTATTTCTATTGTGAGGAAGAGTGTAAAACACGAAGGGTGATGCCGTGCGTGATTTATTTATATGGTGAGGAAGAGTGTAAAGCACGAAGGGTGATGCCGTGCATGAATTAATTATATTGTGAGGAAGAGAGTAAAAGCACGAAGGGTGATGCCGTGCAGTCTTATTTATTATTTGGTGAGGTTGAGAGTAAAAGCACGAAGGGTGATGTCGTGCAGTTTTCCTTGCTGTTTTAATTGCTCAATTCGTTTAAGGATTTTCGGTTTAATTCTGTCTTTTCATTATTCTCACTCTTTATGTTGTATTCCCCCACTGTATATTCTCTTCCCATTATTTCTGCGTTATTTCTTTATTTACCGTTGTTGCCACTAGCATGATTATACTGTTCAAGTTATATGTGGGTGTCTTGTCCTCACCTCGTCACTACTTCGCCGAGGTTAGACTCGACACTTACCAGTATATGGGGTCGGTTGTACTGATGCTGCACTCTGCCGGTTGTACTGATGCTGCACTCTGCACTTTCTGTGCAGACTTTGATACCGGTTCGGGTTGATCGAGATTTTGCTATTGGTCCGCTGTCCGGAGACTCAAGGTAGATCTGTCGGCGTTCACAGACCTTGAAGTCCCTGCCTATCTTTTCAGTTCTACTGTTTCTTTCATTCAGACGATTGTATTTCTTTCAGATTATTACTTGTAGTAAATTCTAGAATGCTCGTGAATTGTGACTCCAGATCCGGGTGGTAGTAATTAATACAGTTTTATGATATTCCGCACTTATTATATTTCATCTTAGTTAATTATTATTAATTACTGAATGGAAATAAGGAATTGGTTTAATGATTCTCTAACGTTGGCTTGCCTAGCAAGTGAAATGTTAGGCACCATCACGGTCCCGGCGGTAGAAAATTTCGGGTCGTGACAAAGACTTTTTAATCGTGCCAGTAGAAACTATAGCGAATTCATAATACTAAAGAAAATAATTTACTCCATATTAGACTGAAATAAGTTTAAATGAAGCGACATGAGTAACAATGATTCATTTAGCTGACCCAACCGTCTTGGGATTGAGATGTAATTGTTATTGTACGTAATTAGGGGTAGCAAATGTGCGGATCAGATCGGATATGAGGCGGGTTGAAAACGGGTAATGAAAAAAAAAACGGACAAATTATCCGACCCGACCCATATTTAATATAAATAAAAACGGGTTAACCGAACCATATTATCCATGACTTCTTGAATATGATCACTTTTGGGAGAATTTCTAGTCTCCCAAACTTGAGGAACCCCAATTTGAGGTTTTACAAATGTAAAAGTTAAACACATTAGTTATCTATTTTCTAAATGGATAATATGATTCTTATCCATATTTGACCCGTTTTAAAAAAAAATCATTATCCAACCCATTTTTTACTGGATAATATGGGTGATTAATTATTTTCTTTTAACCATTTTGCCAATCACTATACGTAACAAAATACCCTCTCTATGGTCATGCACAGAAAATGAAAGAGAGTTCAGCGAAACCTTTGCCACAACGAAAAAAATCATTATCATAACCACAAAACCTTCTTGAGCTATCTTTTTATGGGCTGGGAAAAATCTCATTTTTCAGTTAAGACGGAAAAGAGTACTTCATTTTTCTTGACAACTTTTTCTACTGAAAGTAGAACTACTAGCTTAACTCTGAAGATGCAGATTCTATGAGTAGTTTGCCTTATAGATGCCTTAACAGCAAAATCAAACCATCACTCAGGTTCAAGAAACTGAAGTTTTTCAATTCTCAAAGAGGGGAGCTTGGTGAATTTGTGCTCATCATAAAACCTGTATTCTATTAGAAGTGAGACAGAGGCACAAGGTACACTTTTGCCTTCCGATTATGACAGTAATAAAATAGCTCTTACATGATAAACGATAAAGGGAACGCCTTCCATCTCAAAGCAAACAAAAATAACAACCTGTTCTGGACTCAGAAGAGTACTCATTACTGATAAAGAGCAGAAACTTTTATCCAAGACTAGGATGCAAGCAAATGGCATCATTATTTGGGGATGAAATGAAAAAACCCCAGACAACGGAGTTTTACTAAGAAATCTAGAAGTAGTTGCTGCTGTAAAAGTTTTTCAGGAAATTAGAGCTGCCCTGATCTTTGTGTTCAAGGTCCTGCACAAGACCTTGGTTACCGACGACGTATTTGCCAACAATATGGTGCCTCTGCTTTGAGTGGTCCACAACGTTCTTCAACTCTTCCATGCCCTTAAACAGCAGCATGTCAATTACCTGTAGGATAGAGATGAGTTATGAAGACAATGGGACAACCTACCTTTTGCTGCATAATTGAACACCGACATTTTACTAAAACATTTTTCTTACAAGGTAAGTAAATTTCATTTAAAGAAAGGAGCAAAGCCTGTAAACAAGAAGTATACCAAAAAGTAGAAAACCTAAAGAAACATTTTACTGAAACATATAATAGGATGGTAGTGGACACCTATCAAATTATCATAAATAGCAATATGCATCTTGATGAGAATTCTCATGGGGCAAGTTTTACTTCTAGAAGGATAACAATATATGAACTCGAGGTGTAAAGCAATACCTGGAAGTTTCTCTCTTCTCTTTTTGTCCTTTCCCAATTTATTATGTTTCTGGGTAGGGGGTGTAGGACGTGCCTTAAGGGAATAAAAATTGTTGCCAAGGAGGCTAAAGGGGTGCAGAAGATTACTTTAATTACTCAGATTACATAGAATCTTTTTTCAGGGTGACCACCTTCCCAACCAGAAGAAAATAAAAAGAACATATTGTGTTCATAAGTTTGATAGAGAGGGCAGTATGGCTGGATAGATATTGGCTAAGGCTACACTATTGGCTAAATATTTGAGTCTATGAGGGAAGACGAAGCAATGTTACAGTTATTTTCTTTGATCTCCATTATTGTACAATGATAATGTCAATGTGATCCTTTCAATTAACCGGGACACTATACAACTAAATACTCTATTTTCCTAAAAATCACTCACCAAATAAACAGAGATGATCATACTTCTCCACCTGAACACCAACCCCCCCCCCCCCCCCCAAAAAAAAAAGTAGAAGAAGAATTAACCGAAATAGCCGTCCACTCAACAACTTAAACTAAAAATAGTCAATGGAGGTATAATATATGCATAATTTATGTATTATATATGTATAATTCTGTATAATCAATGTATATCGCTAAAAAAAGTAAACAAAAAATGTCCGGCTATTTGTGTAAAGATCCCCAAAAAAAAAACAAATGAAAAAAAAAAACAAAACAGAAAGGAAAAAAAAGAGCCTCTTATCTTCACTCAAAGTATAAAATACATTCTGGATGCCTTCTTTATAATTCACTCACAAGAAAAATGAGACATCAATTACATGATAAAGCATTTGCAATCTTAGAGATATACACTCGCTTAATCCAACAGAAATAATTTAATGCAAGAAACAAAAACCAAAATTGAAACAAGCAGAAAAGAGAAAGGACAAAGACATCGTTTATATTCTTTTTTTGAGATGAAGACATCGTTTATATTCTTTCGAAGTATTAACGTTTCTAATCCAACTTTTTATAACCTGCTTCATGAGACGTCTGGTCCTGAATTGTTCAATACTCTCATCAATAAAACCTTTGTTATCCAAAAGAAAAAAACAAAAAACATAAATAAAAATAAAGAACGAAAAAAGGAGATCATATACACTGTATGCACTAAATGGTAAGAGAGTATCTAACACAATGTGAAACCAATTATGTAATAAAGAAGACACAAGAGGTATCTAATGAGAAATATTTAATGAATACAGAAATCACAACTTGCGGAATTGCAAGCGCAGAAAATAAAGACTTGGCTATTCTCGTCCTGCAGGAAGAAAATATTATGCAACTATATATAGCCTTCTCTTCCCTCAATCTAGTAGTTTTTTCGTATCCACGATCTTCAATGATCATTAAGAAGCTCTACCTGCATACCTTGCCTAACCTCCGAAGAAATAATAGCAAAATCAATAGATCCATCATTATCTAAAGCAGGGGGGCTGAGCAGACAAACTTTGCTCTGATAGGAAAGCAAATATCAAAGAGTTCACCATATAACATTAAATCAGAGTGGCATCTTGACAATGCACCATCCGATTCTCCAAGTTAGAGAATAGGCAGAATTCATTTATCTGCTTTTTTTATTTGTTTATTTTTGACAAGTGAATTCATTTAGCCGCTTAGTAGCAAGGGTTTAGTCTAACAACAAAATCACAAGAAGCTCATTTTATCGATCAGCAATTTCTTTCACTAAATTATTCCTCTTTCTGCCCTGTACGTACTTTTACAATAGAGATCTTCAAATATAGTTTTAAGCGCCAGCATCAATCAAGCCCATATTTGCATCTGTTCTTTTCTAAGTAGGTCAACGTCTCAAGACACTGAACAGCAGTAATAAGTCTTTCTGAATCCTACAAGCAACTACCTAGAAGAAGAAGCCACATTTAAACTTCATCAGCTACCTAAATCAAATCCAAAACTAGAATGCTGTTAAAATTTTGTTTTACTGGTTTGGAAATCCAAAGTAAGAAATTTTTTTTTTTTTCTTTTTTATAACCGTGGTGTCCGGGCCAGCTTGCGCGCACCTCGACTAATTCCACGGGATACCTGCCACCTCCCACCAGCAACAGGTACCAGATAACTCTATCCACCAAGGCTTGGATAGATAGGAAGAAATCACCTAGTATTTGCCTCCGCTGGGATTTGAACCTGAGACCTCAAGGTTCTCACCCACTTCATTGACCACTAGGCCACACCCTTGGGGTGAACTAAGAAATTTCTTTTGATGAAGAAAAATCCAGACTAAGAAATTTATGAAGAGTCAAAAGGCTCAAACACTAGTTGGATCCAAATGAACAACCGCCTAGCTCAAACTCGTTAGCTAGTTGTTAAAATCCACTTCAATCACCTGACTATCAGTTCAAATTAGCAACTAATTATATCTTGCATGTGAAGTAAGCTAAAATCCAATAATCAATGTTTTAAATCCCATAATTCAATTCATTTCAGTTCAGCAGCGCACTTGGATCCAGATTCCAGCATGTACTCCTATATCTCCTCCCCTAAACTCCACTCACCCTCAACTCTTGAAAACAAAAGGGAAGCACAGAAAGGCTAATATTTTCCGAATGGAGCACTTTATTCTTCAACAAAGGTCAAAACTTCCTCAAATATGGTAAAGACTAAGATATCCTAAAGCAAATAAGAAGTAAATTAAGAAACTTTATCATCATACTTCATATTTTTCCCTTGTCTCTTATACCCGATGACAACGGAACACACAGCCCATTTACTCGCATAATCTTTTGTATCAAATAATTCTGATACAACATTCAATTTCTATCTCACCATTAGTCATCAGCAACTACTTTTATCAAATCAATCAAATAAAGTCACCATTTTTACACTGCCAATTACCAAGAAATGAGAATTTTCTCTCATTTGAACCGGGATTGCCTAAATTGGCGGGTAAATAAAAGAGGGTTGTTGTAAATTAACAGCCAAAATAAATATAGTCTAATTACAAATAATACATATGATTCAGTAACCGGACTTAAGGAGGAATAAAAGAACAGAGTACCTTCGGATTAGTAACGTTGGAATTCTTGCGAACTTCAGCAGCGACAGCGGAACGGAGTTGGGAAGGAGAAACGACGTCGTACAAGTTGTAGATATCCATGATCTCGGGGATGGATCTGCAACACATCCTGAAGAATTCTAAGGTCCTGTTCTTAGCCTCAGCCAAACTCGCCGAGTTTGGTGGGACCCTCATGTTTCTCACCATATGCGCCATTTCCTTCTAGATTTTTCGTTTGTTTCTTCCTTTTGCTCTGCAATTGTGTGAAGAGGAAATTGAATGAAAATGCTGAGAAATGAGAAGAAAGAAGAGGAAGAAGAAGCTTCTAGAGTACCTGGAAGTGAATGCAAAGAGAGAGAGTTCTAACGGGTATGCATTATCAATCCCAAAAATGAGGGGGACTATAATGCAAAGTTCTTTTGTTTACGGACCCATTTGCAATTAAGAGAAATGGGATGAAATGCCAATTTAATTCCTACTCTTTAAAAAAAAAATACTTGATATTGTTATGAAATAAAAACAATTTAGTAAAATATGAACAAGAAATGAAGATAGAGAGAAGGAAGAGATTTTATTTCTTCTTCAATTGTGTCTTCTTTACATCTATTACAATACATTTATATATGCATGAAAAATGAAGAAATATGTGATTGAATATGTCATTAAGCATTTGAGAGTAAGATCATGGAGGAATATTGACATCCACCGTAATTTGATTTTTCTTATAACACTCCCCTTGGATGCCCATAGATAATGTGCCTCGTTAAAACCTTATTAGAAAAAAAATCCTAATGAAGAAAAAATAGTACACATGTTTAGAAATACACTTGTTGGTTGTCTCATTTAAAACCTTGCAAGGAAAACCCAGTGGGATAAAACCTTGTAAGAAAAAAAGAGTACACTGTGTATTAACTTCCCCTAATAAGAGCATCAATTCACATCCTTGAGCCTTCGCATCCCAATCTTGTACACTAGTTTCTTGAAAGTTGACGTCGGTAGAGATTTGGTGAACAAATCAGCCATATTATCACTTGAATGGATCTGTTGCACATTGATATCACCATTCTTTTGAAGATCATGTGTGAAAAATAACTTTGGTGAAATGTGCTTTATCATATCTCATTTTATGTATCCTCCCTTCAATTGAGCTATGCATGTTGCATTGTCTTCATACAAAATTGTGGGTAGTTTGTCACACTTCAAACCATATTTGTCTCGAATAAGGTGTATTATAGACCTCAGCCATACACATTCTCGACTTGCTTCATCAATAGCAATTATCTCAGCATGATTAGATGAAGTAGCCACGATTGATTGCTTAATCGATCGCCAAGATATTGCAGTGCCTCCACATGTAAACACATAGCCTTTTTTAGATCGGGCCTTGTGTGGGTCAGATAAATACCCAACATCGGCATAACCAACAAGATCGGGACTGCAATCATTGCATTAAATAATCCCATATCGGTAGTCCCCTTTAGATACCGCAATATGTGTTTAATTCCATTCCAATGTCTCATTGTAGGAGCAAAGCTATATCTTACTAAGACATTAACTGAAAAAGTTATGCCAGGCCTTGTAGTGCTAGCAAGATATATTAGTGCACCAATTGCACTAAGGTATGGTAATTCAGGACCAAGAAGTTCATTATTCTTTTCTTGAGGTCGGAACGAGTCCTTATTCATATCAAGTGATCAAACAATCATCGGAGTACTTAATGGATGTGCTTCATCCATGTAAAACCTTTTCTATGTAGACAGATTGATGAACAAAAGTCATGTTTGCCAAATGTTCAATTTGCAAACCAAGACATAATTTTGTCTTTCCGAGATCTTTCATCTCTAATTCCTTCTTTAAATAATCAATTGCTTTTTGGAGCTCTGTAGGAGTTCCAATAAGGTTTATATCATCAACATATACAGCAAGTACAACAAACTCCGATGTTATTTTCTTTATAAAAACACATGGACAAATATCATCATTTATATAACATTCCTTTAATAAATACTCATTAAGGCGGTTATACCACATTTTTCCTTATTGCTTTAGACCATACAAAGATCTTTGCAATTTGATTAAAAACATTTCTCGGGACTTTGAGTTATGTGCGTCAGGCATTTTAAATCCCTCAAGAATTTTCATGTATATCTCATTATCAAGTGAGCCATAAAGGTAGGTTATAACCACATCCATTAAATACATGTCAAACTTTTCATGGACAACAAAACTAATGAGATAACGGAACGTTACAACATCCATAACAGGAGAATACGTCTCTTCATAATCGACACCAAGCCTTTGTGAAAATCCCTGTGCAACGAGGCGTGCCTTATATCTTTGTACCTCATTTTTCTCATTCCTTTTACGTACAAATACCCATTTATATCCAACCGGTTTAACACCATTAGGTGTTTGGACTACAGACCCAAAAACTTCACGTTTCGCAAGTGAATCCAACTCAGATTGGATTGCTTCTTGCCATTTTGGCCAATCACGTCTTTGTCGATATTCTCCAACAGATTGAGGTTCAAAATCCTCATTATCTTGCATAATGCTAGATGCAATATTGTATGCAAAGACATAATCTACCATTATGTTCAATCGATTCAAATTTGTCTCAATATCGATTGGGTTTATTGATAGTTCCTTATTTTCTTGAGTCTCAGGCTCATTGATTTCCTCATAAACCTCAGGATTGGTTAAATCATGGGTTTCTTTATGAGACTCATTCGTAGTGTCATCTTGATCATTTATCTTCTTTTTTCTAGGATTTTGATCCTTAGAACCCAATGGTCTTCCACACTTTAGGCGTGCTTTTAACTCATTAGCTATGACACTAAAAGGTTGTCCAACAAGGACATCAATACGGCTTGGAACATTCTCTGCAAGGATATGTGATTTTGTTATCCTTTTCAGATCCGTAAATACGTCTGGCATTTGATTTGCCATTTTCTACAGATGAATAATCTTTTGCATCTCTTTTTTAGAAATAGAGGCACGTGGATCAAGATGAGACAATGATGTATTTTTCCATGAAATTTTCCATTTGATTTCACAAATTTCTCCCCCTAATTTTGGGAAAAAATGCCTCTTCGAATCGACAATCTACAAATCGAGCAGTAAACAAATCTCCCGTTAATGTTTCAAGGTAGCGAATAATGGAGGGAGATTCAAACCTAACATATATTCCTAACCTTCTTTGGAGACCTATCTTGGTGCGATATAGTTGTGCTACAGGCACATATACTTTGCACCCAAAAATTCTTAAATGGGATATATTAGGTTCATGACCCAAAACTAATTGTACCGAAAAATATTTATGATAATTTGTTTGTCTAAGACGAACTAGCATTGCTATATGCAAAATGGCATGACCCCAAATATAAGTGGGTAATCTCATTTTCATGAGTAATGGTCATGCTATTAATTGCAAACATTTAATCAAAGACTCTACAAGGCCATTTTGAGTGTGAACATGCGCTTCAAGATGCTCCACTTTTATCCCAATTGATAAGCAATAATCATTAAATTTTTGGGGGTAAAAACTCAACATCATTATCAAGTCGAATAGACTTAATTGGATTATCGAAAAACTGTGCCCGTAATTGAATTATTTGTGCCATTAATTTTGCAAACGCTAGGTTGCGAGATGATAGTAGACACACATGAGATCATCTAGAAAGTGCATCTATTAAGGCAATAAAATATCTAAATGGCTCACTAGGTGGGTGAATAGGTCCACAAATATCCCTCTGTATACGTTCCGAAAATGCAGGGGACTCAATCCCAACCTTTGTTGGTGATGGTCTAATAATTAACTTGCCTTTGATAACAAAAAATGCAGAAAATTTATTATTTAAAAGAATCTTTAAATTCTTTAATGGATATCCATTTGAGTTTTCTATAATTCGTCTCATCATAATTGATCCAAGATGTCCCAATCGATTATGCCAAAGTACAAAAGTATTGGAATCAGTCACCTTTTGGTTTACAATAGAATGTGCATCAATTGCACTAATTTTTGTCCAATACAGGCCACAAGATAAAGATGGAAACTTCTCAATAACCCTTTTTTTGGCCAGAGACATTCTTGGTAATGATGAGATATTCGAGATTATTCTCATCTATTATCTCAATATGAAATCCATTTCGACGGATATCTTTAAAACTCAACAAGTTCCTCTTGGACTTGAAGGAGAACATTGCATTCTCTATGATAAGTATTCTTCCCTTAGGCAGAGTTATAGTAGCTCTTTTAGAGCCTTAAATTAGATTACTACTACCATAAATTGTAGTAACATCTGCCTTACACATACTTAAATGAGAGAAATATTTCTTCTCTTTGAATATTGTATGTGTCGTACATAAATCAGTTAAGCAAATATTTTATAATTGAACTTTGATCCAAGTTTGCTTTGAGAGATAATCCATATTTGCTTCCCATGGTTTGACATACAAAAAGAAGTATATGAATAAATATTAGTATTTTCATAGAAAATGGGAAAAAAAATAAAGTTAAACCAATGATTCAATAGTGACTTTTAATGCAATTTCGAGCAAACTTTGATTATGATACAAACAATTCTATAGTTAAAAATAATGCAATTATTTTTAGGTTGTCATATGATTTTAAAACATGAAAAACTTAAGTCATATTAATACACATGACACAATGAGTATGCAAATAAAGGTAACTAAACACAAAAGTAGACAATAAACTATATAAACATTAAAAACATGACCAACGTTCATAAGGTATATAATAAACAAAATGACGAAATATTGTAATCATATTGATGGGTTACCATAAATAATATATTATATAATGGTTAAGTAACAAAAAGATTTCCTAAAATATGTTAAATAAAAATGGTCAAAGTTATACATGTAACCTCTTAATTGATATCCTTCTTGAAGAAAAGGTTAATGACGCGTTATTAGAACTCAGATTACTAGGCTTACAAACCGATTGCTTAAACAAAGTGCGGCATTGATATTGTTGGTACTTTAAATAATTAAGTCATATTGAAATAAAAAATCCAACGTTTGTTTGGTACTAATTTTCTATGTTAAGTGGAATAATATAATATTAGCACATAAGAAAAGAAGAATATTGCTTGGCCACGGCCACGACCACAAACAAGGCCACGATCTTTTCTACGCTTAGCATAATGGTAATACACATCATTCATGTCGGGCAATGGTGTAGACCCAATGGGTCGATTATCGTTATTTTTCATGAGCAAGTCGTTGTTTCGTTCAGCCATAAGCAGAAGAGAAATCAACTTAGAGTACTTCTTGAAACCTTTCTCTCGGTACTGCTATTGTAAGACCATATTGGAGGCATGAAATGTTGTGAACGTTTTTCAAGCATATCATAGTCAAAAGCACTTTTTTTCTTTCAAAAAACTTGGCCAAATACCTTAACTTTAAAAAAAATAACTTTTGACAAACAGACACTTTTGGCCAAGAAAAAAGTTTGGCCAAACATGCTCTTAATGTTGTTGCAGTAGAGCCCCGCCGCTTTTAAATCTTAAGTCCGCTTATGACCCAATTACTGTAGAGATGAAGAGTTGTTTCACTTACAAAGCACCAAAATATTTTGGAGTTATACAACCACTGGGAGATTTATTTTTTGGCAAAGTCTCTTTACAAATTTATTTTTAGTTTTATGGCCCTAACCTTTTTTTTTTTATATATGAGAGAATTTCTTTTACACGTAAGAGATCTATCTTTTTTACATAAGAGATCTAAAAGGTCATTTTCTTAAATTCAAAATTATAAAAGGGCATGATGTATAAATTTTGGCAAAGAGTTACCCTCCTTTTTTATGTTAATTTTACTAAAAACCTACTTAAATATCATGTCTTTTTGTTCTTGAGTTTAGTATGGTCCAACGGGTCATCACCTAAATTTTTTACTTCAATTATGTAATGACCTAACCGATCATTTTGATATTTAGAATCCCGTTCCCTTAAATAAAACTCTCCATATGTGCTTTAATTAATTTATGACTTGCGAGGATGGTTGATTCAGGATTTGGAAGTGTTCGGGTTGAAATCAGAACACTTGGTTCCTTAAGTTGGCCTTAAAATGCTAAGTTTAACTTCGGTCAATATTTTGAGAAAACGACCCTGGAATCGGGATTTGACGGTTCCAATAGTTCCATATGGTGATTTTGGACTTAGGAGCATGTTCGAAATTTTATTTGGAAGTCCGTAGTTAAATTAGGCTTGAAATGGTTAAAACAGGAATTTAAGTTTGGAAGTTTGACTGAGAGTTGAGTTTTTGATATCGGGGTCGGACTACAGTTCAGAAAATTTTCATAGCTCCGTTATGTCATTTATGATTTGTGTGCAAAATTTGAGGTCAATCGAACTTGATTTGATAGGTTTCGACACTGAATGTAGAAGTTTGTAATTCTAAGTTTTATTAAGCTTGAATTGGAGTATGATTCGTGGTGTTAGCGTTGTTTGATATGATTTGAGGTTTCGACTAAGTTCGTATGATATTTTAGGACTTGTTGGTATATTTGGTTGAGGTCCCGATGGGTTCGGGTGAGTTTTGGACAGCTAACGGATCATTTTTGGTCTTTGGGAGATTTCTGATAGGTGCTGGTATTTTTCTTCTAATTTCCTTATACGCGACCGCGTAAGTTCATCTGCGATCGCTTAGGGTAATTTAGGCAGAGATGACTTTGTTCTACGCGATCGCGTGAATTGGGTTGCGATCGCGTAGGCTTAACTGGGCAGCTGAAAATTTGTTCTATGCGATCGTGTGGGCAAGTCCGCGATCGCGTAGGTTAGGGCGAGCTGTGCTAAGCGAACACGTGGCTAAGGCCGAGTTCCCGGAGAGGAACAGAGGGGGGAGCTTGGCCACGATGCTCATACACTTGTGCGTAAATTGTATCCTTTATTTAATTAAATTATTTGAACTATATTGTGAAATTTTAGGAAAAATTAGTAAAAGATGGAAATCTCATATATGCTTAATTTTCTGTTTAAATTAATTAATTATTAAAAGAAATTGCTCATCCTTTCGAATTAATCTTATAATAATAATACTCTCATTTCGGAGGCACATAAGAAAATGTCCTCCTTTCTTGTGGAGCGGGCCGAACGCACGGCAGTATAGATGCTTCTATGGATCGCGCCGCGCCTCCCTCGGCAGTGTATACGACACTATGGATCGGGCCGTACGACCACGACATAAATCGTGTCTAATAATAATAATTACATGATATCTTGATATTTTAATTGCAACTTGTGAATTTAATTAATAGATTGGAAATTATTGCATTTGAAGGAATTTAATTATTTATATTGGTTAAATAATATTATTGTTAGCCCTATGAATCATGTTGATTTAAATAATTCTATATTTTATTTCAATTATTATTATTAACCCTTAGTGAGTGTCAAAGTCGACCTCTCGTCTCTACCTCTTCGAGATTAGGCTTGCTACTTACTCGATACACGTTGTTTACGTATCAATGCTACACTTGCTACACTTTTTGTGCAGGACCTGAGACAGGTGCTATCGTTGGACCTATTGGCGCGCACCCGTGTTACCCAGAGGCTTAGTGGTGAGCTGCTTTCTGAGCCATTCTGCAGCAACAAGTGCCTCTTCTGGCAAATTTTATTTTGTCTATTTCATTTCAGACAATATTTATAACTTTTGTATAATCTACTAGATGCTCATACACTTGTGACACCAGGTCTTGGCACACACACTAGTAGAATGTTTTGATTTAATTATTTTCTTGGTTATTTTAATTTACCAGATCTTTTGATTTTTTTTTAATTCTTGCAAGTAAGAAGAGTTTAATTACTCGATTAATTTTAAAGAATAGAATATGGGTTTAAATTACTGGTTGGCTTGCCTAGCTGTAGTGTTGGGCGCCATCACGGCCTATAGGTGAAATTGGGTCGTGACAACATGGTATCAGAGCACTAGGTTCACGTAGGTCTCACAAGTTATGAGAAGGTCTAATAGAGTATTGCAGATTGGTACGGAGACGTCTGTACTTATCTTCGAAAGGCTATAGGTTGTTAGGAAACTACTTTTCTTCATCTTCTGTCGTGCAATTGATATAGTACTAAATATCTTTCTCTTAATCTCTCACAGATGGTGAGAACGCGCTCGAATGAGGCTTCAGACCAAGGAAGAGCTACTCCCCTAATTGCTAGAGGCCGAGGCAGAGGCAGAGGCCGAGGGAGGGCTCCAACCCGTGATAGGGGACGAGGACGTCCCAGGATTGTTCCAGTTATGCCTCCAGTGGGTCCAACAGGGAATCCCATTATTGAGGAGCAGGGTGAGGTGCCTGTGGCAGTGCCAGCTCCGGTGGATTTCACATCTGCACTGGGATTCCAGGATATCTTGGGTCGTATGCTGCGGTTCATGGATACTATAACCCAGGCCGCTTTATTTCCGGCAGACCCAGCCACATCTCAGGCGGGCGGGGGAGCACAGACCTCTACCACACAGGCTCATGGGCAGGTAACTGCTGTATATCAGACCCAGGGTGCACTACCTGTGGGTGGAGCCCAGCCAGTGGCAGCAACTACACCTAAGCCCAAGCCAGCTGCAGCCGCTGATCTGCAGAAACTATTGGACAGACGGACTAGACTACATCCTCCTGTATTTGGGGGTGAGCGACATGAGGATCCCCATGACTTCATTGATCGGTGCAGGGACAACCTGCACAACATGAGGATATTGGAGTCTCATGGGGCAGAATTTGCTACTTTTCAGCTAGAGGGCAGAGCCCGTAGATGGTGGAAGTCTTATCCTCTTGGTAGACCAACAGATTCTCCTGCCATACTTGGTACAGGTTCACCCGTTTCTTCTTGGACAGGTATATTCCACCCTCCCAGAGGGAAGAATTGCGGTTTCAGTTTGAGAAACTCCAGTAGGGTCAAATGTTAGTAACCGATTATGAGGCAAGATTCTATGAATTATCTCGCCATGTACTTATGATACTCCCTAGTGAGGTGGAGAGAGTGCGGAGGTTTATTGCGGGTTTACATACTGGCATTCAGGCCACTATGGCCCGAGAGGTTAAGATAGAGACTTCTTATGAGTTGGTCGTGTAGATAGCCCGAAGGATTGATAGTGCGCGTCAGCGTAGCCGAGAGCAGGTTATGAGAGATAAAAAGTTTAGATATTCTGGAGAGTTCAGAGGTGCTCCGTCTGGGGGCAGAGGTCAGTTCGTGAGAGGGCAGTCCAGTAACCCCCCCATATCCAGCACCACCGCCTCCTTGGGGTCCTCTAGTGTGACCTTATTTCAGTGCTATACCAGAGAGTTCTTATCGCCCACCAGCTATTCAGGGTTCTTCCAGTGGGTATTCGAGTCACCAAGGCCAGATTCTTAGTCAGTATCTCATTATATCGAAGAGTTATTACGAGTGCGGGGATCCCAGTCACATGCAGAGATTTTGCCCCGGGCTTTGGGGTTGACCGGTGCAGTAGGGTCAGCAGCCTATGATTACCGCTCTAGTTCTCCACCAGTCGTCCGACCACTAAGAGGTGGAGGACATGTGGGTAGGGGCCATCCTAGAGGTGGAGGTCAGCCAGATGGAGGCCAGCCAATTGGCACTCCAGCTCGGTTCTATGTTTTTTTGTCCTGACCAGATGCAAAGGCCTCATATGCCGTGATTACTGGTATTATTTCTGTTTGCGGCAAAGATGCCTCCGTATTATTTGATCCAGGGTCTACATATTCCTATGTGTCCTCTCTATTTGCTCAATTTCTGGGTGTTTCTCGTGAGTCCTTGAGTACTCATGTTTATATGTCCACTCATGTGAGCGATTCTGTTATTGTGAATCAGATCTACCGGTCCTGTTTTATTATATTCTGTGGTTATGAAACTAGAGCAGATCTCCTATTGCTTGAGATGATCGATTTTGAAATTATCCGGGGCATGGACTGGTTATCTCCATATCATGCTATCCTAGATTGCCATGCCAAGACTGTTACCTTGGCTATTCTAGAATTTCCTAGGTTAGAGTGGAAAAGTTCGTCTGTTAGTCCATCTTATAGGGTTATTTCTTTTATGAAGCTCAACACATGGTTGAGAAGGGCTGTTTAGCTTATCTAGCCTATGTTCGGGATACTACTGGAGAGACTCCGACTATTGATTCAGTGCCTGTAGTTCGGGAGTTCTCCGATGTATTTCCTTCAGACCTTCCAGGCATGCCACCATATCGTGATATTGATTTCTGTATTGATTTGTCTTTAGATACCCAACCTATATCTATCCCACCATATTGCATGGCTCCAGAAGAATTGAAAGAATTGAAAGAACAACTTAAGGAGTTATTAGCAAAAGGGTTCTTCAGACCGAGTGTATCACCTTGGGATGCACCGGTATTATTTGTGAAGAAGAATGATGGAACAATGCGAATGTGTATTGATTATCGTCAATTGAACAAAGTCACTATTAAGAACAAGTACCCGTTGCCGCGTATTGATGATCTATTTGACCAGTTACAGGGTTCTAGGGTGTTCTCTAAGATTGACTTGAGGTCGGGGTACCATCAGTTGAAGATTCGGGATTCGGATGTTCCGAAGACAGCTTTTCAGACTAGATATGGTCATTATGAGTTTCTGGTGATGTACTTCGGTTTAACTAACGCCCCAGCAGTGTTTATGGATCTGATGAACAGGGTATTTGGGGCATATATTAATTCGTTTGTTATTGTCTTTTTTGATGACAGTTTGATTTACTCGCACAATAAGGAGGAGCACGAGCAACATATAAGAGTGGTGCTTCAAATGTTGCGGTAACAAAAGCTATATGCTAAGTTCTCCAAATGTGAGTTCTAGCTAGAGTCTGTAGCATTTTTGGGGCATATTGTATCGGGCGAGGGCATTAAAGTTGATCCCAAAAAGATTGAGTTAGTTCAGAATTGGCATCGTCCCACTTTGGCGACTGAGATCAGGATTTTTCTGGGTTTAGCAGGTTATTATCGTCGGTTCGTGGAAGGGTTTTCATCTATTGCAGCAGCTTTGACCAAATTAACCCAGAAGCGTGCTCCTTTCTGATGGTCTGATGATTGTGAGGTGAGCTTTCAAAAGCTCAAGACAACATTGACTACAACACCAGTGTTAGTGTTGCCTTCCGGTTTGGGGATGCATACAGTGTATTGTGACGCTTCACGCGTTGGCTTGGGTGGTGTATTGATGCAGGAAGGGCGAGTTATTGCATATGATTCATGTCAGTTGAAGCCCCATGAGAAGAATTATCCACTGCATGATTTGGAGTTAGCTGCGATTGTTCACGCTCTTAAGATTTGGAGGCTTTATCTTTATGGGGTGTCTTGTGAAGTTTACACTGATCATCGTAGTTTGCAACATTTGTTCAAGTAGAGGGACCTAAATTTGAGACATCGTATATGGCTTGAGTTACTAAAAGATTATGATATTACTATCCTGTATCATCTGGGCAAAGCAAAATATGGTTGCAGACGCCTTGAGTAGAAAGGCGGAGAGTATGGGTAGTTTGGCTTTTATTGCAGCAGATGAGAGGCCATTAGCTTTGGATATTCAATCCTTGTCTAACCGACTTGTGATATTGGACATTGCAGAGCCAGTCGAGTTCTTGCATGTGTTGTATCTCAGTCTTCACTATTTGAACAGATCCAGGCTCGCCAGTATGATGACCCACACTTAATGGTTCTTCGAGAAACGATACTACGGGGTGGTCCCAAGGAAGTTACTATTGGCGCAGATGGTGTTCTGCGACTCCAAGATCGTCTATGTGTTCCTAATGTGGATGAACTGAGGAAAAAGATCCTAGAGGAGGCACAAGCTCTCGTTATTCTATTCATCCAGGTGCTATGAAGATGTATCGTTACCCGATGCAGCATTATTTGTGGCGACGAATGAAAAAGGACATCGTTGAGTATGTATCTACGTGTCTAAATTGCCAGCAAGTTAAATATGAGCACCAGAGGCCAAGTGGCTTACTTCAGCAGATGACTATACTGGAGTGGAAATGGGAACACATTACTAAGGACTTTGTAGTTGGGTTGCCGCGGACCTTGCGAAAGTTTGATGCAGTTTGGGTCATTGTCCACCGGTTGACCAAGTCGGCATACTTAATTTCGGTTGTGACTACGTATACTTTAGAAAGGTTGGCCCAGATATATATTCAGGAGATAGTTCGGTTGCATGGTGTGCCAATTTCTATCATATCAAATAGATGCCCTCAGTTTACTTCATATTTCTAGAGAGCATTACAAAGTGAATTGGGTACCCGTGTAGAGCTCAGCACAACCTTTCATCCGCAGGCTGACAGGCAGTCAGAGCGGACAATTCAGATTTTGGAGGATATGCTCAGGGCATGTGTGATTGACTTTGGAGGTCAGTGGGATCGTTTCTTGCCTTTGGCAGAGTTTGCTTATAATAACAGTTACCAATTGTAACGACCCGACCAATCATTTTGAGCATTTACGCTCCTTTCAACTATTTGAAGTCTTGAATAACTTCCTATGAGGTATTATGACTTGTGTGAATTATCGGTTTTGGTTTTAAGGTATTTCAGAGTTAGCTTGGAAGAATACATTTCATGTTGGAAGCTTAAGTTGAAATAGTTGATCGGATGTGGACTTATGTGTAAACGACCTCGGATTTGAATTTTGATGATTTCAATAGCTCCGTATGGTGATTTTGGACTTAGGAGTGTGTTCGAAAAATTATTTGGAAGCCCGTAGCTAAATTAGGCTTGAAATGGCTAAAATAGAAAGTTAAGTTTGGAAGTTTGACCGGGGAGTTGACTTTTTGATATCATGGCCGGAATCCAATTTTGAAAATTTGAATACCTCCGTTATGTCATTTATGACTGGTGTGCAAAATTTGTGGTTAATTGTACGTGATTTGATAGGTTCCGACGTCGTTTGTGGAAACTTAAAATTTCAAAGTTCATTAGGCTTGAATTGAGATATGATTCACGATTTTAGGGTTGTTTGATGTGATTTGAGGGCTCGACTAAGTTTATATGGTGTTTTGGGACGTGTTGGTATATTTGGTTGAGGTCCCGAGGGGCTTGGATGTATGTTTGGATCATTGGTTGAGAGATTAGTAAAGTTAAGAAATTTGGGAGTTTGGCCATGGTCAATATCGGGTGATGACGATCTCTTTTCAGTATTTTGAGTGTGAGAGCAGGTCCGTTTTGTGTTTATGATTGAAATTCATATATGGTTTATGTCCGGGAGGTTCCGGATGAGTTTCGGGGTGAGTTTTGAGCAAGCCCGTGCATTTCGACACTCTAATATTGTTCTGACACTTTTGGGGGTGCAGACAGGGGCGGCCCAACCTCATCGGAGGCCTAAAGCAAAATCTTAATAAGAGGCCTTAATATATATATATATATATATATATATATATATATATATATATATATATATATATATATATATATATATATAATTAATGAAAATTGCTTTTAAAAATATTAGACATGTGAGGATGTGAAATTAAAAAAATGAGAACTTAGTTTTATAAAATACAGAAAATTAAATGAATTTAACGTTGATTGCATCACAACTGAAATGGGAGAACCCAGAAAATATTAAGTGACTCTTTTTTTTAGTAAGTCCCTTTCTATATTTGGTAACAATTCAACTTTAGATTTTTCTTTTTACCATTAATGAGATAATTTCTAGCCCAAAAACTTCTAAGATTTATTTAAGATTATAAGTTTCAAAAGCCTTCCTTTATTTCATAAAATCCATGTGACACTTTCATATAAATTGGGACGGAGAGAGTATAATTTATGTAAGAAAAATAAATAATAAGTTAGATTATTAGATATAGTTACGTGACCAACTAATGAATAGAGAAATATAATTAAGTAAAATAAGATTGATAGAAAATTATTTTAGTTATATTAATTAGAGGAGAAATCGAGTTATTAAAAATTAATATGATAATAAAGAAATAAATTTATCAATAATAAAAGATAATTATATAAATAATATACTACTATAGAGAAATACTAGTAATTTTGGGGCCCTTAAATATTTGAGGCCTAAAGCAAGTGTTTCACTTGCTTTAGGTTTGGGCCGCCCCTGGGTGCAGACCACCCATTTTGGGGCGCTGAGGCGAAGGAGAGGTGCAGACCGCAGTAGAAAAATGCGGACCTCAGAGGAGGAGTGCGGGCCACACAATTATGTCTGCGGCCGCACTCCAGGGAGTTCTGCAGATTCGCCGGTCCGACTTCGAAAGCTTATATCTTTTGATCTATAAGGAATTTTGCGATGATTCAAAAACTAAAGTTGTATCCCTACGTGTCTGTAGAGAAAGTTATGGCCAAAACACTAAGTCGTGATAGTGCAGTCACCAAAAGGTGCGACCACACCATTTTTGTGCGACCACAGGAGCTGGGATGTGCGACCGCACATGGTGAGTTAAGAGAATGTACTATATAACCGAGGCTTAGGTTATTATTTTATTTTTAGACCTTGAGAGCTCGGTTTATGACGATGTTTCGTGGGTTTTTCAAAAAATTCATTGAGATAAGTGATTCTAACTCGGATTTGGTTAACATACATGAATATATCGTTGTTGTCATCATGTAATGAGTACTTTGAGATGGAAATTTGGGGAGAATTGTAGAAATTTCATAAAACGATTTTTTGGGATTTGAACACCGATTCGAAGTCAGATTTGAGTGAAATTAGTATGGTTGAACTCGTAATTGAATGTGTTGTTGGATTTTGTAACTTTTGTAGGATTCCGAGACGTGGGTGCACACATGCGATTTTTGAGCTAAATTTTGGATTTTTATGGAAAATTAGCATTTCTTATGGAATTAATCCCAATGAATTTTTTTGACTGAAACGAATTAATTGTGACTAGATTCGAGGCATTCAGAGGCCGATTTGCGAGGCAAGGGCATAGCATAGTAAAGAATTTCACACTCTGAGGTAAGTAACAGTTTTAAATATGGTCCTGAGGGTATGAAGCCCCGGATTTTGTGTCATGTGACTATTTTGGAGGTGACGCACATGCTAGGTGATAGGAGTGTGGGCGTGCACCGAGGGGATTGTGACTGGGTTTGTCCCGTGGAAGCTGTAAAGTTGAATAACATGATGTTAGCTATATGCTCTCTATGTGTTAAAGAAATTTGACTGTAAATCATGCTTAGGCTATGTGATAGTACTGTTGGGACCCGCAAAAGTCGCGTACTTGTTGAATTATCTGCTAATTATTGTCTTGTACTCAGTCATGATTTTACTTGTGCATCATACCTCAGTCTTTCTTGATATTTGTTGATTCACTATATTATCTTTGTTTGGGCTGATCTTTGTGATTTTCGAGAGACTGAGTAAGGCCGAGGGCCTGTCGGTGAGGTAATGATATTATGGCACGTTAGTTATCTGTGCAGGATATTATAACACGTGAGTTGTCCATGCAGCACGTGAGTTGTCCGTGCGGATTATGACGCTTGGGCTGTAGGAGCCCCTCCAAAGTCTGTACACCCCACTGAGCGTAGGTACCCATTGAGTATGAGTATTGAGGGCTGAGAACCGAGTGGTTGAGCTGTTGTGACGAGTTGAGTATCTGTTGCCCTGAGAGGCTGTACTTGCTTTTCATTTGTTGTTGCACTTAGTTGCTATCTGTCATTGTTGTGAAATTTTCTGAAAGATTTTATATCCGGAATACATGAATTTGAACTGTATAGAATTAATTTGACTTAAACTACTGGATTTGAAAGCATGTCTATTCTTTGCTGGAATTACTAAAGGTAAACTATAATTGTGTAGCTCGTCACTATCTTCAGTTCCTTATTTATTATTGTTACTTGCTGAGTTGGTTGTACTCATACTACACCTGCACTTCGTGTGCAGATCCAGGTGTTGCCGGACATAGCAAGTGTTGATTTCTTTCACACAGTTGATTTTTCGGAGATTTAGAGGTAGCTGCCATGTTTCTTAGACCTTGCCTCTCCTTCCTTATCTCCTTATTTACTGCATTTGGTCTCACACTACTATAGACCATTTTTTCCACACTTGTATTCATAATAAATGCTCATGTACTCAGTGACACCAGGTTTTGGGGAGTGTTGTATCAGTATTTGTGTGATTTTATATTGTATTTAAATATTAAATTTTCAATCTTAAAAGATATGAGAGTTTATTGAGATTGTCGGCTTGCCTAGTATTGAGATAGGCGTCATCACGACGGGTGAGATTTTGGGTCGTGACAAGTTGGTATCAGAGCTCTAGGTTGACATAGGTCTCACGTGTCATGAGCAGGTTTAGTAGAGTCTTGTGGATCGGTACTGAGACGTCTGTACTTATTTTCGAGAGGCTGCCGAAACCTTAGGCAAATTTCACTTTCTTGTATTCTATCGTGCGAAATTGATTTAGCTTGAAACATAACTCTTTGCATTCCTTCTACGCATTTCGTATGCGTATATGAGCGCTCGGTATCAGCTGTGCATCGCCGGCTTGTGATTCTATGAACGAGGTTCAAGATGTGTATTCCGTGTTTTGGTGATGGGCCTGTCTGGAGGACTTAAGGCCAGGTTTAGACCGCATCTTAGGCTTGGTAGCTTCAGTTGTAACCTGTACATTTGGACTCATATGTCCGATAATATCCCTACGAATAGAATTTATGGCTCGATGAGCTGTGGAATGGCTTTATGATGAGTATGATGTAACTGCGGGATGTGTTAAGATGATTTGAATGTTCTTTTATTCCAGGTCAATATCTGTATTTAATTTTTTTATGATTTCGAGACTGTGCACGGGTTGCTACGATGGCTATGCATTGTTATCGCACAATATTGGTGTAATGGTAAGGTTCTCGTTATGTGTTGAGGTGGCGAATGGATCGAAGAGAGGATTTCTTAGTGCATGATTAAGGGTTCAACAATTAATTCCAGTGGAGGAAAGGCGATCGTACTATAGATGTCCAAGTTTGGTTGTTAAAGTAACAGGACTTGGCATTTGCGAGCGTGGTCGAACTTTCATTGTGATGTTGTGTCGCCATCCTTGTTTGAACGCATTATGGTTCGCCGATGTTATGGTCTTCTTGGATTTCACCTTCGGGGCAGGGTGTTATGAAATGGTGCATGAGGGGCGGTTGCCAGAGATAGCTGTGTGCATCGGTTCAAAATCAAATGGGTATTTCTAATGTTGATGGCTCGAGAAAGATGATCTTCGAAGAGGCTTAAAGTCAGTAACAATTTATTGGTTCAGGTGCCACAGAGATGCTTTTTGATTTGATGCAATAGTTGGGCAGCAAATTATGAGGGAAGACATGACAGAAAGTGTTTCGCGGTGGTTGAAGTACTAGCAGGTCAAGTAGGAGAAGTAGAGGTTAAGAAGTTTCTTAAAGGAGATGGTTTAACCGAAGTAATAGTGGCAGATTAGCATATGGATTCTGTGGTAGGGTAGTCGCGCGCCTTGAGAAAGTGTAGAACGGTTTGGAATCATGATAGAATGTGATTTGGCCTATGGACTTTATTTGGAGTGATGGTTACTGTACGAAAAAAGACTGAATATGGCGGAAAGGAGTTTGTTTGAGATGAAGAGGGATGAGAAGATCTGATTATCGTTTCAGGCGAAATATGACTTGAGTTCGGAAGGTATTGTTGAACTTCCAGTTAATGTCAATAGGGAAAGTGCAAACTTATACAAATGGTGGACGAGCATGAGCTCAGGATAGTTTACTGATTATGTGGTCGTTGCACCCAGTGCAACATCGTTGGAAGATGTCGGTAAGGAATTCCACACAAGATGGGTTATCTCTTGTGAGCAGTTAGCGGATGTTGATGAAGCTTCTACGAGGAATATTACTTGTTAGCCGGTAAGAGGTCGAGTGTGTGACTATGGCTGGCGATTCAGAATGTTCATGAAAAACTTAACAAAAGACTTCGAGAAGTCTGGCGGGTTAACAGTGCAAGATCTTGGTAATTGAGAAGGAGAAATCCTTGCGGGTTCTAATTTTATATAATTGCAGCTTAAGGCTAAGTGGGGAAGCTTACTATTGACAATTCGATTTCATGGTTATGTGTTAAATTTTAGTTTTGGTCGGAGACATACATGTGGATCGGTTATAACTTGCAGAGATGGAGATCGAAGATGATTCGAGTAAGGAAATTCCTGAATACGGGTTATATGGCACTTTATAGAAATACAGAAATCATGGAATGATTAAATTATTATTTTGAAGATCATAGTGCGCAAGAAGTATAAATTTGATTGATGGTGTTAAGGCATGGTTACTTCTTTGGGGGTTGTTGTGCTAATGGAGCTTGTGCCTTTCGGCCTGTTTGGGCGGTGCAATTTAGATTTGAGCAAAGTGGGTGACTCCTGAGAAAATTCTAATGGGTTTGAGAATTATATATAGCAATTGAGAATTTTTGGCGGATTTGTTTATAGCTAAAATTTGAGATTTAAGTTGGATGGTGTCGAGAGTAGTGACATTTTTGTATATCATTATGGATTTTATATTTCAGTATCAGGAAGGTGAATGAAACGACCTTAAACTCAAATAAGGTATTTTTCAGAGTTGGTGTTTCGGTTGTGGTATTTATGGGGTAATTATGATGTGGTGAGACTCTATAGAAATTTTGGTGGCAATATTCTTGGGTTTGGTTACTGCGTGGCTTGGTCGAGTTAGAGGGATTTAGTTCTGATAGATTGGTTATGTGCAAATGGATTTCAAAGTGTTCTTAATGGTTTCTACCATGGGTTGAACCGAAAATATCCTACCGGTGCAGGGAACGTGTTGTGTATTATGAATTCCTCCTGGAAGGAAGCAAGACAAAGGTTACTGAATGACCGGGTATGTAATTTGTTGATTACCCAAAGTTGATAGTGAGATTCTCGTGCTTGTCACATGATGGCATGATAGATGTGGTATGTGGCATGGGATTAAGATTTACATGTACAAGGTGGCAGTTCATTCTTGAAAGGAAGATCATGAATTTTGGACATAATGGTCAATTTCAGATAATTAGATGAATGTTATAACTGCTTGGTAATCCCTGAGAAAGGTGCGCATTTCAAAAGGCGCATTGTATTTTGACTTACGGATGTTCATTGGTATTGCAGTACTCACCTGGTTAATAGACTGCCGAGATTTAAATTATTGCTATGTGAGACAGAAGAATTATAAAAGTATTCCTTATGGGAAGATCGTGAATGGAAGATTTGTTAGTCATTCTAGTGTTGGAGTTGGGATCAATTACGGTGATTCATGTGTTTGATGAATTTGGAGACTGGGAGTTCTCAGAAGTATTTTATTTTGGGTTGTGGCCTATTTGAGGTAAGTATTTTATTTTAACTCAGTGGAGGCACTAGTTGCGTTAATTATTTGTGATAGCTATGCGCTATAAGTGTGCATATATGTGAGGTTTGATCCAATGTGTGGGCATCAGGGCAAGTATTCATACTCGGAAGAATGCTTAGGCTATAATATGCCTAGAGTTGACTGTTAAGCATAAAGTTATAACGTTTCTTGTATTCATACCTTTGTTGAAAACTATCTGGGCTATACTTGAGGTTACAAAGAAGATGATTCCCTAAATAAAAATGGGGTAGTTACTAATTCTGCGTTAAAAATTGCCAATTTGAAGTGTGGTAGCAGACTTTGCACATGCTTACACTATGGCATGCTATTTATACCAGTCCAAGAGCATGAGAATCTTATTTCATTATCATATACAAGTGTACTTATTTAATTGCTCCTGTATGATATGCTGGGACTGGAGGCCTGTGACCATGTCGGGCGATTCATATTATTGGCACGTGAGTTAGCCGTGCCGTGTGTGGAAATTCTATTTCTATGATAATTTATCTAATTTATTAATTTCCTTCCTCTACAATTGTGCATATGCACCTACGATTATCCTCTTCACGAAATTTGAGGAGTTGGTTGTAACATTGTGGTTGTAGTGGTGCTTGTTGAACTTGCAATATGGTTCTCTTCCGTGAGACATCTCCCATATTTGGGTACACGGATTGCGCAGTTGTGGCTTGAGTTATATTGATGTGGCGTGTCAGTGGGATAATTGTGTTTAATAATATAAGGTCATTGGACGTAGAATGGGTACTATCAGGTTTGATTACGGTATATTCAGGAGGATAATATTGAAAGTTGGCTTAGAAAGTGATTATGGTTATAGTTGGGGCGAGAGAGCTCCATGACTTGTTGATCTGATAAGGGGTCATGAGATTTCCACGTGCTTCTTTCATTATCAGCAGTGTACGAAGGTTCTTGAATGAGGTTTTGTTTGAAATGAGGTTTAATACTATTACCGGGTTAGTTTGGAGTAGTTATTGTGATCGGAAATGGTGCTGCGAGCATGCGAGTTGTGTAGTATATTAAGTGATTATATATGGGCTTATGTCTAAGGCATAATACAGCTTATTAAGACTCAAACAGTGTGTAGATGTGAGATTCGGGCCTTGAAAAGAAATTTTTGGATGTTGGAAATTGGACTCCAAGGTTAATGGGCTAAGGCTAAATTAATGATTTTCAATTATGTGGTGTTGTCAAGCCTATATGGTATAGGGTGACGTGGGATCACCCCCAGGTATGTGCATGGTAAGGAGTAATAGTGATTTAAAGGCTTAGGAACAACTCTTGGCACGTTCGAGGATGAACATATGTTTAAGTGGAAGAGATTGTAACGACTCGGCCAGTTGTTTTGAGCATTTACGCTCCTTTCAACTATTTGAAGTCTTGAACAACTTCCTACGAGGTATTATGACTTGTGTGAATTGTCGGTTTTGGTTTTAAGGTATTTCGGAATTAGCTTGGAAGAATAAATTTCATGTTGGAAGCTTAAGTTGAAATAGTTGACCGGATGTGGACTTATGTGTAAATGACCTCGGATTTGAATTTTGATGATGTCAATAGCTCCGTATGGTGATTTTGGATTTAGGAGTGTGTTCGGAAAATTATTTGGAAGCCCGTAGCTAAATTAGGCCTAAAATGGCTAAAATAGAAAGTTAAGTTTGGAAGTTTGACCGGTGAGTTGACTTTTTGATATCGGGGTGAATACCTCCGTTATGTTATTTATGACTGGTGTGCAAAATTTGAGGTTAATCGAACGTGATTTGATAGGTTCCGGCGTCGTTTATGAAAACTTGAAATTTCAAAATTTAATAGGCTTGAATTAGGATATGATTCGCGGTTTTAGCATTGTTTGATGTGATTTGAGGGCTCGACTAAGTTTATATGGTGTTTTGGGACATGTTGGTATATTTGGTTGAGGTCCCGAGGGGTTGGGGTGTATTTTTGGATCATTAGTTGAGAGATTAGTAAAGTTAAGAAATTTGGGAGTTTGGCCATGGTCAATATCGGGTCAAGACGACCTCTTTTCAGTGTTTTGAGTACGCGAGCAGGTACGTAGCATGTTTTATGATTGAAATTCATATATGGTTTGTGTCCGGGAGGTTCTGGATGAGTTTCAGGGTGAGTTTTGAGCGAGCCAGTGCATTTCGACACTCTAATATTGTTCTGGCACTTTTGGGGGTGCAGACCGCTCATTTTGGGGTGCCGAAGTGAAGGAGAGGTGCGGACCGCACATGAGAGTGCGGACCGCAACAGAAAAATGTGGACGAGGAGTGCGGACCGCACAATTATGTCCGCGGTCGCACTCCAAGGAGTTCTGCAGATTCGCCGGTCCGATTTTGGAAGCTTATATATTTTGTCATGATAGTGCAGTCACCAAAAGGTGCGGCCACACCATTTTTGTGCGACCGCAGGAGCTGGGATGTGCGGCTGCACTTGGAATTGTGCGGACTGCACATGGTGAGTTTAGAGAATGTACTATATAACCGAGGCTTAGGTTATTATTTTATTTTTGGACCTTGGGAGCTCGGTTTTAGACGATGCTTCGTGGGTGTTTCAAGAAATTCATCGGGGTAAGTGATTCTAACTCAGATTTGGTTAACATACATGAATATATCATTGTTTTCATCATGTAATCAGTATTTTGAGATGGAAATTTGGGGGAAATTGTAGAAAATGAATTTTTGGGGTTTGAACACCGATTCAGAGTCGGATTTGAGTGAAATTAGTATGGTTGAACTCGTAATTAAATGAGTTGTCAGATTTTGTAACTTTTATAGGGTTATGAGACGTGGGGGCCACATGCAATTTTTGAGCTAAATTTCAAAGATTTATGGAAAATTAGGATTTACTATGGAATTAATTCCAATGAATTTTTTGACTGAAATGAATTAATTGTGACTAGATTCGAGGCATTCAGAGGCCGATTTGCAAGGGAAGGGCATAGCAGAGTAAAGAATTTCATACTCTGAGGTAAGTAACAATTTAAAATCTGGTCCTGAGGGTATGAAACCCCGGATTTTGTGTCACGTGACTATTTTGGAGGTGACGCACATGCTAGGTGATGGGCGTGTGGGCGTGCACCGAGGGGATTGTGACTGGGTTCGTCCCGTGGAAACTGTAAAGTTGAATAACTTGATATTAGCTATATGCTCTCTTTATGTTAAAGAAATTTGACTGTAAATCATGCTTAGGCTATGTGATAGTACTGTTGGGACCCGCAGAGGTCGCATACTTGTTGAATTATCTGCTAATTGTGTTCTTGTACTCATTCATGATTTTACTTGTGCATCATACCTCAGTCTTTCTTGATATTTGTTAATTCACTATGTTATCTTTGTTTGGGCTGATCATTGTGATTTCCAAGAGCCCGAGAGATTAGAGAAGTTAAGGACTGAGTAAGGCCGAGGGCCTGTTGGTGAGGTAATGATATTATGGCACGTGAGTTATCTGTGCAGGATATTATAGCACGTGAGTTATCCGTGCAGCACGTGAGTTGTTCGTGCGGATTATGGCACTTGGGCTGTAGGAGCCCCTCTAGAGTCTGTACACCCCACTGAGCGCGGGTACCCATTGAGTGTGAGTATTGAGGGCTGAGAACCGAGTAGTTGAGCTGTTGTGACGAGTTGAGTATCTGTTGCCCTGAGAGACTATACTTGCTTTTCATTTGTTATTGTTGTGAAATTTTCTGGAAGATTTTATATCCGAAATACATGAATTTGAACTGTATAGAATTGATTTGACTTAAACTGCTTAATTTGAAAGCATGTCTATTCTTTGTTGGAATTACTGAAGGTAAACTATAATTGTGTAGCTCGTCACTATCTTCAGTTCTTTATTTATTATTGTTACTTGCTGAGTTGGTTGTACTCATACTACACCTGCACTTCGTGTGCAGATCCAGGTGTTGCCGGACATAGCGGGTGTTGATTTATTTCGCACAGTTGATTTTTCGGAGATTTAGAGGTAGCTGCCATGTTTCTTAGACCTTGCCTCTCCTTCCTTATCTCCTTATTTACTGCATTTGGTCTCACACTACTATAGACTGTATTTTCCACATTTGTATTCATAATAAATGCTCATGTACTTAGTGACACCAGGTTTTGGGGAGTGTTGTATCAGTATTTGTGGGATTTTGTATTGTATTTAAATATTAAATTTTCAATCTTAAAAGATATGAGAGTTTATTGAGATTGTCGGCTTGCTTAGTATTGAGATAGGCGTCATCACGACGGGTGAGATTTTGGATCGTGACACCAATCCAGCATCGAGATGGCTCCATTTGAGGCTTTATATGGTCGGCGATGTCGTTCGCCAACTGGATGGTTTGTGAAAGATGCCTTGGAAAAGGTAAAGTTGATTCAGGAGCGACTTCGTACGGTACATTCCAGACAAAAGAGTTACGTGGATCAGAAAGCACGTGACTTATCTTTTATGGTATGTGAAAAAGTTCTCTTGAAAGTTTCGCCAATGAATGGAATCATGAGATTTGGGAAAAAGGCAAAGTTGAGCCCAAGTTTTATAGGCCCATTTGAGGTGTTGAGACGAAGTTGGGGAGGTTGCTTACGAGCTTGCTTTTCCTCCCAGTCTATCAGGAGTTCATCCAGTTTTCCATGTATCTATGCACCGGAAGTATCATGCCGACCTATCACATGTGTTAGACTTCAGCACAGTTCAACTAGATAATAATTTGGGATATGAAGAAGAACCATTTGCCATTGTTGATAAACAGGTTCACCAGTTGAGGTCCAAGAGGATTTCTAGAGGAAACGCCCAATGGAGGGGCCAACCAGTCGAGGAAGCGACTTGGGAGGCCTAGGAAAGTATGCGGAGTAGATATCCACACTTATTCAGCACTCCAGGTACAATTCTAAACCCGTTCGAGGACGAACGTTTGTTTAAGAGGTAGAGAATGTAATGACCCAACCGGTCATTTTGACTTTTAGAACCCCGTTCCCATAAATAAAACTCCCCGTATGTGCTTTTATTAATTTATGACTTGCGGGGATGGTTGGTTCATGATTTGAAAGTGTTCGGGTTGAAATCAGAACACTTGGTTCCTTAAGTTGGCCTTAAAATGCTAAGTTTGACTTCGGTCAACATTTTGAGAAAACGACCCCGGAATCAGGATTTGACGGTTCCAATAGCTCTATATGGAGATTTTGGACTTAGGAGCGTGTTCCGAATTTTATTTGGAAGTCCGTAGTTAAATTAGGCTTGAAATGGCTAAAATAGGAATTTAAGTTTGGAAGTTTGACCGGGGAGTTGACTTTTTTATATCGGGGTCGGAATCCAGTTCCAAAAATTTTCATAGCTCCGTTATGTCATTTATGACTTGTGTGCAAAATTTGAGGTCAATCGGACTTGATTTGATAGGTTTCGACACCGAATGTAGAAGTTGGTAATTCTAAGTTTCATAAAGCTTGAATTGGAGTATGATTTGTGATTTTAGCGTTGTTTTATGTGATTTGAGGTTTCGACTAAGTTCGTATGATATTTTAGGACTTGTTGGTATATTTGGTTGAGGTCCCGAGGGGCTTGGGTGAGTTTCGTACGGCTAACGGATCATTTTTGACCTTTGGGAGATTTCTGATAGCTGCTAGTATTTTTCTTATGACTTCCTTATACGCGATCGTGTAAGTTCTTCTGAGATCGCGTAGGATAATTTGGGCAGAGATGACTTTGTTCTACGCGATCGTGTGAATTGAGTTGCGATCGTGTAGGCTTAATTGGGCAGTTGGAAATTTGTTCTATGCGATCGCGTGGGTAAGTCTGCGACCGCGTAGGTTGGGGCGAGCTATGCTATGCGAACACGTGGCTAAGGCCGCATTCGCGAAGAGGAACAGAGGGAGGAGCTGTGCCACGTGCTGCAGAGTCAGTGCTTCGCGATCGCATGGGACTTTCGATCGCGTAGAAGAAATCACTTGGTAGAATGTTTAAGTTTTGAAAATGGGACATCATCCCATTTTCCATTTTATCGATTTGGAGCTCGGATTGAGGCGAGTTTTGGGAGATTTTCAGAGAAAACAACGGGGTAAGTATTCTTGACTCAATATTGGTTAAATTACCCGAATCCATCACTGTTTTTATCGTTTAATTGGTGAATTAAGCTGGAAAAGTTTGAAAAACCTCTTGGATAAATTTGAGAATTTGAGGGTCGGATTGTTATCGGAATTTAATAATTTTGATATGGGTAGACTCATAGTTGAGTGGGCGTTCATATTTCGTAACTTTCGCCGGATTCCGAGACCTGGGCCCCACAGACGATTTTTGAGTTAATTTCGGATTTTTATTGAAAAATATAATATTTTCTTATGAAGTTGATTCCTGTAATTTTTAGTGATTGTATCGAATTATTTTGGCTAGATTCGAGCCATTCAGAGTTGGATAACCAAGAAAAAGGCCTACTATTGGATTAAATCCGAGCAAGTTGAGGTAAGTCTTTTGTCTAATCTATTGAGGGAAAAATTACCCCATAGGTGATTAAATTAATAATTGTTGCTAAGTGTGGGGGCTACTATCACGACCCAAAATCCCACCTCAGGCGTCGTGATGGCACCTAGTCTCTAAGACTAGGTAAGCCGATTTCAATTACATTTCAAGCCATTCTTTTAAATCAAAACTAACAGCACAAATAATTACAAATAACCTCTCAAGTCTAGTAATACTAAGTCACGAACTCTAACTGAATACATGAAATGATCTCAAGGATCGAATACTCAATACTGTTTGATTAATCATTAATAGTACAATAAAATGGAAAGACTCCAAGGAACTGCGACGACCAAGCAGCTCTACCTTGAATCCTTGCGATCCCACTCTAACTCTATCTGATTCCGATATATTCAATACCTGGCTCTGCACAAAAATATGCAGAAGTGTAGTATGAGTACACCACGGTCGGTATCCAGTAAGTATCAAGACTAACCTCAGTGGAGTAGAGACAAGGTACAGTTAAGACACTCACTAGTCTAATAAACTGTGTAATATAGTATGCAAAAATAATAGAAAATAAATAATAATAAGGGAAACACAAATCAACCAGTGATATGTACAGCAGGGCAACAAGAACACCATTAATATCGTTCAATAAATAATAAATACAAGTACACCCAATTAAATCAAGTCCTTCAAATAAATATCTTTCACATGTAATTCTTACAAATAACTCTCTTTCAAATATAATTTCCTCAAATAAATATCTTTCAAATATAATTCTTTCCATAAATCTCTTTCAAACATAATTTTCTCAAATAGGTATTTTTCAAATATAATTCTTTCAATAAATTTCTTCCAAATATAATTTCTTCAAATAAATATCTTTCGAATATAATTCTTTCAATAAAAAGTCACCATGTGACACCCCATTTCATAATCATAAAAATATGGGTCTCATCCCTTTTTTATTTTTTTCATAAATACGGGTCTCAGCCCAACTTTCATATTTTTCCGGCACTTCGTGCCCATAATTAAATCATCATATTTCCCCGGCACCTCGTGCCCACTTTTCATATCACATCTACACTGACATTTCACGTGCCAATAATAAAATCATTATATTTTCTCCGGCACTTCGTCCCCACGTTTCATATCTCAACTGCATGGACAATTCACTTGTCAATATCATCATCATTTACTCACGATACCTCGTGCCCACATTTCTTTTCATAATCCGCTTGACAATAGCCCCAGGCTCCCAATTTCAACATAAATTAGACTATTATCAATTTACCAACAACAAGACAAATTACACAAGGTATAAATATAAACACAAGAAAAATCACAACATCACATAAAAATCACCAATGCAACCACTCCACATCATCACATATCATCCCTGACAATAGCTGTCGCGACCCAATTTCACCTATAGGTCATGATGGCGCCCAACACTATAGCTAGGCAAGCCAACTAATAAATTAAACATATATCGATAAAATTTAAATCCAAGAAAAATAATAAGACACCAAATTTTAGCAATGTGTGTGCCAAGACCTGGTGTCACAAGTGTATGAGCATCTAGTAGATTATACAAAAATCCAAATATTGTCTGAAATGAAAATAGACAGAATTAAAAATACAAGAAGAGGCACTCGTAGGTGCAGGACGGCTCAGAAAGGCAGCACACCACTACGCCCCTGGATAATGAGGATGTGCTTTGATAGGTCCTCCACTAGTATCTGTCTCAGATCATGCACAAAAAGTGCAGCAAGTGTAGCATGAGTACGTAAACAACGTGTACCCAGTAAGTATCAAGCCTAATCTCGAAGTGGTAGAGACGATATGACCGACTTTGACACTCACTAAGGGTCAACAATAATAAATGGAATAAATTATAATTATTCAAATCAGCATGATTCACATGGTTAAAAATAATTTTATTCAATTAGCAGAAATAATAAAAATCCTTCAAATGCAACAATTTCCAATCTATTAATTAAATCCTTCAATTTCAATAAAAATTCCAATTTATCAAATTGCTTTACAAGCTGCAATTCAATTTCAATAAATTTCTAATTTATCAAATAGCTTTACAAGTTGCAATAAACTGTCCAAGTACCATGTAATTATTATTATTATTAAGTACGATTTCTGCCGAGGTCGTACGACATGAACCAGAGTTTCGTGTACACTGCCGAGGGACGTGCGACACGATCCATAAATACATCTATCATGCCGAGGCGTTCGGCCCGCTCCACAAGAAAGGAGGATATTTTCTTATGTACCTCCGGAATGAGAGTATATTCATTACAAGATAAATTCAGGATGAGGAACAATTTCGCTTAACAATTAATTAATTTAAACAGAAAATCAAGTATATGAGATTTTCATCCTTTAATATTTTTATCTAACAATTCACAATATATATATATCATATAATATTAATTAAACAAAGAATACAATTTACACAAGTAATTCATGCTTTGAGTCCTAAACTACCCGGACTTTAGCATTAATAGTAGCTATGCACGGACTCTCGTCACCTCGTGCGTACGTAGCCCCCACAATTAGCAACAATTATTTAATTTTAATCACCTTTGAGGTAATTTCCCCCTCACAAGATTAGACAAGAGACTTACCTCCTATTGCTCCAATTTAATCCACTAGTAGGCCTTTTCCTCGATTATCCAACTTCGATTGGCTTGAATCTAACCAAAAATAATTCGATACAATCACTAAAATTTATAGGAATCAATTCTATACCAATTTCACTCAAATCCGACTCCGAGTCGATACCAAAATCTCAAAAATCGTTTCTATGAGATTTTTAAAAATTTCTCAAATTTCTATCTCGAAACACTAATTAAATGATGAGAATAATGATATATTTGTGTTTATAAACCAAATCCAAGTTAGAATTACTTACCCCAATGTCTTTTCTTTGAAAATCTATCAAAAATTGCCTCTGCTCAAGCTCCAATTTGTTAAAAATGGCGAATGGGACGAATGCCCACTTTTATAATTCTGCCCAGGTAGCCCTCGATCATGGCCTCGAGCCTCGGCCTCGATCATGGCCTTGATTCTCGGCCTCGATCCTCAGCCTCGATCGTGGCCTCGATCCTCGGCCTCGATTGTGCCTTCGATCATGGCCTCGATCCTCGGCCTCGATCGTGGCTTCGATCTTGGGTCTCGATCTTGGGCCTCGATCTTGGGCTCGATTTTGGGCTCGATCTTGGGTTCGATCTTGGCCTAGAATTTCTAGCAGAAAGGAAAAATTGCAGCAGCTGTTTTAAGTCCAACTTTTGATCCGTTAACCATCCGAAACTCACACGAGGCCCTTGGGACCTCAACCAAATATACCAGCAAGTCCTAAAACATCATACGAACTTATTTGAAACCTCAAAGCACATAAAACGATGCTAAAACCACGAATTATGCTCCAATTCAAGTTTAATGAAACTTAAAATTTCCAACTTCTACATTCAATGTTGAAACCTATCAAATCAACTCCGATTGACCTCAAATTTTGCACACAAGTCATAAATGACATAACGGAGCTATGAAAATTTTTGAAACTGGATTCCGACTCCGGTATCAAAAAGTCAACTCTCCGGTCAAACTTCCAAACTTAAATTCTTATTTTTAGCCATTTCAAGCCTAATTTAACTACGGACTTCCAAATAAAATTCCGAACACGCTCCTAAGTCCAAAATCACCATACAGAGCTGTAGGAATCATCAAAATTCTAGTCCAGGGTCGTTTGCACAGAATTAATTATTAAATTTAAAGATGACATTTTGGGTCATCACATTCTCCACCTCTAAAACAAACGTTCGTCCTCGAACGAGTTTAGAATTATACCTGAAGTGCTGAATAAGTGTGGATATCTACTCCGCATGTTTTCCTCGGCCTCCCAAGTCGCTTCCTCGATTGGTTGTCCCCTCCACTGGACTTTTACTGCAGAAATCCTCTTGGACCTCAACTGTCGAACCTGTTTATCAACAATGGCAACTTGCTTCTCTTCATAACCCAAGCTATTATCTAGCTGAACTGTGCTGAAGTCTAACACATGTGATAGTTCGGCATGATACTTCCGGAGCATAGATACATGGAAAATCGGATGAACTCCCGATAGGCTAGAAGGAAATGCAAGCTCATAATCAACCTCCCCAACTCGTATCAACACCTTAAATGGGCCTATAAAACTTGGGCTCAACTTGCCTTTCTTCCCGAATCTCATGATTCCCTTCATTGGCGAAACTTCCAAAAGAACTTTTTCACCCACCATAAATGATAAATCACGCACTTTCTGATCCGCGCAACTCTTCTGTCTGGACTGTGCTGTACGAAGTCACCCCTGAATCAACTTTACCTTTTCCAAGGCATCTTTCACCAAATCAGTACCATATAACTTAGCCTCACCGGGCTCAAACCACCCGATGGGCTAACGACAGCGCCGACCATATAAAGCCTCAAATGGAGCCATCTTGATGCTAGATTGGTAACTGTTATTATAAGCGAACTCGGCCAAAGGCAAAAAATGATCCCACTGACCTCCAAAGTCAATCACACATGCCTTGAGCATATCCTCCAAAATCTGAATTGTCCGCTCTGACTGCCCGTCGGTCTGCAGATAAAAGGCTGTGCTGAGCTCTACACGGGTCCCCAACTCACTCTGTACTACTCTCCAGAAATGTGAAGTAAAGTGAGGGCCTCTATCTGATATGATAGAAATTGGCACACCGTGCAACCGAACTATCTCCTGGATATATATCTGAGCCAACCTCTCTGAAGTATACGTAGTCACAACAAGAATAAAATATGCCGACTTGGTCAGCCTGTCAACAATGACCCAAACTGCATCAAACTTCCTCAAGGTCCGCGGCAACCCAACTACAAAGTCCATAGTGATGCGTTCCCATTTCCACTCTGGTATAGTCATCTGCTGAAGTAGGCCATCTGGCCTCTGGTGCTCATATTTAACTTGCTGGCTAGACACTTAGCTACATACTCAACTATGTCCTTTTCATTCGCCTCCACCAATAATATTGCCTCAAATCACGATACTTCTTCGTAGCACCTGGATGAATAGAATATCGAGAACTGAGTGCCTCATCTAGGATCCTTTCCCTCAGTCCATCCAGATTAGGAACACATAGATGATCCTGGAGTCGCAGAACACCATTCGCTCCAATAGTAACTTCCTTGGCACCACCCCATAGTACCATTTCTCGAAGAACCATTAAGTGTGGATTATCATACTGGCGAGCCTTGATCTGCTCAAATAGTGAAGACTGAGCTACAACACATGCAATAACTCGGCTGAGCTATGAAATATCTAGTCGCATAAGTCTATTGGCCATGGACTGGATATCCAAATCTAATGGCCTCTCTTTTGCTGAAATGAAAGCCAAACTATCCATACTCTCCGCCTTTCTGCTCAAGGCGTCTGTAACCACATTTGCTTTGCATGATATGGAGATAACCAGTCCATGCCCAGAATAATTTCAAAATCGGTCATCTCAAGCAATAGTAGATCTGCTCTAGTTTTATAACCACATAATGTAATAATACAGGACCGGTAGATCCGGTTCACAACAACAGAATTGCCCATAGGAGTGGACACATAAAAATGAGTACTCAAGGACTCATGAGAAACACCCAGGAATGGAACATATAGAGATGACACATATGAATACGTAGATCCTGGATAAAATAATACTGAGGCATCTTTGCCGCAAACAGAAATAATACCTGTAATCACGGCATCTAAGGCCTCTGCATCTGGTCTGGCCAAAAAAGCATAGAACCGAGCTGGAGTGCCAACTGGCTGGCCTCCACCTGGCTGACCTCCACCTCTAGGATGCCCCCTACCCACATGTCCTCCACCTCTTAATGGTCGAACTACTGGTGGAGTAATTGGTGCGGAAATATAGGCTGCTGACCCTGCTGCACTGGTCTACCCCCCAGTCTGGGGCAGAATCTTCGCATGTGATTGGATCCCCGCACTCGTAACAACTTTTCGGTGCGATAAACTGCCGACTAGAAGTCTGGCCCTGGTGATTTGAATACCCACTAGAAGAACCCTGAATAGCTGGTGGGCGATAAGAACTCTCTGGTATAGCACTGAGATAGGGTCACATTGGAGCACCTCAAGGAGGCGGTGGTGCTGGATATGGGGGCCTGCTGGACTGCCCTCTCACGAACTGACCTCTGCCCCTAGACAGAGCACCTCTGAACTCTCCAGAATACCTAAACCGCTTATTTCTCGTAACCTGCTCTCGGCTCTGCTGACGTACACCCTCAATCCTGCGGGCTATCTCCACGACTAGCTCATAAGAAGTACCCATTTTAACCTTTCGAGCCATAGTGGCTTCAATGCCAGTATGTAAATCTGCAACAAACCTCCACACTCTCTCCGCCTCAGTAGGGAGTATCATAAGTGCATGGCGAGATAAATCAGAAAACCTCACCTCATAATCGGTCACTGACATCTGACCCTGCTGGAGCTGCTCAAACTGAAACCTCAACTCTTCCCTCTGGGAGGGTGGAATATACCTGTCCAGAAAGATACGGGTGAACTTATCCCGAGTTATGGGAGGAGAATCTGCTGGTCTGCCAAGAACATAAGACTGCCACCATCTACAGGCTTTTTCCTCTAGCTGAAAAGTAGCAAAGTCTATCCCATGAGACTCCAATATCCTCATGTTGTACAGTCTATCCTTGCACTGATCAATGAAATCCTGGGGATCCTCATGTCGCTCACCCCCAAAGATAGGAGGATGTAGTCTAGTCCATATGTCTAATAGTTTTTTAGGATCGGCGGCTACAGCTGGCCTGGGCTCAGGTGTAGCTGCTGCCACTAGCTAGGCTCTACCCACGGGTAGTGCACCCTAGGACTGATATACAATAGTTGCCTGTCTATGAGCCTACGCAGTAGGGGTCTGTGCTCCCCCGCCCGCCTAAGATGTGGTTGGGTCTACTGGAAATAAACCGGCCTGAGTCATATTATCCATGAACCGCAACATACGACCCATGACATCCTGAAATCCCGGTGCAGATGTGAAATCCATCGGAGCTGGCTCTGCCACAGGCACCTCACCCTACTCCTCAATAATGGGATTCTCTGCCGAACCCACTGGCGGCATAACTGGAACAGTCCTGGGACGTCCTCGCCCTCTACCACGGGCGGGAGCCCTCCCTCGGCCTCTGCCTCGGCCTCTAGCAACCGGGGGAGTAGCTCTTCCCTAGTCCGGAATATCATTAAAGCGTGTTCTTACCATCTATGAGAGAATAAAAAAGAAGAATATTTAGTACTACATTAATTGCATGATGGAATATGAAGAAAGGTAGTTTCCTAACACCCTAAAGCCTCTCGAAGATAAGTACAAACATCTCCGTATCGATCCGCAAGACTCTATTAGGTCTGCTCATAACTTGTGAGACCTACGTGAACGTAGTACTCTGATACCATGTTGTCACGACCCAATTCCACCTATAGGTCATGATGGCACCCAACACTATATCTAGGCAACCCAACTAATAAATTAAGCATATATCGATAAAATTTAAATTCAAGAAAAATAATAAGACACCAAATTCTACCAATGTATGTGCCAAGACTTGGTGTCACAAGTGTATGAGCATCTAGTAGATTATACAAAAATACAAATACTGTCTGAAATGAAAATAGACAGAATTAAAAATACAAGAAGAGGCACTAGTAGCTGCAGGACGACTCAGAAAGGCAGCTCACCACTACGCCCCTGGATAACGAGGATGTGCTATGATAGGTCCTCCACTAGTATCTGTCTCAGATCCTACACAAAAAGTGCAATAAGTGTAGTATGAGTACGTAAACAACGTGTATCCAGTAAGTATCAAGCCTAATCTCGAAGTGGTAGAGACGAGATGACCAACTGTGACACTCACTAAGGGTCAACAATAATAAATGGAATAAATTATAATTATTCAAATCAGCATGATTCACAGGGTTAAAAATAATTTTATTCAATTAGCAGAAATAATAAAAATCCTTCAAATGCAACAATTTCCAATCTATTAATTAAATCCTTCAATTTCAATAAAAATTCCAATTTATCAAATAGCTTTACAAGCTGCAATTCAATTTCAAGAAATTTTCAATTTATCAAATAGCTTTACAAGTTGCAATAAACTGTCCAAGTACCGTGTAATTATTATTATTATTAAGCATGATTTCTGTCGAGGTCGTACGGCCCGATCCATAGTTTCGTATACACTGTCGAGGGACGTGCGGCACGATCCATAGATGAATCTATCCTGCCGAGGCGTTCGGCCCACTCCACAAGAAAGGAGTACATTTTCTTATGTACCTCCGGATTGAGAGTATATTCATTATAAGATAAATTCAGGAGGAGGAACAATTTCTCTTTACAATTAATTAATTTAAACAGAAAATCAAGTATATGAGATTTTCATCCTTTTATATTTTTATCTAACAATCCTTTAATATTTTTATCTAACAATTCAGAATATATATATATATATATATATCAAATAATATTAATTAAATAAAGAATACAATTTACACAAGTAATTCATGCTTTGAGTTCTAAACTACCCGGACTTTAGCATTAATAGTAGCTACGCACGGACTCTCGTCACCTCGTGCGTACGTAGTCCCCACAATTAGCAACAATTATTTAATTTTAATCACCTATGAGGTAATTTTTCCCTCACAAGATTAGACAAGAGACTTACTTCGTCTTGCTCCAATTTAATCCACTAGTAGGCCTTTTCCTCGATTATCCAACTTCGATTGGCTCGAATCTAACAAAAAATAATTCGATAAAAGCACTAAAATTTATAGGAATCAATTCTATGAGAAAATACTACATTTTCAATAAAATCCTGAAATTAATTAAAAATTCATCTGTAAGGCCCATATCTCGGAATCCGGCGAAAGTTATGAAATCCGATAACCCATTCCATTACGAGTCCAACCATACCAGTTTCACTTAAATCCGACTCCGAATCGATACCAAAATCTCACAAATCGTTTCTATGAGATTTTTAAAATTTCCCCAAATTTCAATCTCGAAACACTAATTAAATGATGAGAATAATGATATATTTATGTTTATAGACCAAATCCAAGTTAGAATCACTTACCCCAATGTCTTTTCCTTGAAAATCTATCAAAAATCGCCTCTGCTCAAGCTCCAATTTGTTAAAAATGGCGAATGGAATGAATGCCCTATTTTATAATTCTGCCTCGGCATCCCTCGATCATGGCCTCGATCATGGCCTCGATCCTCGGCCTCGATCTTCAGCCTCGATCATGGCCTCGATCCTCGGCCTCGATCATGGCATTGATCCTTGACCTCGATCGTTGCTTCGATCATGGCCTCGATCCTCGGCCTCGATCGTGGCTTCAATCTTGGGTCTCGATCTTGGGCTCGATTTTGGGCTCGATCTTGGGCTCGATCTTGGCCCAGAATTTCAAGCAGAAAGGAAAAATTGCATGAGCTGTTTTAAGTCCAACTTTTGATCCGTTAACCATCCGAAACTCACCCGAGGCCCTCGGGACCTCAACCAAATATACCAACAAGTCCTAAAACATCATACTAACTTATTTGAAACCTCAACTCACATAAAACGACGCTAAAGCCACGAATTATGCTCCAATTCAAGCTTAATGAAACTTAAAATTTCCAACTTATACATTCGATGTCGAAACCTATCAAATCAACTCCGATTGACCTCAAATTTTGCACACAAGTCATAAATGACATAACAGAGCTATGAAAATTTTCGGAACTGGATTCCGACTACGGTATCAAAAAGTCAACTCTCCGGCCAAACTTCCAAACTTAAATTCTTGTTTTTAGCCATTTCAAGCCTAATTTAACTACGGACTTCCAAATAAAATTCCGAAAAAGATCCTATGTCCAAAATCACCATACGGAGCTGTTGGAATCATCAAAATTCTATTACAGGGTCGTTTGCACATAATTCGACATCCGGTGACTATTTGAACTTAAACTTTTAATTTTTTATCAGAATTCCATATCTCGGGCTAGGGACCTTGGAATTTGATTCCGGGCATACGTCCAAGTCCCAAATCATGATACGGACCTACCAGAACGGTCAAAACACTGATCTGAGTCCGTTTTCTCAAAATGTTGACCAAAGTCAACTCAGTTGAGTTTTAAAGCTCTAATTCACATTTTTATCCATTTTTCACATAAAAACTTTCCAGAAAATTTTACGGATTGCGCCCGCAAGTCGAGGAATGATAAATAGTGCTTTTCAAGGTCTTAGAACATAGAATTAATTATTAAATTTAAAGATGACATTTTGGGTCATCACAATAGCCACCCTTATCTCTCATATAGCCACCTTTATCACTCCTATAATAGCCTCCCTTATTCCTCCACCCTGACAATATCAATAGCCACCCTTATCGCTCCTATAGTCACCCTTATCTCTCTTATAGACACCCTTATCGCTCTGCCCAGACAATATCCCAACACACATAACAACAGTGAAATACCACCATTATACCCACATAATATCAACAATGGAATTCCACCCTTATATCATCAAAATAATAACTCAACAATTTACACAGAATATTATCATGACAACATAACAAAAATCAATTCATAACACAATTTGCCCAATGGCCACAACCAATTCCAAAGATATAACAAATCAATTAATTTCACAACAAATAGCCGAAAGCTCCACACAATGTGTATAAGACCTCAAAAACAATCAACATAGATAGAAATTACTCAGCATAAGGCAACGCCTTTATTAATCCAAATTCTGAATAATTATATAAACACCTCTTCTTAAGCTCATTTAATTAATTATTTGCAGAAGAAAAATCCATAATGAAATTAAATTTCAAGAAATATCAAACCATCAAACTCACGGAATTCACATAAATATACAGGTAACATTCACATCAAATTATCATATAAAAACAAATTCAATAAATGCGAATTGAGGTATGACAAATAGATGATTAAATAAATGCCAACAATTATTCAATTTACTACACAATATGCCCAAGATTTTAACTCAGTAAATGTTTTACATATAAGCCCGAGTACGTACTCGTCACCTCGCGTACACGGCTTTTTACATTTCACAAATGGCACATAAGACTCGATGCCTAAGGGGTAATTCCCCTACTCAAAGTTAGGCAAGATACTTATCTTTTTGAAGTTATGCAAATATTCCAAAATCATCTTCGTGCTTGAATTGACCTCCGGACCGCTTAAATCTATCCAAATTATATGTATAACCTCATTAAAATTCATCGGAAATAATTTCGGATAATAATACGTCGACTTAAAAATTTATTCCAAAAAGTCAACAAACGTCAACGCGGGGCCGCCTCTCGGAACCCGACATAATTTTCCTGAAATCCAAAAATCCATTCCGATACGAGTTCAAACATACCAATTTTATCAAATTCAGATAACAACTCGACCTCCAAATCTTAAATTTTCGTTTTTGGAAGATTTTGCAAAAATCTTGATTTCCTCCATTTAAATACGAATTAAACGATGAATATAACCATGGATTCTTAAAATATAATCACTTTAGGATATAGAACACTTACTTGAATTGAAATCGTGAAGAAATACTCAAAATCGCCCAAGAACCGAGCTTCAAAAATTCCAAAACGAAATGGCAAAGTGACTGATTTTTGGTCCTTATGTTTCTGCCCAGTTCCGCATCTGCGAGCATTGTTCACACTTCTGCGGATACTGTTCACACTTTTGCGGGCATTGTTCACGCTTTTGCGATCACTATTCATGTTGCTGCCCAGAAATTCCTGCAGCTTTTCTTCATGTCCGAATTGATCCGTTAACCTTCCGAAATCCACCAGAAGCCCTCGGAACCTCAACCAAATATATCAACACGTGTCAAAATACAATACGAACTTAATCGAGGCTTCAAACCATGTCAAACAATGTCAAAATAATGAATCGCGCATCGAATCGAATTATGAGTTTTCAACTCTTCCAACTTCTATATTTTTTACCTAAACGTACCAAATCAATCCGGAATGACTTCAAATTTTGCACACAGGTCATAAATGATGAAATGGATTTATTCAAATTTTTGGAATCAAAATCCGACCTCATTATAAAAAATAAACCTTCGGTGGACTTTTAAAAAATCTTCCATTTTCCAACTTTCGCCAAAATATGTCGAATTGTCCTACGGACTTCCAAATCGAAATCCGAACATACGCCCAAGTACGAAATCACCATACGAAGCTATTGACATCATAAATTTTTTATCCCGGGGTCGTTTGCTCAAAAGTCAACTCTCCAGTCAACTCTTTCCATTAAGCTTCTAAATAGGAATTGTTCTTTCAATTTAATTCTAAATCTTCCGAAAATTAAACTCGACCACACCCGCGGGTCATAATACATATTACGAACTTTCTCGAGACCTTAAGTCACTGAACGGGCCGTTAATTTTTAAAACGATAAGTCGGATCGTTACAGCTACCTACGCACGAGGTGACGAGAGTCCGTACGTAGCTACTATTTATGCTAAAGCCCGGGTAGTTTATGACTTAAAGCATGAATTATGTGCGTAAATTGTATTCTTTATTTAATTAAATTATTTGAACTATATTATGAAATTTTAGGGAAAATTAGTAAAAGATGGAAATCTCATATATGCTTAATTTTCTGTTTAAATTAATTAATTATTAAAAAAACTACTCATCCTCTCGAATTAATCTTATAATAAATATACTCTCATTCTGGAGGTACATAAGAAAATGTCTTCCTTTCTTGTGGAGCGGGCCGACCGCGTCGGCAGTATATACGCATCTATGGATCGCGTCGCACGTTACTCGGCAGTGTACACGACACTCTGGATCGGGTTGTACGACTTCGGCAGAAATCGTGCCTAATAATAATAATAATTACACGATACCTTGATATTTTAATTGCAACTTGTGAATTTAATTAATAGATTGGAAATTGTTGCATTTGAAGGAATTTAATTATTTCTGTTGGTTAAATAAGATTATTGTTAGCCCTATGAATCATGTTGATTTAAATAATTCTATATTTTATTTCAATTATTATTATTGACCCTTAGTGAGTATCAAAGTTGGCCTCTCGTCTCTACCTCTTCGAGATTAGGCTTGATACTTACTGAGTACACGTTGTTTACGTACTCATGCTATACTTGCTGCACTTTTTGTGCAGGACCTGAGACAGGTGCTATCGTTGGACCTATCGGCGCGCACCCGCATTACCCAGAGGCTTAGTGGTGAGCTGCTTTCTGAGCCGTTCTGCAGCAATTAGTGCCTCTTCTGGAAATTTTTATTCTGTCTATTTCATTTCAGATAGTATTTATAACTTTTGTATAATCTACTAGATGCTCATACAATTGTGACACCAGGTCTTGGCACACACACTAGTAGAATGTTTTGATTTAATTATTTTTTTGGTTATTTTAATTTACCAGATCTTTTTATATTGTTTTAATTCTTGGAAGTAAGAAGAATTTAATTACTCGATTAATTTTAAAGAATAGAATATGAGTTTAAATTACTGGTTGGCTTGCCTAGCTGTAGTGTTGGGCGCCATCACGGCCTATAGGTGAAATTGGGTCGTGGCAAATTAATCATAAACTTCTACTCCCTCCGTTCACTTTTACTTATCACTTTTACTTGTCACTTTTAGCATATCAAGAGAAATAATTTCTTATATCGTGTTATAACCACAATATTAATTACTCATTTTAAATTAATTTTTTAAATCCATTCAAAATATGCATCAATTAATATGAGTATCATGGTAAATTATACACTTTATTTATCTATATTATATTAAAAGGAGGATAGTGAAGCACGAGGTTAACCCAAGTGGCTTATTGAGAAAATGCCACTTGGCACTTTTAAGACAATATCAAAATAGATTTTAGGACAAAATCTAATTTAGATTGACAAGATTAGGATAAAGATAATATGAAATATGGTATATTTAGGAACATTATGCTGATTAGAAGAATACTAAATCTGTAAATAGTTCAAGAAATTTTTATATAGTTAAATATTTTTATTTAAGGAATATCCTTTCTTTAATTTTTGTCAAAGTTAAAAACGAAAGGATTGGATTTGGACTGATTTTCCTTCCTGATACATTTCCAATTAAAATTTAGGTGATATTATCTTTTTAATTTAGGTACATATTAACAAAATATTTAGTTTGACAAATATGATATGAAATGTCATAATTAATCTCTCTCTATATATATTAAAGGAATAAAGTTTACATTGTGGTTAAGTCAAGTGGCAAGCTAGTATAATAATATTTTGTATAATTATGGTAAGGACATATGTTATGGAAACAATTAAAGATTGATGAAGTATTCTTTAATTGATCAATCTTTGCATCTGACCTTATTTGGGTACAATATATATTACTGCATGTATCTTTAATTAAACTTTTGTGTATAATTTAGTTATGGTAGGTATCCTCTTTTGAGAAAGAATAAATTAAATTTTTGTTTTGTATCTTACATATTAATTTTAAGTTGAAATAATAATTCTTTATTTAGTGCAAGCTTTGTATCTGACCTTATTTGTGTACAATATACATTACTATATGTATTTTTAATTAAATTTGTGTATAATTCAGTTATGGTATGTGTAAACATCTAATTTTTTACTCTTTTCATGTATCCTTTTTTGAGAAAGAATCAATTAAATTTTCGTTTTGTATCTTACACATTGATTTTAATTTGAAATAATAAATTTTTATTTAGTACAAGCTTTGTATCTGACCTTATTTGGGTACAATATATATTACTGTAGGTATTTTTAATTAAACTTTTGCGTATAATTTAGTGATGGTAGGTGTCCTTTTCTGAGAAAGAATCAATTATATTTTCGTTTTGTATCTTTTACATTGATTTTAAGTTGAAATAATAATTCTTTATTTGAAAAATAAATAATAAAAAGTGGTACAAGCTTTGCTGTATCTAACCTTATTTGTGTACAATATAGATAACCGTAAGTATCCTTTTTGACAAGGAAACAATCAAAATACATATTTTGACATTTGCACATACCTTTTTTAAAAATTAGATTTTCAGATACCTACGATACCGACTCCTTTTATAGTCTTCCCTTAGAAATCTTTGTTTCAATAAATTGGCTTAGGTTTGGCTTCTCTACATTGCTTGGGGTATAGCTTCCGCACAAACAAATTGTGATTTATTCAATTTGAAGTTGCCGCAAAGTATGACTCCAAACTATAACTATATCAGCGAAATATCAATGTCCAAAATGAGTTGGAATTTAAAGGTTCGTATTGTTAGATTATGGCCGTTTCAGACTGCGATAAACCAGAAAATCCTAACTCAATTGAATTAATTATTCAAGATGAAAAGGTGCATACTCTTTTACGTGCTATTATTTTTTCATGTCTTTCAAGTTGTGATGTATTTTCTTCAAGTTATATGCCTTACTAACTTAAATTTCTTTTCAAATTTATATTTTTAGGGAGATCGAATTCATGCAACTATTGGAAGATCTGTTATGCGTACTTTCAAAATAAAATACATGAAATGGGTTTGCATGTTATGAAAAACTTTATGGTTGGACCAAACAATATAAAAATTAAGAGGACAACTTTTGAAAAATACAGTGCAAGCAAATTATATAGCATCATTATTTTTCGTGGAACATTCATATCAAGCAAATTGTATAGTATGGAGCATTTATTAGGAGATGGAATAAAAGTTTTATTGGAGTCTCAAAATATTTTTAATGTTTGGTTGTAAAGATAGTATTAACAGTAAGAAATTAAATTTTACTGTGTAGACCATTCTTCTTAATTATCTGCGCATCACGAGGGTACTAATATTAGTTACTCTATTTTTTATTTTTTTAGGGGCATATTTTTAAGCGACATGTAAAGTGCACAATGGATAACTAAAAGTGAACTAAGCCAAATAGTATTACTCTTTGTTGGAGGCCATTTAAATTGTATCTGACTTACTGATTCCCCGCTCGGAGAAAAGGACGAAATCGGACCACCCACCACCACACTGATCTCGTAACACTTTTTTCGCCCCCATTTCTTAATTTACACTTACATTTCAAGATTATCTTTTTATGACCAGAAGATTTGAAAATTTTGGATCTGAATAAAAGGAGGAGATTTTGTGCTAGGTTAACCCTAGAGCAATAGAATTAGTCAAATTGCCTTGAGTCCCTCTGTATTAAATGAGGCTCAATTTTGATATAGTCGATTCCAACTAGTTTGAGATTGAGGTGTTGTTGGTTGATATCCAGAGGTTTGAGGGTTGGGTAAAGTAAAAAGTAGTCAAATTATGATATTGAGGTTAACCCTAGAGCAATAGAATTAGTTCACTACGAGCATTGTTCACGCTTCTGCGATCACTGTTCATGCTGCTGCCCAGAAATTCCAGCAGCTTTTCTTCAAGTACGAATTGATCCGTTAACCTTCCAAAATCCACCCGAGGCCCTCGGAACCTCAACCAAATATACCAACATATCCCAAAATACAATACGAACTTAGTCGAGGCTTCAAACCATGTCAGACAACGCCGAAATTGCGAATCGTGCATCGAATCGAGTTATGAGTTTTTAAATCTTCCAACTTCTATATTTTGTACCGAAACGTATCAAATCAATCCGGAATGACTTCAAATTTTTGCACACAAGTCATAAATGACGTAATGGAGCTATTCTAATTTTCGGAATCGAAATCCGACCTCGTTATCAAAAATTTCACCTTCGGTCGAACTTTCCAAAATCTTCTATTTTCCAACTTTTGCCAAAATGCGTCGAATTGTCCTACGGACTTCCAAATCCAAATTCGGACACACGCCTAAGTCCGAAATCAACATACGAAGCTATTTACATCATCAAAGTTCCATTTCGAGGCCGTTTGCTCAAAAGTCAACTCTCTGGTCAACTCATTCCATTTAAGCTTCTAAATAAGAATTGTTCTTCCAATTTAATTTTGAATCTTTCAAAAATCAAACTCGACTATGTCTGCGGGTCATAATACATATTATGAAACTTCTCGAGATCGTAAGTCACTGAACGAGGCATAAATTCTTAAAATGACAAGTTGGGTCGTTATAGGGTCCTAGTCGGGTTAGTTCCACCTTGGGATTCCGCTACTTTGTTAGTTTCATTGATAATTATTCCAGGTGCACTTAGATGTTTTTGATAAAAAATTGATTTGAGTTATTTTCTATTTTCCATACTTTTCACACTTAAATTCAAGATCAATTTGAGGTTTTTATTCGCACATTTCATAGTGATAGTGCCCGAGAGTATTTGTCTTTCCCATTTCAGCAATTTATGAAATCTCATGGGATTATTCATCAAACATCTTGTACGTACACATCTCAACAAAATGGGTTAGCTGAAAGAAAGAATAGGTATCTTATTGAAACTGTTCGTACCCTACTCATACAATCTCATGCTCTGTTGCGTTTTTAGGGGGATGCAATTCTTACATCTTGCTATCTTATTAATCATATGCCATCTTTAGCTATCCAGAACCAAGTTCCATTGTTTGTCATGATTCCCCACTTACCTTTGTTCTCTCTTCTACCTCGTATCTTTGGAAGCACTTGTTTTGTCCATAACCTTACTTCGGGAACAAATAAGTCAGCTCCTCGTGCTCTTAAGTGCGTATTTCTGGGTTACTAAAAAACACGAAAGGGGTATCGATGCTATTCTCCTGACCTCCAGCGGTACCCTTTGTCCGTTGATGTTACCTTCTTTGAAACCCAATCATACTTCACAGTTAAGTTGCTCGGACAAGGAAATTTGGGTGCCATACCCATTTCGACACGACACTGACACGGGTAAGAGTGTGGGATCTGTGTCGGATCCGGTCAGAAAAGATCGGGTGTGTTGACCAAAATTTTGGGGAAAATTTTGAAAATTGATTTCCCTAAGTAAAGATTTAAAGAGATGGGAAAGAAATACCTTCAATTTGCTGCTATGTAGTAATTTATACTTGTAACGACCCGACCGGTCGTTTTGAGAGTTATAGTACTGATCCCCTATTTAACTACTTCTTCCATAATTATTTCTACTATTGTGACTTGCCGGGAGGTTTCGTTTTGGTTTTTGCAGTGTTTTGGAACACTTAGTCCCTAAAACGAGAGCTTAAGTCTTAGGATTTTGACCGTCGTCGGAACTGTGTGAAGACGAGTCCAGAATGGAGTTTTGTCAGTTTCGTTAGCTCCGTTGGGTGATTTTGGACTTGGAAGCGTGTCTGAATTGTGTTTTGGAGGTCTGTAGCTTATTTAGGCTTGAAATGGCGAAAGTCGAATTTTTGGAGATTTGGACCGGTAGCGGAAATTTTGATATCAGGGTCGGATTCCGATTCCAAAAGTTGGAGTAGGTCCGTAATGTTGAATATGACTTGTATGCAAAATTTGCGTGGTTTGGTTGGTTTCGACATCGGTTGTCGAATTTGGAAGTTTCAAGTTCTTTAAGTTTGAATCGGAGGATGATTTGTGATTTTAGCGTTAGTTGATGTGATTTTAGGCCTCAACTAAGTTCCTATGGTGTTTTAGGATTGGTTGGTATGTTTGGTTGAGGTCCCGGGGGCCTCAGGTGAGTTTCGAGTGCTTAACGAATCAAAAGGTTGGATTTGTGTTGCTGCTGAAGTCTTCAGGCATATGGTATTTTCGCACCTGCGGTTGTAATGACCCAACCGGTTATTCTAACTTTTAGAAATACGTTCCCTAAAATAAAACTCCTCGAATATATTTTTATTAATTTATGACTCGCGGGGATGGTTAGTTCGGGATTTGGAAGTGTGTGGGTTGAAATCGGAACACTTGGTTCCTTAAGTTAGCTTTAAATGGAAAAGTTTGACTTCGGTCAACATTTTGAAAAAATGACCCTGGAATCGGGATTTGACGGTTCCAATAGGTTCGTATGATGATTTTGGACTTGGGCGTATGTCCGAATCGGGTTTTGGATAACGCGGGAGCGTTTTGACGCTTAATAGTAAAAATCAACTATTTGAAGGTTTAAAATTCTTTAAATTTGGTTTGGGGTAGGTTTTTGAGTAATTTAAGTCCGTTTGGAATTTCGAGTTTGGGAATAGTTCCGTATAGTGATTTAAGACTTGCACGCAAAATTTCGTGTCATTCCGAGTAGTTTAAGTATATTTCGGCGCATTGGAAGTAAATTGAAGAACTTGAAATTCTTAAGTTTGAATCAATTTGGTTTAAGGTATGATTCTTAGATTTTATGTTGTTTTACGCGTTTCGAGAGTTCGAGCGAGTCCGTTTTATGATTTCAAACCTTTTGGTATGTTCGGGCGAGGCCCCGGGGGTCCCGAGTGTTAATCGGACGAGGCTCAGACCAATTTGGACGTTGGGAGCCAAAAACTAAAGCTCCCAGCTATTGTCAGAATCGCACCTGCGCTTGGACAGCCGCAGGCGCAACACTCGCAGGTGCGGCAGTAGCTCGCATGAGCGAACCTCGCAGATGCGTATTTTTGTGCGCAGAAGCGGAAAGGAGAAGGTGGCAATCGACAGCAGATGCAGAGAATTTGCGCACTTGTGAACGCGCAGGGGCGAAGGAGGGTGTGCAGAAGCGACCTTGGCCAGGTGAGTGAAACTCGCACCTGCGTGGATTTTCCACAGGTGCGAAAGCCGCAGGTGCGGTACACTATCCGCAGGTGCAAAAATGACTGTTGGGCAGAATGTGTTAAAAATCAGGGCTCAGTCATTTTGAGCCCATTTTCTTTCATTCTTGGGCGATTTTGGAGATTTTTGAGAGGAGATTTCAACTAACAACTTGGAGGTAAGTTAATTCTACATCCTTTGAGTTAAATACATAGATTATGTATAGATTATAACTAGTAAATCTTAGAAATCAAGGGTTTAGATGAAAAACCTAGATTTTTATAAAAATGAGATTTTAACCACAAAAATAGTTATGGAATTGGATAGAAATTATATATTTGAGTTCTTGAGATTATGGGTAACGTTTTCATCCAAAAATTTCTAGAATCCGAGCACGTGGGCCCGGGATGAATTTTAGGAATTTTACCATTTTGGATAAGGTAATTTATTTAATAGATGAATTACGAATCGTTTAGCATATATTAATTATTTTATATAACTTTTGAATAGTTTTGAATTTTTCGGCATTGAATCGAGAATTTTACGCGACGCGATAATCGAAAAATGGACTTTGAGACGAGGAAAGTCTCTTGTCTAATCTTGTGAGAGGGAAATTATCCCATAGGGATTAAATTGAATAATATTTGCTAATTGCGGGGCTACGTACGCACGAGGTGACGAGCGTCCGTGCGTAGCTACTATTAATGCTAAAGTCCGGGTAGTTTAGGACTCATGCATGAATTACTTGTGTTAATTAATATTAATTGATATATATGAATATATTGTGAATTATTAGATAAAGATATTAAAGGATGAAAATCTCATATGCTTGATTTTCTATTTAAATTAATTAATTGTTAAAAGAAATTGTTCTTCCTCCCGAATTTATCTTATAATAAATATACTCTCCTTCCGGAGGTACATAAGAAAATGTCCTCCTTTCTTGTGGAGCGGGCCGAATGCCTCGGTAGGATAGATGCATCTATGGATCGTGTCGCACGTCCCTCGACAGTGTACATGACACTCTGGATCGGGACGTACGTCCTCGACAGAAATCGTGCTTAATAATAATAATTACACGATACTTTAATAGTTTATTTCAGCTTGCGAAGCTAATTGATAAATTGGAAAATCCTTGGAATTTAATGAATTATTATTCCTGCTTATTAAGGAATTAATTGTTATTCCTGTGAATGAGATTTAATTGATAAATTGGAAATTATTTGAATTGAAGGAATTTAATTAATATATTGAGAATTGTTGCATTTGAAAGGATTTGATTATTCCCGCTGGTTAAATAAATTATTGTAAGTTTTGTGAATCATGCTGATTTAAATATTCTAGTTGTATTTCAATTATTACTATTGACCCGTAGTGAGTGTCAAAGTCGACCATCTCGTCTCTACCACTTCGAGATTAGGCTCGATACTTACTGGGTACACGTTGTTTACGTACTCATACTACACTTGCTGCACTTTTTGTGCATGACCTGAGATAAGTACTAGTGGGGGACCTATCGTCTTACACCCACGTTATCCAGGGGCATAGTGGTGAGCTGCCTTTCTGAGCCGTTCTGCAGCTACTAGTGTCTCTCTTTGTATTTTTCATTCTGTCTATTTTTATTTCAGACAATATTTGAGGTTTTGTATAATCTAGTAGATGCTCATACACTTGTGACACCAGGTCTTGGCACACACATTGGTAGAATTTGGTGTTTTATTATTTTCTTGGTTTTAAATTTGGTCAATGTATGCTTAATTTATTAAGTTGGCTTGCCTAGCTGTAGTGTTGGGCGCCATCACGACCTATAGGTGAAATTGGGTCGTGACAACATGGTATCAGAGCACTAGGTTCACGTAGGTCTTACAAGTTATGAGCAGGCCTAATAGAGTCTTGCGGATCGGTACGGGGACGTCTGTACTTATCTTTGAGAGGCTATAGGGTGTTAGGAAATTACCTTTCTTCATATTCCTTCATGCAATTGATGTGGTTCTAAATACCCTTCTCTAATTCTCTCTCAGATGGTGAGAACGTGCTCGAATGAGGTTCCAGGCCAGGGAAGAGCTACTCCCCTAGTTGCTAGAGGCCGAGGTAGAGGCCGGGGGAGGGCTCCAACTCGTGGTAGAGGGCGAAGACGTCCCAGGATTATTCCAGTTATGCCACCAGTGGATCCAGCAGAGAACCCCATTGTTGAAGAACAGGATAAGGTGCCTGTGGCAGAGCCAGCTCCGGTGGATTTCACATCTGCACCGGGATTTCAGGATGTCATGGGTTGTATGCTGCAGTTCATGGACAATATGATTCAGGCCAGTGTATTTCCAGCAGACCCAGCCACATCTCAGGCGGGCGGGGGAGCACAGACCCCTACTGTGCAGGCTCATGGACATGCAACTGCTGTATATCAGACCCAGGGTGCACTACCCGTGGGTGGAGCCCAGCTAGTGGCAGCAGCTACACCTGAGCCCAGGCCAACTGTAGCCGCTGATCCTCAGAAACTATTGGACAGATGGACTAGACTACATCCTCCTATCTTTGAGGGTGAGAGGCATGAGGATCCACAGGACTTCATTGATCGTTGCAGGGACAGACTGCACAATATGAGGATATTGGAGTCTCATGGGGTAGTCTTTGCTACTTTTCAGCTAGAGGGTAGAGCCCGTAGATGGTGGAAGTCTTATGTTCTTGGCAGACTAGCTGATTCTCCTCCCATGACTTGGGACAAGTTCACTCGTATCTTCCTGGATAGGTATATTCCACCCTCCCGGAGGGAAGAGTTACGATTTCAGTTTGAGCAGCTCCAGCAGGGTCAGATGTCAGTGACCGATTATGAGGCAAGGTTTTCTAAATTATCTCTCCATGAACTTACGATACTCCCTACTGAGGCGGAGAGAGTGCAGAGGTTTGTAGCTGGTTTACATACTGGTATTCAGGCCACTATGGCTCGAGAGGTTGAGATGGGTACTTCTTATGAGCTAGTTATGGAGATAGCCCGGAGGATTGAGGGTGCGCGTCAGCGGAGCCGAGAGCAGATTATGAGAGATAAGTGGTTCAGGTACTCTAGAGAGTTCATAGGTGCTCCGTCTGGGGGCAGAGGTCAGATTGTGAGGGGACAGTCCAGCAGACCCCCATTTCCAGCACCACCACCTCCTCGGGGTACTCCAGTGCGACCTTATCTCAGTGCTATACTAGAGAGATCTTACCACCCACCAACTATTCAGGGTCCTCCCAGTGGGTTTTCAGGTCCCCAGGGCTAGACTCTTAGTCAGCAGCCCATTGCACTGAAGAGTTATTACGAGTGCGGGGATCCCAGTCACATGCGGAGGTTTTGCTTCAGGCTTCAGGGTAGACCAGTACAGCAGGGTCAGCAGCCTATGCTTACCGGACCAGTTGCTCCACTAGTAGTCAGACCACCAAGAGGTGGAGGACAGGTCGTCCTAGAGGTAGAGGTCAGTCAGGCGGAGGCCAGCCAGTTGGTGCTCCAGCTCGGTTCTATGCTTTTCCGGCTAGACCATATGCATAGGCCGCAGATGCTGTGATTACAGGTATTATTTCTATTTGCGGCAAAGATGCCTCGGTATTATTTGACCCAGGATCCACGTATTCATATGTGTCATCTCTATTTGCTCCATTCTTGGTTGTTTCTAGTGAGTCCTTGAGTACTCCTATTTATGTGTGCATTCATGTAGGCGATTCTGTTATTGTGAACCGGATCTACCGGTCTCTTATTATTACATTCTGTGGTTATGAAACTAGAGCAGATTTCTTATTGCTCGAGATAACCGATTTTGAAATTATTCTGGGTATGGACTGGTTATCTCCATATCATGCTATTCTATATTGTCATGCCAAAACTTTTACCTTGGCTATTCCATCTTTGCCTAGGCTGGAGTTGAAGGGTTCGTCGATTAGTTCATTTAATCGGGTTATTTATTTTATAAAGGATCAACACATAGCTGAGAAGGGTTGTTTGGCTTATCTAGCCTATGTTCGGGATACTACTGCAGAGACTCCGACTATTGATTCAGTGCCAGTAGTTCAGGAGTTCTCCGATGTATTTCCTTCAGGTCTTCCAGGTATGCCACCTGATCGGGATATTGATTTTTGTATTGACTTGGCTCTAGATACTCAACCAATATCTATTCCACTGTATCGCATGGCTCCGAAAAGAATTAAAAGAGTTGAAAGAATAACTTGAAGAGTTACTAGCCAAAGGGTTTGTCAGACCGAGTGTATCGCCTTGGGGTGCACCCGTATTATTTGTGAAGAAGAAAGATGGCACAATGCGAATGTGTATTGACTATCGCCAATTGAACAAAGTTACTATTGAGAACAAGTACCCGTTGCCGCATATTGATGACCTATTTAACCAGTTGTAGGGTGCTAGGGTATTCTCTAAGATCGACTTGAGGTCGGGGTATCATCAGTTGAAGATTCGAGATTCAGATGTTCCGAAAACTTCTTTTTGTACTAGATATGGTCATTATGAGTTTCTGGTAATGTATTTCGGTTTAACTAATGCCCCGGTATCATTTATGGATCTGATGAATAGGGTATTCAGGCCATATATTGATTCGTTTGTCATTGTCTTCATTGATGACATTTTGATCTACTCGCACAGTAAGGAGGAACATGAGCAACATATGAGAGTAGTGCTTCAGACATTGCGGGAACAAAAGTTATATGCTAAGTTCTCTAAATGTGAGTTTTGGCTAGAGTCTGTAGCATTTTTGGGACATATTGTATCGGGCGAAGGTATTAAAGTTGATCCCAAAAAGATTGAGGCAGTTCAGAATTGGCATCGACCCACTTCGGTGATTGAGATCAGGAGTTTTCTGGGTTTAGCAAGTTATTACCGTTGGTTTGTGGAAGATGTTTCATCTATTGCAGCACCTTTGACCAAATTAACCCAGAAAGGTGTTCAGTTCCGATGGTCCGATGATTGTGAGTCAAGCTTTTAGAAGCTCAAGACAGCATTGACTATAGCACCAGTGTTAGTGTTACCTTCCGGTTCGGGAATGTATACAGTGTATTGCGACGCTTCACGCGTTGGTTTGGGTTGTGTTTTAATGCAGGAAGGGCGAGTTATTGCATATGCTTCACGTCAGTTGAAGCCCCACGAGCAGAATTATCCGGTACATGATTTGGAGTTAGCTGCGATTGTTCACGCTCTTAAGATTTGGAGGCATTATCTTTATGGGGTGTCTTGTGAAGTTTATACTGATCATCGTAGTTTGCAGCATTTGTTCAAGCAGAGGGACCTAAATTTGAGGCAGCGCAGATGGCTGGAATTACTAAAAGATTATGATATTACTATCCTATATCATCCAGGTAGGACAAATGTAGTTGCATATGCCTTGAGTAGAAAGGCAGAGAGTATGGGTAGTTTGGCTTTCATTTCAGCAGGAGAGAGGCATTAGATTTGGATATCCAGTCCTTGGCCAATAGACTTGTGCGACTAGATATTCCAGAGCCCAGGCGAGTTCTTGCATGTGTCGTAGCTCAGTCTTCACCATTTGAGCAGATCAAGGCTCGCAAGTATGATGACCCACACTTAATGGTTCTTCGAGAAATGGTACTACGAGGTGGTGCCAAGGAAGTTACTATTGGTGTGGATGGTGTTCTGCGACTCCAGGATCGTCTGTGTGTTCCTAATGTGGATGAACTGAGGAAAAAGATCCTAGATAAGGCACACAGTTCCTGATATTCTATTCATCCGGGTGCTACAAAGATGTATCATGACTTGAAGCAGCATTATTGGTGGCAACGAATGAAAAATGACATAGTTGAGTATGTATCTAGGTGTCTAAATTGCCAGCAAGTTAAATATGAGCACCAGAGGCCAGGTGGCCTACTTCAGCAGATGACTATACCAGAGTGGAAATGGGAACGAATTACTATGGACTTTGTAGTTGGATTGCTGCGGACCTTGAGCAAGTTTGATGCGGTTTGGGTGATTGTTGACAGGTTGACCAAGTCGGCACATTTTATTCCTATATTGACTAGGTATACTTCAGATAGGTTGGCCCAGATTTATATTCAGGAGATAGTTCAGTTGCACGGTGTGCCAATTTCCATCATATCAGATAGAGGCCCTCAGTTTACTTTACATTTTTGGAGAGCAGTACGAAGTGAATTAGGGACCTGTGTAGAGCTCAGCACAACCTTTCATCCGCAGACCAATGGGTAGTCAGAGCGGACAATTCAGATTTTGGAGGATATGATCAGGGCATGTGTGATTGACTTTGGAGGTCAGTGGGATCATTTCCTGCCTTTGGTCGAGTTTGCTTATAATAACAATTACCAATCTAGCACCGAGATGGCTCCATTTGAGGCTTTATATGGCCGTCGATGTCGTTCACCTATCGGATGGTTTGAGCCCGGGGAGGCTAAGTTATATGGTACTGATTTGGTAAAGGATGCCTTGAAAAAGGTAAAGTTGATTCAGCAGCGACTTCGTACAACACAGTCCAGACATAAGAGTTACGCGGATCAGAAAGCGCGTGATTTATCATTTATGGTAGGTGAAAAAAATTCTCTTGAAGGTTTCACCGATGAAGGGAATTATGAGATTCGGGAAGAAGGGCAAGTTAAGCCCAAGGTTTATAGCATATTTGAGGTATTGAGACGAGTTGGGGAGGTCGCTTATGTCACGACCCAAATCTGACCCCCTGTCGTGATGGCACCTATCGTGGAACTAGGCAAGCCGACTCATTTCCAAAACAAAATGATATTTTCATTTGAAAGATAATTTCAAGGTAAAAACCTCCATTTAAAGAGTTCAAATCAAAGAAAAACAGAAGTGCGGAAAAGAAAAGCCCGACATCGGGGTGTCACTAGTCATGAGCATCTACTATAATTTGTCTAACAATATCAAGGCTAACTCAGCCTGGAAAAATAGCTAAATACTACTTAGAGGAAGATAAGAGGGAGAAGAGCAGGGGCTGCGATCGCCAAACAGCTACCTTACTATCTCCAAGAAAATCTGCAACCAGAACACTCAATAACCGTTATCGTGTCCAGCCACACCTGGATCTGCACACAAGGTGCAGGGAGTAACGTGAGTACGCCAACTCAGTAAGTAACAAAAATAAATAAAGACTGAGCAGTAGTGACGAGCAATAAAGCATATAACGTTCATATCAGGAAATCTCAGTAAAATACCACATGCTCTTAAAAATAAGGATTTGAATCAAATATCTCGTTTAAACCCAGTTCCAATAAAAATCATTTTTAAAGACATTTTTATTTTCCAATAGTTTTTCAAACAAAGGCTCAATGCAAAGGTGAGCAAAAAATGATGAAATCATAAACAACCACTCGGGCAGACCTCACAGTCACTCGTGCCACTCGGGCATACCTCACAATCACTCTTTCCACTCGGGCATACCTCACAATACTCTTGCCTCCCAGTCACTCAGCACTCGGCACTCAGTAGGTACCTGCGCTCACTGGGGGTGTGTACAGACTCCGGAGGGGCTCCATCAGCCCAAGAGCTATAATCTGCACGGACAACTCACGTGCGATAATAATAAAGTTGCTGTAGGCGGGCAACCCCGATCCACACTCATCCTCACAAATCAAGCCAGTCGGGAATTTCAGTAAAACAGGGCATTCGGCCCAAAACATTTATATGCATCAAAATAGAGTCATAAAACTGAGTTATGCTGTAAACAAGTATAAACATGACTGAGTATAGATTTTCAATCGAAAACAATGAGAGGATGATATGAAAGAGCCCCTAAAGGTACAAACGGCATTGGCGCAAGGCCCAAACATGGCATTCAACCCAATTTACTGAAATTCTTTCTAAAACATATAAGTATCAAATGGTTTAAACAACATATGCAACTTTATGATTGCTTCGGGACGGACCAAGTCACAAATCCCCAACAGTGCACGCCTACACGCCCGTCACCTAGCATGTGCGTCGCCTAAAAATAATAGAATGATACGAAATCCGAGGTTTCATACCCTTAGGACTAGATTTACAATCGTTACTTACCTCAAACCTGTCAAATCTCTACCCCGCAATGCTCTTGCCTCTGGACTCTGCCTCCAAATGCTCCAAATCTATTCACAATCAGTATAATACCATCAATATACGCTAATGGAAATGAGTTCCACAAGAAAAGCTTCAAAATTAGACCAAAACCCGAAATTGGCTCAAAAATCGCCTGTGGGGCCTACATCTCGGAACTCGACAAAAGTTACAAAATCCGAAAGCCCATTCAACCACGAGTCTACCCATATCAATTTTACCAAAATCTAACCTCAAATCGACCCTCAAATCTACAAATCTAATTTCCAAATTTCTAAGTTTCAATCTCTGATTTACACCTCAAAATCATGTAATCTAGTCGGATTACTCGATGATAATTCAATATTATGGAGTAGAAATGATCACAAGGGACTTACCTCAAGTTTTACTTGAAAATATATCAAAAATCGCCTCTTCCCAAGCTCCAATTTGTCAAAAATGGCAAATGGGACGAAGTCCCTGTTTTTATAATTCTGCCCAGACATCCTCGGTTGTGCCTCGATCTTAGCCCTCGATCTTGGCCTTCAATCGAGGTCCTCGATACTGGTCCTCGGTCCTGCCCCTCGATCCTGGGCTCGATCATGGCTTCGATCGTGCCCCTCGACCATGAGCTCGATCTGGGCTTCGATCGTGGCCCTCTACCCTGAGCTCGATCATGCCTTCGATCGTGGCCCTCGACTCTCGGCTCGATCATGGCCCTCGACCCTGAGCTCGATCTGGGCTTCGATTGTGGCCCTCGACCCTGAGCTCGATCTGGGCTGCGATCGTGGCCCTCGACCCTGAGCTCGATCTGGACTCAATTTCTGGTCAGAAGCAATTTCCAACAAAAGGAAATTGCAGCAGCTGTTCTAGTTTAATTTTTGATCCGTTAACCAACCAAAACTCACCCGAGGCCCTCGGGACCTCAACAAAATATACCAACAAGTCCTAAAATATCATACGAACTTAGTCGAATCCTCAAATCACCTCAAACAATGCTAAAACCATGAATTACACCCCAATTCAAGCCTAATGAACTTTGAAATTTCTAATTTCTACAAACAACTCCGGAAACTATCAAATCACGTTTGATTGACCTCAGATTTTGCACACAAGTCATAAATGACATAACAGAGGTATTACAATTTTAGAATCGGATTCCGAACCCGATATCAAAAAGTCAACCCCCGGTCACACTTCTCAAAAAAATTAAAACTTTCAGCATTTCAAGCCTAATTCCTCTACGGACTCCCAAATAATATTCCGGACATGCTCCTAACCCCAAAATCACCATACGGAGCTATTAGAATCATCAAAATTCAAATCCGAGGTCGTTTACATATAGGTCCATATCCGGTCCACTTTTCTAACTTAAAATTTCCAATTATGAGACTAAGTGTCTCATTTCACTCCGAGTTCCTTCCGGACTCGAACCAACTAATCCGATATAACATAATATAGTTGAATAACACAAAAAGAAGTAGGAATGGGGAAAACAGGGTTATAACTCTCGAAACGACCGGCCGGATCGTTACATCCTCCCCCTCTTAAACATACGTTCATCCTCGAACGGGTCTAGAAACATACCTAAACGCTCGAATAGGCGTGGATATCTACTCCGCATTTCCCGCCCGGTCTCCCAAGTTGCCTCTTCCACAGGTTTGCCTCTCCATTGTACCTTCACTGAAGTTTTATCCTTTGACCTCAACCTTCGAAGCTGCCGATCCAAAATAGCCACCGGCTCTACATCATAAGTCATATCACCCTCTAACTGAACCATGCTGAAATCCAAAACATGGGATGGATATCTAATATACTTCCAGAACATGGAAACATGAAACACTGGATGCACACTCGACAAGCTGGGTGGCAAGGCAAGCTTATAAGCCACCTCTCCTATCCTCTGAAGAACCTCAAAAGGCCCAATGAACCGGGGGCTCAACTTGCCCCTCTTCCCAAACCTCATAACACCCTTCATGGGTGATACCTTCAGCAAAACCTTCTCCCCAACCATAAAAGACACATCACAAACCTTCCTATCCGCGTAGCTCTTCTGCCTAGACTGCGCCGTACGAAACCGCTCCTGAATCAATTTCACCTTATCTAATGCGTCCTGGACCAAGTCTGTACCTAAGAGCCTAGCCTCACCCGGCTCAAACCATCCAACCGGAGATCTACACCTCCTCCCATACAAAGCCTCGTACGGAGCCATCTGAATACTCGACTGATAACTGTTGTTATATACAAACTCCACGAGTGGCAGAAACTGGTCCCATGAACCCCCAAAATCAATTACACAAGCAGGCAACATGTCCTCCAATATCTGAACAGTGTGCTCGGACTGCCCGTCTATCTGAGGGTGAAAAGTTGTGCTTAACTCAACCTGAGTACCCAACTCTCGCTGCACGACCCTCCAAAACTGCGATGTGAACTGAGTACCCCTATCTTAAATGATGGAAACTAGGACGCCATACAGGCGAACGATCTCTCGGATTTAAATTTCAGCCAACCGCTTTGAAAAGTAAGTAGTACCAATTGGAATGAAGTGCACGGACTTGGTCAGCCGATCCACAATAACCCAAATAGCATCGAACTTCCTCGAAGTCCGTGGGAGCCCAACTACAAACTCCATAGTGATCCGCTCCCACTTCCACTCTGGGATCTCTAACCTCTGAAGCAAGCCACCCGGTCTCTGATGCTCATACTTAACCTGCTGACAATTTAGACACCGAGCCACAAACCCAACTATATCCTTTTTCATCCGCCTCCACCAATAGTGTTGCCTCAAATCCTGGTACATCTTCGCGGCACCCGGATGGATGGAATACCGCGAGTTGTGGGCCTCTTCAAGAATCAGCTCTCGAAGCCCATCTAGATTAGCACACATATCCGACCCTGCATTCTCAGCACCCCATTATCATCAATAGTCACATCCCTAGCATCACCTCTCCGAACCCTGTCCTGAAGAACGAGTAAGTGAGGGTCATCATACTGACGCTCCCTGATACGGTCATAAAGAGAAGACCTGGAGACCACACAAGCCAATACCCGACTAGGCTACGAAATAACCAATCCGACAAGCTGGCCTGCCAAGGTCTGAACATCTAATACCAAAGGTCTCTCTACTGCTGGAAGATAGGCTAAACTCCCCAAACTCTCTGCCCGACGACTCAAAGTATCGGCCACAACATTGGCCTTCCCCGGATGGTACAAGATAGTGATATCATAGTCCTTAAGAAGCTCCAACCATCTCCGTTGACGCAAATTTAGATCCTTCTGCTTTAACAAATACTGCAGACTCCGGTGATCAGTATAGATCTCACAATGAACCCCATAAAATAATGACGCCAAATCTTCAAGGCGTGAACAATGGTTGCTAACTCAAGATCATGGATAGGATAGTTCTTCTCATGGGTCTTCAACTGGTGCGAGGCATAGGCAATCACCCTACCCTCCTGCATCAAAATACAACCAATGCATATCCTTGAGGCATCACAATACACAGTGTAAGAACCTGAAGCTGGTGGCAAAACTAACACTGGAGCTGTGGTCAAAACAGTCTTGAGCTTCTGAAAGCTCTCCTCACATTCATCCGACCACCTGAATGGAGCACCCTTTTGGGTCAATTTGGTCAAGGGTGATGCAATAGATGAAAATCCTTCCACAAAGCGATGGTAGTAACCCGCCAAACCAAGAAAACTCCTAATCTCCGTGGCTGAGGACGATCTGGGCCAACTCTGCACCGCCTCTATCTTCTTCGGATCCACCTGAATACCCTCACTAGACACCACGTGCCCTAAGAATGCTAATGAACTGAGCCAAAACTCACATTTAGAGAACTTTGCATAAATCTTCTCCTCTCTCAATCTCTGTAATACAACCCTCAAATGTTGAGCGTGCTCTTCCTGGCTACGAGAGTACAACAGGATGTCGTCAATGAATACAACGACGAATGAGTCCAAATAGGGCTAGAATACATTGTTCATCAGATGCATGAACGATGCTGGGGCATTGGTCAGCCCAAAAGACATCACCAAAATCTCATAATGGCCATATCGGGTTCTGAAGGTTGTCTTGAGAATATCTGAATCCCGAATCTTCAGCTGGTGATAACCGGACCTCAAATCAATCTTGGAGAACACCCTCGCTCCCTGAAGCTGGTCGAGTAAATCATCAATACGAGGCAAAGGATACTTGTTCTTGACTGTGACCTTGTTCAACTGCCTGTAATCAATACACATTCTCATGGAACCATCCTTCTTTTTCACAAATAGAACCGGTGCACCCCAAGGTGACACACTAAGCCAAATAAACCCATTATCAAGGAGTTCCTGAAGCTGTTCTTTCAATTCCTTCAACTCCACCGGTGCCATACGATACGGTGGAATAGAAATGGGCTGAGTGTCCGGCACCAAATCAATACCAAAGTCAGTATCCCTGTCAGGCGGCATGCCCGGTATGTCTGCACGAAACACATCCGAAAAATCACGTACCACCAGAACAAAATAAATGACAGGAGTCTCTGCACTAACATCCCTCACAAAAGCCAAATAAGATAGGCAACCCTTCTCAACCATGCGCTGAGCCTTCAAATATGAAATCACCCTACTTGGTACATAATCTATAGAACCGCTCCACTCAACCCTCAAAATTCCCGGCATAGCCAACGTCACCATCTTAACGTGACAATCTAGAACAGCATGACATATAGATAACCAATCCATACCCAATATCACATCAAAGTCAACCATACTGAGTAACAATAGATCTACTCGGGTCTCCAGACCCCCAATAATTACCACACATGACCGATATACGTGGTCCACAATAATAGTATCGCCCACAGGAGTAGATACATGTACAGATGAAACTAAGGACTCACGGGGCATATCCAGAAAATGGGCAAAATATAAGGAAACATATGAATATGTTGAACCAGGGTCAAATAAAACCGAGGCATCTCTGTGGCAAACTGAGACAATACCTGTAATCATAGCATCTGAAGCAATAGCATACGGTCTGGCAAGGAGAGCATAGAGGCGGGCCTGACCACCCCTTGATTTGCCTCCCCCTCTAGGGCGACCCCTAGCTGACTGACCTCCACCCCGAGCTGACTGGGCGTATGGTGAGGTAGCTGGGGCTGTAGTTGGAGGCTGACTCCTCTGTTGAGATAGACCTCCATGATGACGAGGACACTGCCTACACATATGCCCAAGATCCCGACACTCAAAATAACTCCTGGTGCTGGCGGCGGAAACTGAAGGGAACCCCTAGCACTGGGATGACTAGTAGAAGAACCTGGCATAGAAGAGCCCTGAACAGGTGGAGCACGGGACGAACTCTGAAATGGAAGGGAACTAAGTGATGAGTGGCCCTGATAAGAACTGTGAGAACCATGGCCAGATGATGCACCCCGATGAAATGGCCGAGCTGACTGAGCCTGTCTAAAATGACGACCTCTGCCATGCTGGAACTGACCCCCAAAAGGAGCACCGCTGAATCCACCCTAACCACAAGGCCTCTTGGCCTCCCGCTCAACCCTCTCCTGACCGCGAACCATCTCAATCTGCCAAGAAATGTCGACAACCTCATCAAACGTAGCACCCGAAACTCGCTCCCTGGTCATGAGCAACTGTAGCTGATAAGTGAGGCCATCAATAAACCTCATGATCCTCTCTCTGTCTGTGGGAACCAACCAGATAGCATGACGGGCCAACTTGGAGAACCACATCTCATACTGTGTCATAGACATATCACCCTGGCGTAGCCGCTCAAACTATCTACGCAACTCCTTTCTGCGGGATCGAGGCACGAACTTCTCCAAAAAGACCACGGAGAACTGCTGCCAAGTAAGGGGTGCTGCGCCAATAGGCCTACGCCTCTCGTAAGTCTCCCACCATCTGAGTGCAGCCCCAGAAAACTGAAAGGTAGTGAACGAGACCCCACAAGTCTCCAAAATACCAACAGTACGGAGTATCCTCTGACACCTATCCAAAAAGTCCTGAGCGTCCTCTCTCTCTGTGCCACTGAAAGGTGGTGGCTGAAGTCTCCCAAACCTCTCCAACCTACGTTGATCATCCTCAGGCATAGCAGGAAACACATAATCCTGAGCAACAGCAATCGGATGGGCTGGTGGTGCCTCTGGTGTCTGAAGTCCCTGAATAACCTGCTCGGGTGTGCGAGCGATGGGAATCTGAGTGCCTCCCTGGCCTGAGAAGTGGTTGCGGCCATCAAAATAGAGACCGCCTGAGCAAGGCCAGTACACATTGTCAGAATCTGAGCTAAGGCCTCCTGAAGGCCTGGAATCACAATAGGCACATGTGGTGCCTGAGCTGGTGCATCAACAACTGGAACTTGGTCCTGATCTGGGACAACCGGTGGATCTGTAGGTATTGCCCCAACTGCTATACGGGCTGCACCTGTGCCCCTACCACAGCCTCAACCGCGGCCTCGGCCTCTCGCGGCCATGGCTGGTGGTACTGGTAGCTGGCCCTCCTGACTGGTAGCACGAGTCCTCACCATCTGTGAGAGAATGAAATAATAGGTGTTTAGTTACTAGAATCAACAGATTCGCACGACAATAATTCAAGAATATGGAGTTTCCTAAAGGTTCTGCAGCCTCCTGAAGATAAGTACAGACGTCTCCGTACCGATCCGCAAGACTCTACTAAACCCGCTCATGACTCGCGAGACTTATGTAACATAGGCTCTGATACCAATCTGTCATGACCCAAAAATGACCCCCTATAGTGATGGAGCCTATCGTGGAACTAGGCAAGCCGACTCATTTCCTAAACAAAATGATATTTTCATTTGAAAGATAATTTCAAGGTAAAAACCTCCATTTAAAGAGTTCAAATCAAAGAAAAACAGAAGTGCGGAAAAGAAAAGTCCAACATCGGGGTGTCACTAGTCATGAGCATCTACTATAATTTGTCTAACAATATCAAGGCTAACTCATCCTGAAAAAATAGCTAAATACTACTTAGAGGAAGATAAGAGGGAGAAGAGCAGGGGCTGTGATCGCCAAACAGCTACCTTGCTATCTCCAAGAAAATCTGCAACCAGAACACTCAATAACCGCTACCGTGTCCAGCCACACCTGGATCTGCACACAAGGTGCAGGGAGTAACGTGAGTATGCCAACTTAGTAAGTAACAACAATAAATAAAGACTGAGTAGTAGTGACGAGCAATAAAGCATATAACGTTCATATCAGGAAATCTCAGTAAAATACCACATGCTCTTAAAAATCAGGATTTGAATCAAACATCTCGATTAAACCCAGTTCCAATAAAAATCATTTTTAAAGACATTTTTATTTTCCAATAGTTTTTCAAACAAAGGCTCAATGCAAAGGTGAGCAAAAAATGATGAAATCATAAACAACCACTCAGGCAGACCTCACAGTCACTCGTGCCACTCGGGCATACCTCACAATCACTCTTGCCTCCCAGTCACTCAGCACTCGGCACTTAGTAGGTACCTGCGCTCACTGGGGGTGTGTACAGACTCCGGAGGGGCTCCTTCAACCCAAGTGCTATAATCTGCAAGGATAACTCACGTGCAATAATAATAAAGTATGCTGCAGGTGGGCAGCCCCTATCCACACTCATCCTCACAAATCAAGCCACTCGGGCATTTCAGTAAAACATGGCATTCAGCCCAAAACATTTATATGCATTAAAATAGAGTCATAAAACTGAGTTATGCGGTAAACAAGTATAAACATGACTGAGTATAGATTTTCAATTTAAAACAATGAGAGGATGATACGAAACAGCCCCTATGGGTCCAAACAGCATTGGCGCAAGGCCCAAACATGGCATTCAACCCAATTTACTGAAATTCTTTCTAAAACATATAAGTATCAAATGGTTTCAACAACGTATGCAACTTTACGGTTGCTTCGGGACGAACCAAGTCACAAATCCCCAACAGTGCACGCCTACACGCCCGTCACCTATCATGTGCGTCACCTTGAAATAATAGAATGATACGAAATCCAAGGTTTCATACCCTCAAGACTAGATTTACAATCGTTACTTACCTCAAACCGGTCAAATCTCTACCCCACAATGCTCTTGCCTTGGACTCTACCTCTAAATGCTCCAAATCTATTCACAATCACTATAATACCATCAATATACGCTAATGGAAATGAATTCCACAAGAAAAGCTTCAAAATTAGACCAAAATCCGAAATTGGCACAAAAATTGCCTGTGGGACCCACATCTCGGAACCCAAAAAAAGTTACAAAATCCGAAAGCCCATTAAACCACGAGTCTACCCATACCAATTTTACCAAAATCCGACCTCAACTCGACTCTCAAATCTACAAATCTAATTTCTAAATTTCTAAGTTTCAATCTCTGATTTACACCTCAAAATCATGTAATCTAGTCGGATTACTAGATGATAATTCAATATTATGGAGTAGAAATGATCACAAGGGACTTACCTCAATTTTTCCTTGAAAATATATCAAAAATCGCCTCTCCCCAAGCTCCAATTTGTCAAAAATGGCAAATGGGACGAAGTCCCTATTTTTATAATTCTGCCCAGACATCCTCGGTTCTGCCTCGATCTTGGCCCTCGATCTTGGCCTTCGATCGAGGTCCTCGATCCTGGTCCTTGGTCCTGCCCCTCGATCCTGGGCTCGATCATGGCTTCGATCGTTCCCCTCGACCATGAGCTCGATCTGGGCTTCAATCGTGGCCCTCTACCCTAAGCTCGATCATGACTTCGATCGTGGCCCTCGACTCTGGGCTCGATCATGGCTTCGATCGTGGGCCTCGATCCTGAGCTCGATCTGGGATTCGATCGTGGCCCTCGACCCTGAGCTCGATTTGGGCTTCGATCGTGGCCCTCGAACCTGAGCTCGATCTGGGCTCTATTTCTGGGCAGAAGCAATTTCCAATAGAAGGAAATTGCAGCAGCTGTTCTAGTTCAATTTTTGATCCGTTAATCATCCGAAACTCACCCGAGGACTTGGGACCTCAACAAAATATACCAACAAGTCCTAAAACATCATACAAACTTAGTCGAATCCTCAAATCACCTCAAACTACGCTAAAACCATGAATTACACCCCAATTCGAGCCTAATAATCTTTGAAATTTCTAATTTCTACAAACAACTCCGGAACCTATCAAATCATGTCCGATTGACCTCAAATTTTGCACACAAGTCCTAAATGACATAACAGAGGTATTCCAATTTTTAGAATCGGATTCCGACCCCGATATCAAAAAGTCAACCCCCCGGTCAAACTTCTCAAAAAATTAAAACTTTCAGTATTTCAAGCCTAATTCCTCTACGGACTCCCAAATAATATTCCGGACACGCTCCTAAGCCCAAAATCACCATACGGAGCTATTGGAATCATCAAAATTCAAATCCGAGGTTGTTTACATATAGGTCCATATCCAGTCTACTTTTCTAACTTAAAATTTCCAATTATGAGACTAAGTGTCTCATTTCACTCCGAGTTCCTTCCGGACTCGAACCAACTAATCCGATATAACATAATATAGTTGAATAACACAAAAATAAGTAGGAATGGAGAAATCAAGGTTATAACTCTCGAAATGACCGGCCGGGTCGTTATATCTTATGAGCTTGCATTGCCTCCCAGTCTATCGGGAGTTCATCCGATTTTTCATGTATCTGTGCTCCGGAAGTATCATGCTGACCTATCACATGTGTTGGACTTCAACACAGTTTAGCTAGATAAGATTTTGGGTTATGAAGAAGAGCAATTTGCCATTGTTTATAAACAAGTTTGCCAGTTGAGGTCCAAGAGGATTTATGCAGTAAAGGTCTAGTGGAGGGGCCAACCAGTCGAGGAACCGACTTGGGAGGCCGAGGAGGACATGCAGAACAAATATCCACACTTATTTAGCACTCCAGGTATTATTCTAAACCCGTTCGAGGACGAACGTTTGTTTAAGAGGTGGAGAATGTAACGACCCAACCAGTCATTTTAACTTTTAGAAACACGTTCCCTAAAATAAAACTCCTCGAACATGTTTTTATTAATTTATGACTCGCGGGGATGGTTGGTTCGGGATTTGGAAGTGTGTGGGTTGAAATCGGAACATTTGGTTCCTTAAGTTAGCTTTAAATGGACAAGTTTGACTTCGGTCAATATTTTGATAAAACCACCCCGGAATCGGGATTTGACGGTTCCAATAGGTTCGTATGATGATTTTGGACTTGGACGTATGTCTGAATCGGGTTTTGGATAACGCGGGAGCATTTTGACGCTTAATAGTAAACAATAACTATTTAAAGGTTTAAAATTCTTTAAATTTGGTTTGGGGTAGGTTTTTGAGTAATTGAAGTTCGTTTGGAATTCCAAGTTTGGGAATAGTTCCGTATAGTGATTTAAGACTTGCACACAAAATTTCGTGTCATTCCGAGTAGTTTAAGTATATTTCGGCGCATTGGAAGTAAATTGAAGAACTTGAAATTCTTAAATTTGAATCAATTTGGTTTAAGGTATGATTCTTAGATTTGATGTTGTTTTACGCGTTCCGAGAGTTCGAGCGAGTCCCGAGTGTTAATCAGACTAGGCTCGGACCAATTTGGAAGTTGGGAGCCAAAAACTGAAGCTCCCAGCTACTGTCAGAATCGCACATGCGCTTGGCCAGCCGCAGGTGCGACAGTAGCTCGTAGGAGCGAACCTCGCAGATGTGAGTATTTGTGCGCAGAAGCGAAAAATAGAAGGGGGTAATCGACCGCAGATGCGGAGAATTTGCGCACTTGCGAACGTGCAATTGCGAAGAAGGTTACGCAGAAGCGACCTTGGCCAGGCGAGTGAAACTCGCACCTGCGAGGATTTTCCGCAGGTGCGGTACACTGTCCGCAGGTGCGAAAATGACTGTTGGGCAGAATCTGTTAAAAATCGGAGCTCAGTCATTTTGAGCCCATTTTCTTCTATTTTTGGGCGATTTTGGAGCTTTTTGAGAGGAGATTTCAACTAACAACTTGGAGGTAAGTTAATTCTACACCCTTTGAGTTAAATACATAGATTATGGGTAGATTATAACTAGTAAATCTTAGAAATCAAGGGTTTAGATGAAAAATCTAGATTTTTATAAAAATGAGATTTTAACCACGAAAATAGTTATGGAATTGGATAGAAATTATATATTTGAGTTCTTGAGATTATGGGTAACGTTTCCATCCAAATATTTCCAGAATCCGAGCACGTGGGCCCGGGGTGAATTTTAAGAATTTTACCATTTTGGATAAGGTAATTTATTTAATAGATAAATTTTGAATCATTTAGCATATATTAATTATTTTATATAACTTTTGAATAGTTTCGGATTTTTCGGCATCGAATCGAGAATTTTACGCGATGCGATAATCGAAAAGTGGACTTTGAGACGAGGTAAGTCTCTTGTCTAATCTTGTGAAGGGAAAATTACCCCATAGGGATTAAATTGAATAATTGTTGCTAATTTCGGGTGCTACGTACGCACGAGGTGACGAGAGTCCGTGCGTAGCTACTATTAATGCTAAAGTCCGGGTAGTTTAGGACTCAAAGCATGAATTACTTGTGTAAATTGTATTCTTTATTTAATTAATATTAATTGATATATATATATATATGAATATATTGTGAATTGTTAGATAAAGATATTAAAGGATGGAAATCTCATATGCTTGATTTTCTGTTTAAATTAATTAATTGTTAAAAGAAATTGTTCTTCCTCCCGAATTTATCTTATAATAAATATACTCTCCTTTAAGAGGTACAAAAGAAAATGTCCTCCTTTTTTGTGGAGCGGGCCGAACGTCTCGGCAAAATAGATGCATCTATGGATCGTGTCGCATGTCCCTCGGCAGTGTACACGACATTTTGGATCGGGTCGTACGTCCTCGGCAGAAATCGTGCTTAATAATAACAATTACACGATACTTTAATAGTTTATTTCAGCTTGCGAAGCTAATTGATAAATTGAAAAATTCTTGGAATTTAATGAATTGTTATTCCTTCTTTTTAAGGAATTAATTGTTATTCCTGTAAAAGAGATTTAATTGATAAATTGGAAATTATTTGAATTGATGGAATTTAATTAATATATTGAAATTGTTGCATTTGAAGGAATTTGATTATTCTCGTTGGTTAAATAAATTATGTTGATTTAAATATTCTAGTTGTATTTCAATTATTACTATTGACCCGTAGTGAGTGTCAAAGTCGACCATCTCGTCTCTACCACTTCGAGATTAGGCTCGATACTTACTGGGTACACGTTGTTTACGTACTCATACTACACTTGCTGCACTTTTTGTATAGGACCCGAGGTAAGTACTAGTGAGGGACCTATCGTCTTACACCCACGTTATCCAGGGGCATAGTGGTGAGATGCCTTTCTGAGTCGTTCTGCAGCTACTAGTTTCTCTCCTTGTATATTTCATTCTGTCTATTTTTATTTCAGATAGTATTTGAGGTTTTGTATAATCTACTAGATGCTCATACACTTGTGACATCAGGTCTTGGCACACACATTGATAGAATTTGGTGTTTTATTATTTTCTTGATTTTAAATTTTGTCAATGTATGCTTAATTTATTAAGTTGGCTTGCCTAGCTGTAGTATTGGGTGCCATCACGACCTATAGGTGAAATTGGGTCATGACAGTGGTGGAGAGATCTCACGTGCGGGATCGCACGTGCGGAGAGGCAAGCGCAGAAGCGGAAAGGTGGTGGAGTACCAGGGGTCACATGTGCGAGGTGAATTCCGCATCTGCGATGCCTGCAGATGCGTTAGGGTCATCGCAGGTGCACAAGGTCTGCAGAAGCGTAAGGGATTTTCGCAGGCGCGCACGCACAAGTGCGACCCTTTCATCGCAGGTGCAAAGGCAGAGGAGGTAAGTGATTTGCGCAGATGCGCACTTTTTCCGCACAAGCGCACCGGCAGGTGCGAGCCCAGGCTCCGCAGGTGCGTAAATACCTGGGCATTGGTTAAAACCGAAGGGCTTCGCGATTTTTGTCATTTTTTACTTTGCAAACTCGGTTTAGGGCGATATTTGAGAGCATTTTGAGAGATTTCTTGAGGTAAGTCCCTTGTGCTTATTTTGATCAATAATCTTTATTCCCAATTTATTTTTTCACCTAGTTAGTGTGTATTTAAGGTGGAATTTGGGAGTTTGAGACTAGGGATTTGGAAAGTTTGAATTGTGGATTTGAAGGATCATTGGTGTCGGATTTTAGTAAAATTGATATGGTTAGACTCGTGAGTGAATGGGCTTTCGGATTTTGTGACTTTTACCCGATTCCAAGACGTGGGCCCGGGTTGACATTTTAGGGAGCATTTCGGATTTTTTATTAAAATATTAATTTAAATAATTAGATGAGTTTATTATGATTGTATTTATGATATGTAATTGCTTTTGGCTAGATTTGGGCCATTCGGAGCCGGATATTCTTGGGAAAGGCATTCTTACCGATTGATTGAGCTTGGTTCGAGGTAAGTGGCTTGCCTAACCTCGTGTGGGGGAACTCCCTATAGGATTTGTACTGTTTTTGATATATGAGCGCCGTGTACATGAGGTGACGAGTACATACACGGGCTAATTGTCTAAAACCCCGATTTTCTCTACTAAGTAATAACCTGATTTCTTTCTTATTTGAGTTTCATCAGCATGTGTAGTATCCTGCTAGATTAGAATAGCATGCCTACTTGCCTTAACTGTCTACTTGAATTACGTGCAGCATGTTTAGTGAATTTACCTATTTTTCCTTAATTGGTACTTAGGTTGAACTGTAAAATATTATGTGCCGTAACTACTGAATTCTATTGTTTCGCTGCATATTTACTTTGGGACTACGAAACGATATTCCGGGAGATCCTCATGTACTGCATATTTACTTTGGGACTACGGAACGGTATTCCGTGAGATTCTTCTGTACTGCATATTTACTTTGGGACTACGGAACAGTATTCCACGAGATCCCCTTATATTGCATATTTACTTTGGGACCACGGAACGGTATTTCGGGAGATCCCCCTATACTGCATATTTACTTTGGGACTATGGAACAGTATTCCGGGAGATCCCCCTGTACTGCATATTTACGTTTGGGACTACGAGACGGTATCTCGGGAGATCCTCTGTTGTGTTTCTGTGTATTGAGCTATTACCTTCTATGATTTTATTCTTGTTAAATTTCAGTCTTTATTTTACTGTGGTATTACACTCTATCTTGTTTTATTATATATCTACCAGTAGGGCCCGGACCTGACCTCGTCACTACTCGATCGAGGTTAGGCTTGACACTTACTGAGTACCGATTGTGGTGTACTCATTCTACTCTCTGCACATATGTTTTTTGTGTGTGCAGATCCAGGTGCTCCTTATCAGCCGCACTATCAGTGAGCCGGGACAGTTTTGGAGACTTCAAGGTATTTTTGCCGCGTCTGCAGACCTCAGAGTCCCCTTTTACTCTTCCCCATGTATATTATCTTCTGTATTTTCTTTTGATAGACTCTGATGTATAGAGACACTAGATTTTTCTCCTGTAGTTTGTGATTCACAATGTTCCGGGTTTTAGGATTTGTTGTGTATTTTTGAATAGTTGATTAAATTTTTATTTTTATTTTATTATTTCGCAAAATATTAGGCTTACCTAGTTGTAGAGATTAGGTGCCGTCACGACGTCACACGGAGGAGAAATCGGGTCGTGACAATACTAGTCCTTTTGTCTCCTTTGAAGCTTTTTGTCTTGGTTAATCTTCTTGTTCATGGTGCATGTTTCTGAAATCACGAGCTCCTGTGTTTTTTTTAGGGCAGAGAAGTTGAAGATTACTGGACTGAGGCATTTTAGGAAGGGCTCGAATGGGTTGGTTGTACTGGAAAATAACAGAGACATGGAAAATTTGTTGGGGAAGAAGATTCAGAGAAGAAGGAAAGAAGAAGAGGCGACTGGAAGAGACACAGATGAAGAAGAAGACCTAAAATTTGTTGGGGAAGAAATTCAGAGAAGGAAAGAAGAAGAGGCGACTGGAAGATAAAGAAGAAGACCTAGAGTTCTAAATATGTTAATTGACTAGTTTATAAATATTAGAGTTTTAACTTTTAATCAAAATAATAAAAAATTATTTCATTGTAAACTAAATTTTCTTTTTTTTATGCTTTAAAGGCACACATTTATCATTTGATATATATATATATATATTACAAATAAGTATACACTCTAAATAAATAAATTTTATTAATTAACCTAATTATACTATTTATAAATATTTTTTTATCATAGAAACGAGCGATAATTTCTAAATTAATTATTAGCATGCTATATTTTCGACAAATTATGATCGCGCAAAGCCCAGAAAAATTTAAAAATTGTATATATTAAAATTGACCCAGACGTTCTCCATTAGAAATTAAATCAAGTATTAGAGCATTTAAGAACACTTTTATATTAGTTAAAGTAAATTGGAATCATTTGTATTCTTATAATATATTTGATTAGGACCACCAATTAATATTGAGCTACCGAAATACTTGAAATGTAATTAATTATTAATGGTTAAGGTTATATAGCTTTTTGACAAAATTACATTAATCGACTAGAGTAGGAAACTCTTTTTGTTAGATTGTTTGATTCTTCCTATTAGTACAAGTTATGAACTATCGAAATACTTGAAATCTAATTATATATTTTTTTATTGCAAATATCAATTGACTTTATCTGACTAATTTGACCGATAACAAGATATATACACTATTATATTAGGGATTTTCGTCAGATCGTTTGATTCTACCTATGAATACAAGTGTTGAACTTTCGAAATACTTGAAATGTAACTATATATTTAATTAAAACTAATCGTTGGCATTATCTGGATAATTTAATTGATAATAAGATATATCCACTATCATATTAGGGATCTCGTCTTGTTAGATCGTTTGATTCTTTCTATCAATACAAGTTCTAAACTATCGAAACACTTGAAATGTAATTATGTATTTAACTGAAACTAACGATTGATTTATATAACTAATTTACCTGATAATATAAATATTATCATATGTAATTAAACAATGTAAAAGGTTATATAATTTGGGGTTTGAGGTTTTATGATAAGGCACTACGATCATATTATTCTCAAACAAATCACATTTATCATCCAAATGTAATAGAAATCTGTTTGGTTTTATTAGTATAAGTTTTGATATAACAAATTGCATAAAGTATAATTACATATTTGATTAGGATAGATCTATCTAGGTATCTATTAATAAGGCACTACGATCATATTATTCTCAAACAAATCACATTTATCATCCAAATGTAATTGAAGTTTGTTTCGTTTTATCTGTATAAGTTTTGATATATATATATATATATATATATATATATATATATATATATATATATATATATATATATATATATATATATATATCACATTAACAAATGTCTATTTAATAAATGTTAGTATATGCGTTAACGTTAGTATATATAGTGTCTATTTGATTAGGACTAAACGTTAGTATATTTAATAACATTAACAAATATCTATTTAGCTGTTAGTGCCTATTTAAATATTACATATATGATAGACTACTAAAGTATCTATTAATCTATTACAAGTAAGAATTAATCTCCACCATTGGATTTCCCTCAAAAAGTACAAAAGCACCATTATAGTCATAAGACTATTAATTTCCTTTCAAAAGTCTTGTGCTCACCAAACAAACTCCCTCAAAACAGTACTGTTGTCTCCATTGTGCTGCATCTTCATCGTCTTCTTTTTTCATTTTCTTCACCTCTCAAAAATGTCTTCTTGTACCTCCTCAACAACAAATCAAAAGGGAAAAGGTTTGTTAAGGCCAATAAAAAGTGTAGGCTCTGACTTTGATGATAACTTTGTATGGGAAATGCTCGAATGGTGATTGCAATTGTAGTTTATTTTTGCCTTTTTAGTGTTCATGCTTATTTTGATTTACTTAATTAGAATGGCTAACTCTTCATAATTTGTGACTTGTGAGAGAAATGCTAATTGCTAAATGATACTTACATCTTTTATTCTCTATGTTCATGTCAAGGTCAAGTTCTTTCACAATGCAATACATATATAAAAGTTATGTTTTCTTTATCTTTATATATCTAACTCTTTTACTTATGTATTTATATGATATCTATTATGATTTAATATACTTTGTGTAACTTGTAGGAGAATCCGAGAATGAAAGAAAATCAAGAAGTCACGCCTACAACTTGAGAATAAAAAAACAAATCCACACTTTACAAGATATAGGTAAGTATTTCATATAATTTCTCATAATTTAGAGATATTTTTATTTTTATTGTTGAATTATTTTAGCCAGATCCCCGCATCCGTATCGGTTCTTGGATCCGCATATCCGAATCTTAGAATTTCCATCTCAAAGGCTCTGAGCTCTAGATCTGCACCCGTATCGGACACCCGCACCCGCGTCAGAGCAATTTAGCTTCACAGGTCCAGGTAATCACTTAGATATTTCTGAGGTACTACCAGTTTTATCTTTTAGAGATTCAGTCACTATCTCCCCTTCATCTTCCTCTACATCGCCACCTCCACCACCTACAACTCCAGTTATAGCTCCACCACCTATAACTCCAGCTCCACCACCTATAGCTCCAGTTCCTCCACATAATCTAGTTCAACCTTCTGCAGCTCCACCACTCTTGACTTATCATCGTCGTCCACATCCAGCATCAGGCCCAGGTGATTCACGTCCTGCATCAGATTCTACACCTACTGTGGACTTGTCTCCTCTTAGTCACCCAATTGTACTCCGCAAAGTTGTACGATCCACACTTAATCCTAATCCCCACTATGTCGGTTTAAGTTATTATCGTTTGCCGTCACCTCATATGCTTTTATATCTTCGTTGTCCACTGTTTCTATCCCTAAGTCTACAGGTGAGGCACTATCTCATCTAGGATGGCGACATGCTATGATTGACGAGATGTCTGCTTTACATGTGAGTGACACTTGGGAGCTTGTTCCTCTTCCTGGAGGTAAGTATATTGTTGGTTGTCGTTGGAATATGCAGTCAAAATCTGCCCGGATGGCCAGGTTGATCAGCTTAAGCCTCGTCTTGTTGCAAAAGGATATTGTCACGACCCAAAAATTCTACCTTCGGGATCGTGATGGCGCATAACATTTTACTTGCTAGGCAAGTGTCACGACCCAAAAACCTAATCTGTCGTGATGGCGCCTATCGGAAAACTAGGCAAGCCGACTCATTTCCAAACCAACCGATATTTTCATTTCAAGGATAATTTCAATACTATTTAACATAAAACCTTCATTTAAGGAGTTCAAATCAAAGAAATCAAAAGTGTGAAAAAGAAAAGCCCGACATCGGGGTGTCACTAGTCATGAGCATCTACTACATTCTATCTAACAATATCAAGGCTAACTCAGCCTGAAAAATAGCTAAATACAACTAGAGGAAGATAAGAGGGAGAAGAGCAGGGGCTGCGATCGCGAAACAACTACCTTGCTATCTCCAAGAAAATCTGCAACCAGAACAATCAATAACCGCTACCGTGTCCAGCTACACCTGAATCTGCACACAAGGAGCAGAGAGTAACGTGAGTACGCCAACTCAGTAAGTAACAATAATAAATAAAGACTGAGCAGTAACGACGAGCAATAAAACATATAACGTTCATATCATGAAATCTAAGTGAAGTGCAACATACTTTAAAAATTATTGTTTGAATCAAATCATCTCATTTAAACCCAGTTTCAGTAAAAAAATCATTTAAAGATATTTTTTCAATAGTTTTTCAAACAAAGGCTCAATGCAAAGGTGAGCAAAATGATGAAATCATAAACAGCCCCTCGGGCAAAACATCACTCGTATACAGTCCCTCGGGAAAACCTCACAGTCACTCATGCCACTCGGGCATACCTCACAATCACTCTTGCTACTCGGGCATACCTCACAATCACTCATACCTCCCAGTCACTCAGCACTCACACTCAGTAGGTACCTGCGCACTCAGGGGGTGTGTACAGACTCCCGAGGGGCTCCTTCAGCCCAAGCGCTATAATCTGCACGGATAACTCACGTGCTGCACGGACAACTCGGGTGCTATAAAAATAAAGTATGCTGCAGGCGGGCAGCCCCGATCCATACTCATCCTCACAAATCAGGCCCTCGGCCTCACTCAGTCATAAACCTCTCAAGTCACTCGGGCATTTCAGTAAAACAGGGCATTCGGCCCAAAACATTTATATGCATCAAAATAGAGCCATAAAACTGAGTTATGTGGTAAACAAGTATAAACATGACTGATTATAGAATTTCAATCGAAAACAATGAGAGGATGGTAAGAAACAACCCCTAAGGGTCCAAACAACATTGGTGCAAGGCCCAAACATGGCATTCAACCCAATTTACAGAAATTCTTTCTAAATCATATAAGTATCATATAGTTTCAACAAAGTATGCAACTTTACATTTGCTACGGGACGGACCAAGTCACAAATCCCCAACAGTGCACGCCCACACGCCCGTCACCTAGCATGTGCGTCACTAAAAATAGTAGAATGATACAAAATCCGGGGTTTCATACCCTCAGGACTAGATTTACAATCGTTACATACCTCAAACCGGTCAAATCTCTAACCCGCAATGCTCTTGCCTTTGGACTCGGCCTCCAAATGCTCTGAATCTATTCACAATCAGTACAATACCATCAATACGCGCTAATTGAATGAATTCCACAAGAAAACTACAAAATTAGACCAAAACCCGAAATTGGCTCAAACACGGCCCCCAGGCCCACATCTCGAAATTCGAAAAAATTTACAAAACTAGAAAGCTCATTCACTCACGAGTCTAACCATACCAAATTCATCAAAATCTGACATCGTTCGGTCCTTCAAATCCTTAAATTACTCTCCAAAACTTCCAAGCCCTAACCCCTCATTTTCACTAATTACCATGATTAAAACCACGGGAAATCACCATATATACAAGTATTAGGGCTCAAGTAACTTACCTCAACGAAAATCCCTTGATTCCCTCTTCAAATCTCTCCCAAAAGCTCCAAAAACCGAATAGAAATGGTGGAAATGAACCAAATTCGCGAAGGGTTCTATTTATGAATTCTGCCCAGGTTTTTCGCACCTGCGGCCATTTTCTCGCACCCGCGTGACCGTACCTACGGTCCAAGAAGCCGCACCTGCGCAACTCACTCAATCACCCAGCTTTCGTACCTGTAGACCCCTTCCTCACACCTACGGACTCGCATCTGTGGTCCCAGGTGTGCATCTGTGAAACCATTCCAAACTCCTCATCTGCCCTCAAGACCTCGCACCTGCGGGCTCGCAGAGGCGGCCAATTCTCCGCACTTGCGTTCCCAGCCTTGGCCCAGCATAGCCTGCACCTGTGTACTCCCCACGCGCACCAGCGGCCTTGCACCTGCGACCTTTTCTTCCGCAGGTGCGGAAATAGCAGAAGCAGCAGCTCCAGCTGCAATTTCCAACAAATCTGTTAACCACCCGGAATCACCCCGAGGCCCTCGGGACCTCAACTAAAAATACCAACAAGTCATATATCAACATACAAACTTAGTCCAAATTCAGCAACTGATGCCGAAACCAACCAAACCACGTCCGAATGACCTCAAATTTTTCAAACACGTCACAAATGAACCTACAAACCTACTCCAACTTTCGAAATTCCATTCCGGCCTCGATATCAAATTTTCCACTGCCGACCGAAATTGCCAAATTTCCAATTTCGCCAATTCAAGCCTAATTCTACCACGGACCTCCAGATAATATTCCGGACATGCTCCTAAGCCCAAAATTACCAATCGGAGCTATTGGAATTATTAGAATTCGAATCCGAGGTCGTTTATATATAGGTCCATATCCGGTCCACTTTTCTAACTTAATGTTTTTCAATTATGAGACTAAGTGTCCACTCCGAGTTCCTTCCGGACCCAAACCAACTAACCCGATACAACATAATATAGCTGAATAACACAAAAAGAAGTAGAAATGGGGGAAAAGGGACTATAACTCTCGAAATGACCGGCCGGGTCGTTACATCCTCCCCCTCTTAAACATTCGTTCGTCCTAGAACGGTCTAGAAACATACCTGGAGTCTCGAATATGCGTGGATATCTGCTCCGCATCTCCCTCTCGGTTTTCCAGGTGGCCTCTTCCACAGGCTGACCTCTCCATTGCACCTTCACTGAAGCTATATCCTTTGACCTCAACCTTTGAACCTGCCGATCCAAAATAGCCACCGGCTCCACATCATAAGTCATATCACCCTCCAACTGAACCGTGCGAAAATCCAAAATATGGGACGGATCTCCAATATACTTCCGGAGCATGGAAACATGAAACATTAGATGTACACTCAACAAGCTGGGTGGCAAGGAAAGCTTATAAGCCACCTCTCCTATCCTCTGAAGCACCTCAAAAGGCCCAATGAACCGGGGGTTCAACTTTCCCCTCTTCCCAAACCTCATAACACCCTTCATGGGTGATACCTTCAGCAAAACCTTCTCCCCAACCATAAAAGACACATCACAAACCTTCCTATCCGCGTAGCTCTTCTGCCTAGACTGCGCCGTACGAAGTCGCTCCTGAATCAATTTCACCTTATCTAATGCGTCCTGGACCAAGTCTGTACCTAAGAGCCTAGCCTCACCCGGCTCAAACCATCCAACCGGAGATCTACACCTCCTTCCATATAAAGCCTCGTACGGAGCCATCTGAATACTCGATTGATAACTGTTGTTATATGTAAACTCCGCGAGTGGCTGAAACTGGTCCCATAAACCCCCAAAGTCAATTACACAAGCACACAACATGTCCTCCAATATCTGAATAGTGCGCTCGGACTGCCCGTCCGTCTGAGGGTGAAAATTTGTGCTCAACTCAACCTGAGTACCCAACTCTCGCTGCACGGCCATCCAAAACTGCGATGTGAACTGAGTACCCCTATTTGAAATGATGGAAATTGGGACACCATGAAGGCAAACGATCTCTCAGATGTAAATCTCAGCCAACCGCTCTGAAGAGTAAGTAGTACTAACTGGAATGAAGTGCGCGGACTTGGTCAGCCGATCCACAATAACCCAAATAGCGTCGAACTTCCTCAAAGTCTGTGGGAGCCCAACTACAAAGTCCATAGTGATCCGCTCCCACTTCCACTCTGGATCTCTAATCCCTGAAGCAAGCCACCCGGCCTCTGATGCTAATACTTAACCCGCTGACAGTTGAGTCACCGAGCCACAAACCCAACTATATCCTTCTTCATCCGCCTCCACCAATAGTGCTGCCTCAAATCCTGGTACATCTTCGCGAAACCCGGATGGATGGAATATTGTGAGCTGTGGGCCTCCTCAAGAATCAACTCTTTAAGCCCATCTACATTAGGCACACATATCCGACCCTGCATTCTCAGCACGCCATCATCACCAATAGTCATATCCCTAGCATCACCTCTATGAACCCTGTCCTAAAGAACGAGCAAGTGGGGGTCATCATACTGACGCTCCCTGATACGGTCATAAAGAGAAGACCTGGAGACCACACAAGCGAATACCCGACTAGGCTCCAAAATATCTAATCTGATAAGCTGGCCTGCTAAGGCCTGAACATCCAATGCCAAAGGTCTCTCTGCTGCTGGAAGGTTTGTTAAACTCCCCAAACTCTCTACCCGGCGACTCAAAACATCGACCACTACATTGGCCTTCCCCGGATGGTACAAAATAGTGATATCATAGTCCTTAAGAAGCTCCAACCATCTCCGATGACGCAAATTAAGATCCTTCTACTTTAACAGATACTGCATACTCCGGTGATCAGTATAGATCTCACAGTGAACCCCATACAAATAATGACGCCAAATCTTTAAGGCGTGAACAATGGATACTAACTCAAGATCATGGACATGATAATTCTTCTCATGGGTCTTCAACTGGTGCGAGGCATGGGCAATCACCCTACCCTTTTGTATCAAAATACAACCAATGCCTATCCTTGAGGCATCACAATACAAGGTTAAGAACCTGAAGTTGATGGCAAAACTAACACTAGAGCTGTGGTCAAAGCAATCTTGAGCTTCTGAAAGCTCTCCTCACATTCATCCGACCACCTGAATGGAGCACCCTTTTGGGTCAATTTGGTTAAGGGCGATGCAATAGATGAAAATCCCTCCACAAAACAACGGTAGTAACCCACCAAACCAAGAAAGCTCCTAATCTCTATGGCTGAGGACGGTCCAGGCCAACTCTACACCGCCTCTATCTTCTTCGGATCCACCTGAATACCCTCGCTAGACACCACGTGCCCCAAGAATGCTACTGAGCTGAGCCAAAATTCACATTTGGAGAACTTTGCATAAAGCTTCTCCTCCCTCAATCTCTGTAATATAATCCTCAAATGCTGAGCATGATCCTCCTAGCTTTGAGAGTACACCAGGATGTCATCAATGAATACAACAACGAATAAGTCCAAATAGGGCTGGAATACATTGTTCATCAAATGCATGAACGCTACTGGGGCATTGGTCAGCACAAAAGACATCACCAAGAACTCATAATGGCCATATCGAGTCTTGAAAGCTGTTTTAAGAATATTCGAATCCCGAATCTTTGGCTGGTAATAACCGAACCTCAAATCAATCTTGGAGAAAACCCTCGTTCCCTGAAGCTGGTCGAATAAATCATCAATGCGAGGCAAAGGATAGTTATTCTTGACTGTGACCTTGTTCAATTGCCTGTAATCAATACACATTCTCATGGAACCATCTTTCCTTTTCACAAATAGAACCGGTGCACCCCAAGGTGACACACTAGGCCGAATAAACCCCTTATCAAGGAGTTCCTGAAGTTGTTCTTTCAATTCCTTCAACTCCGCCGGTGCCATACGATATGGTGGAATAGAAATGGGCTGAGTGTCCAGCACCAAATCAATACCAAAATCAATATCCCTATTAGGCAGCATGCCCGGCAGGTCTGCAGGAAACACATCCGAAAAATCACGTACCACCGGAACAAAATTAATGACAGGAGTCTCTGCACTAACATCCCTCACAAAAGTCAAATAAGATAGACAACCCTTCTCAACCATGCGTTGAGCCTTCAAATGTGAAATCACCCTACTTGGTACATAATCTACAGAACCGTTCCACTCAACCCTAGGAATTCCCGACATAGTCAACGTCACCGTCTTAGCATGACAATCTAGAACAGCATGGCATGGAGATAACCAAGCCACTCGGGTCTCCAGACCCCCAATAGTCAACACACATGACCGATATACGCAGTTCACAATAATAGTGTCGCCCACAAGAGTAGATTGTACAGATAAAACTAAGGACTCACGGGGTATATCCAGAAAATAGGCGAAATACGAGGAAATATATGAATACGTGGAACCAGGGTCAAATAATACTGAGGCATCTCTATGGCAAACTGAGACAATACCTTTAATCACAACATTTGAAGCAATAGCATCTGGTCTGGCAGGGAGAGCATATAAACGGGCCTGACCACCCCCTGATCTGCCTCCCCCTAGGGCGACCCCTAGCTGGCTGACCTCCACCCCGAGCTGACTGGGTGGGTGGTGAGGTAACTCGTTCTGTAGTCGGAGGCTGACTCCTCTACTGAGATAGAGCTCCATGACGATGAGTACACTGCCTCCATATAGGCCCAATCTCCCCACACTCAAAATAACTCCCTGGTGCTTGTGGCGGAAACTGAAGGGAACCCCTAGTACCGGGATGACTAGTAGAAGAACCTGGCATGGAAGAGCCCTGAACAGGTGGAGCACGGGACGAACTCTGAACTGGAAGGTCACTAAGTGATGAGTGGCCCTGATGAGAACTGTGAGAACCATGGCCAGATGATGCACCCCGATGAAATGGCCGAGCTGACTGAGCCTGCCTGAAATGACGACCTTTACCGTGCTGGAACTGACCCCTAAAAGGAGCATCGCTAAATTCACCCTAACCACGAGGCCTCTTGGCCTCCCTATTAACCCTCTCCTGACCGCAAACTATCTCAATCTGCTGAGCAATGTCAAAAACCTCATCAAAATTAGCACCCGAAACCCTCTCTCTGGTCATGAGCAACTGTAGCTGATAAGTGAGACCATCAATAAACCTCATGATCCTCTCTCTGTCCGTGGGAACCAACCAGATAGCATGACGGGGCAACACAGAGAATCGAATCTCATACTGTGTCACAGACATATCACCCTGGCGAAGCCACTCAAACTGTCTACGCAGCTCCTATCTGCAAGATCGAGGCACGAACTTCTCCAAAAAGACCACGGAGAACTGCTGCCAAGTAAGGGGTGATGTGCCAACAGGCTTGCACCTCTCGTAAGTCTCCTACCATCTGAATGCAGCCCCAGAAAACCGAAATGTAGTGAATGAAACCCCACAAGTCTCCAAAATATCAACAGTACAGAGTATCCTCTGACACATCTCCAAAAACTCCTGAGCATCCTCTCTCTCTATGCCACTGAAAGGTGGTGGCTGGAGTCTCCCAAACCTCTCCAACCTACGCTGATCATCCTCAGGCATAGCAGGAACCACATAATCCTGAGCAACTACAACCGGCTGGGCTGGTGGTGCCTCCGGTGTCTGAAGTCCCTGATTAACTTGCTCGTCCTCTCGCGGCCCTGGCTGATGGGACTGGTGGCTGGCCCTCCTGATCGGTAGTACGAGTCCTCACCATCTGTGAGAGAATGAAACAACAGATGTTTAGTTACTAGAATCAACAAATTCGCACGACAAGAATTTAAGAATGTGGAGTTTCCTAAAGGTTCTACAACCTCTCGAAGATAAGTACAGACGTCTCTGTACCGATCCACAATACTCTACTAAACCCGCTCATGACTCGTGAGACCTATGTAACCTAGGCTCTGATACCAATCTGTTACGACCCAAAAACCTAATCTGTCATGATGTCGCCTATCGTGGAACTAGGCAAGGCGACTCATTTCCAAACAAAATGATATTTTCATTTAAAGGATAATTTCAATACTATTTAAGATAAAACCTTCATTTAAGGAGTTTAAATCAAAGAAAACAAAAGTGCGAAAAAGAAAAGCCCGACATCAGGGTGTCACTAGTCATGAGAATCTACTACATTCTGTCTGACAATATCAAGGCTAACTCATCCTGGAAAATAGCTAAATACAACTAGAGGAAGATAAGAGGGAGAAGAGCAGGGGCTGCGATCGCGAAACAGCTACCTTGCTATCTCCAAGAAAATCTGCAACGAGAACACTCAATAACCTCTACCATGTCCAGCTACACCTGAATCTGCACACAAGGTGCAGGTAGTAACGTGAGTACGCCAACTCAGTAAGTAACAACAATAAATAAAGACTGAGCAGTAGTGACGAGCAGTAAAACATATGACATTCATATCATGAAATCTCAATGAAGTACAACATGCTTTAAAAATAAGTGTTTGAATCAAATCATCTCGTTTAAACCTAGTTTCAGTAAAAATCATTTAAATATATTTTTCCAACAGTTTTTCAAACAAAGGCTCAATGCAAAGGTGAGCAAAATGATGAAATCATAAACAGTCCCTCGGGCAAAACATCACTCGTATACAGCCCCTCGGGCAAACCTCACAGTCACTCGTGCCATTCGGGCATACCTCACAATCACTCTTGCCACTCGGGCATACCTCATAATCACTCATGCCTCCCAGTCACTCAGCACTCGCACTCAGTAGGTACCTGCGCTCACTGGGGGTGTGTACAGACTCCGGAGGGGCTCCTTCAGCCCAAGCGCTATAATCTGCACGGACAACTCACGTGCTGCACGGACAACTCACGTGCTACAAATAATAAAGTATGCTGCAGGCGGGCAGCCCCAATCCACACTCATCCTCACAAATCAGGCCCTCGGCCTCACTCAGTCATAAACCTCTCAAACCACTCGGGCATTTCAGTAAAACAGGCCATTCGGCCCAAAACATTTATATGCATCAAATCAAAATAGAGCCATAAAACTGAGTTATGCGATAAACAAGTATAAACATGACTGAGTATAGATTTTCAATCGAAAACAATGAGAGGATGGTAAGAAACATCCCCTAAGGGTCCAAACAGCATTGGCGCAAGGCCCAAACATGGCATTCAACCCAATTTACAGAAATGTTTTCTAAAACAAATAAGTATCATATAGTTTCAACAAAGTATGCAACTTTACAGTTGCTACGGGACGGACCAAGTCACAAATCCCCAATAGTGCACGCCCACACGCCCGTCACCTAGCATGTGCGTCACTAAAAATAGTAGAATGATACAAAATCCGGTGTTTCATACCCTCAGGACTAGATTTAAAATCGTTACTTACCTCAAACCGGTCAAATCTCTAACCCGCAATGCTCTTAGCTCTGGACTCAGCCTCCAAGTGCTCCGAATTTATTCACAATCAGTACAATACCATCAATACGCGCTAATGGAATGAATTCCACAAGAAAAACTACAAAATTAGACCAAAACCTGAAATTGGCTCCAACCCGGCCCTCGGGCCCACGTCTCAAAATCCGACAAAATTTACAAAACTAGAAAGCTCATTCACTCATGAGTCTAACCATACCAAATTCATTAAAATCCGACATCGTTAGGTCTTTCAAATCCTTAAATTACTCTCCAATTATTCAAAGCCCTAACTCCTCATTTTCACTAATTACCATGATTAAAATAACGGGAAATCACCATATATACAAGTATTAGGGCTCAAGTAACTTACCTCAACCAAACTCTCTTGATTCCCTCTTCAAGTCTCTCCCAAAAGCTCCAAAAACCGAATAGAAATGGTGGAAATGAACCAAATTCGCGAAGGGTTCTATTTATGGTTTCTGCCCAGTTTTTTCACACCTGCACGATCGCACCTGCAGTCCTAGAAGCCACACCTGCGCAACTCACTTAATCACCCAGCTTCCGCACCTACGGACCCCTTCCTCGCATCTGCGGTCCCAGTTGCACATATGCGAAACCAGTCCAAACTCCTCATCTCCGCATCTGCGCTCAAGACCTCGCACCTGCGGGCTCGCAGATGCGGCCAATTCTTCGCACTTGCGTTCCCAGCCTTGGCCCAGCGTCGCCTCGCACCTGCGACCTTTTCTTCCCAACTTCAATAAATCTGTTAACCACCCGGAATCACCCCGAGGCCCTTGGGACCTCAATCAAAAATACCAACAAGTCATACATAAATATACAAACTTAGTCGAACCTTCGAATCCCTCAAAACAATATCCAACATCTAAATTCGGCAACCGATGCCGAAACCAACCAAACCACGTCCGAATGACCTCAAATTTTGCACACACGTCACAAATGACACTACGAACCTACTCCAACTTCCAAAATTCCATTCCAACCCCGATATCAAATTTTTCACTGCTGACCGAAATCGCCAAATTTTCAATTTCGTCAATTCAAGCCTAATTCTACCACAGACCTCCAAATAATATTCCGGACACGCTCCTAAGCCCAAAATCACCATACAGAGCTATTGGAATTATTAGAATTTGAATTTGAGGTCGTTTACACATAGGTCCATATCCGGTCCACTTTTCTAACTTAATATTTTTCAATTATGAGACTAAGTGTCTCATTTCACTCCGAGTTTCTTCCGGACCCAAACCAACTAACCCGATACAACATAATATAGCTGAATAATAGAAAAAGAAGTAGAAATGGGGAAACTGGGGCTATAACTCTCGAAACGACCGGCCGGGTCGTTACAGCAAGCCAACGTTAGAATAATATTATCTATTTCAAAAAAAAATAAACTAATTAATAATAAATAAACAAATGCAGAGGTAAAGTCTGAAATGTAGTGAATAATCCATAATAATAATGATGTCTAAATACCACCACAGAATTGGTGTCACAAGTGCACGAGCTTCTAAAATAATACAAATAAAGGTTTGAATAAAATTCAAGCCGTTTGAAATATAATACACAGCTCAGATAAGATAGAAGAGGACTTTAGAACTGCGAATTCTATGTAGTTATACCTCAAGTCTCGACTGGTAGATGTATCTGAGAAAATCTACAGTACGCTACTGGGACCAACTCCGAAATCTATACAAAAAGTGCAGAGTGTAGTATCAGTACAACCGACCTCATGTACTGGTAAGTGCCGAGCCTAACCTCGACGAAGTAGTGACGAGGCTAAGGCAGGTCACTTACATTAACCTGTACGCAATAATCATAATAACAACAATAATAGAAAAAAAATAGGTATCTCTTTTCGACAATTGAAGCCAACTCGGGAGTCATAACCAATTATTATTTCTATCAATTTTCATTGCAGCGTGCAACCCGATCCCATAATATATTCACAATATATTCATATTCAATTTTGTTGCGGCGTGCAACTCTATTCTCCAATATATTCATTTCAATTAATTCTGTTGCGGCGTGCAACACGTTCCTCCAATATATTCATTTCAAACAATTCTATTGCGACGTGCAACCCGTTTCTCCAATATATTCATTTCAATCAATTCTTTTGCGGCGTGCAACCCATTCCTCCAATATATTCATTTCAATCAATTCCGTTGTGGCGTGCAACTCGTTCCTCCAATATATTCATTTTAATCAATTATGTTACGGCGTGCAACCTGTTCCTCCAATATATTCATTTCAATCAATTTTGTTGCGGCGTGCAACCTGTTCCTCCAATATATTCATTTCAATCAATTTTATTGCGGAGTGCAACCCGTTCCTCCAATATATTCATACAACTCTTAAATGTAATAAAAATACTCCAATAAATACTACATTCAATGAGAAACTATTAAGCATCAAGTCATACAGTAATTATAATTTAATTATGAAACAAATAATGATAAGTAGCAATTAATTATGAAAATCAGGAAGAAAATAGACAGTTTAATATTTAATATGCTAAATGTCAAGTAGCAATTAAGACACATAAATCAAATAAACATGTAACAATTATTGCAGGAATTTAAAAATTAATATTTGACAAGGAATAAGAGAGAAACAATTATTATAACAATTAATTCGTGTCTTAAAATAATTTAAGATGTTTAAACCATTAAGCAAACAATTAATTTGACGATGTATAGACACTCGTCATCTCGCCTATATGTCGTACACATGAATTTCACATAACAATTAATTTAAGGGTTCTATTCCCTCAAGTCAAGGTTAACCAAGACACTTACCTCGCTTTGTAACCAAATTCAAGAAACCAATAAACCTTTGCCTCGCGAATTCATGTCTGAAATCCTCAAATCTAGTCATAAACAATTCAACATGCTCAATACAAATCGCAGGAATTAATTCCATATGAATTTATAAATTTTTCGGATTAAAATCCGAAATTTATTCCAAAACTCAACAGTGGGACCCACATCTCGAATCCCAGAAAAACTTACGAAATCCGAACACGCGTTTCGATACGAGTTCAACCATATAAAAATTATCGAATTCCGACATTGGATTGACCTTCAAATCTTAATTTTACAATTTTGGAAGATTTTATAAAAATCTGATTTTTTTTCTTCCATAAATTCACGGATTCATGATGTAAATGAGTATGGAATCATGGAATATAATTAATATAGGATAAGGAACACTTACCCCAATAAATTTCTTGAAAAACCCACGAAATATCCTCACAAACCGAGCTCCCAAAGTCCAAATGTGAAATAATACCCAAACCCTCGGTTTTATAATACACAATCTGACCCCTCATTGTGCTGACCGCACATCCCGGGTTCTGCGGCCACGATCAAAATTGTGCCGCCGCACTTCAAAAGTGGCTGCACTACCAGGCTTCAGTAAATTGGCCATAACGTTCTCTACAAATATTCGAATGGTTAATGTTGTACCTTTCTGGAAACTAGATTCAATGTGCTACAACTTTCGTTTTAGAATCATCTCCAAATTCGTTATGTATTAAAATATATAAGTCTCTGAAGTTGGACCATCGAACCTGCAGAACCCCTGAAGTGCGGCCGCACACAAAATTGTGCGGTCCGCACATTTCTTCTGAAGTGCGGCCACACATAAAATTGTGCGGTCCGCACTTGTCCTCTGCGGTCCGCACTCAAAATTGTGCGGTCCGCACTTTTCCAAAAGTTCCAGAACAATATTAGAGTGCCGAAATGCCCGGACTTGCTCAAAACTCACCCCGAAGCTCACCGAGCCACTCGGGATCCCATTCAATTATACCAACCAGTTCTGTAACATAATACAGAATTACTCAGGGTCTCAACTCACATCAGTTGACATCAAAATTACAATTCACACCTTGATTCAGACTTAAGAGTTTCAAACTTTTCCTTTTACAAAACTTGTGCCGAAACATGTTAAATGAATCCAGAATGACTTCAAATTTGGCACACAAGTCATAAATGACACAACGGAGCTATTTCAATTTTCGAAATCGAATTCCGACCCCAATATCAAAAAGTCAAATCCGTGGTCAACTTTAGAGATCTTAAGCCTTTAAACTTCTAGTTTCCGTTAAATGGCCATAACTTAAGTTAGGGACCTCTAAATTAAATTCTGGGCATACGCCCAAGTCCCAAATCACGATACGGACCTATCGGAACCGTCAAAACACTGATCTGGGTTTGTTTGCTCAAAATGTTGACCAAAGTCAACTTAGTTGAGTTTTAAAGCTCTATTTCACATTTCAATCAATTTTTCATATAAACACTTTCCGTAAAATTATACGCATTGAGCACGCAAGTCGAGGAATGATAAATAATGCTTTTTGAGGTCTTAGAATACAGAATTAATTATTAAATTTAAAGATGACCTTTTGGGTCATCACATTCTCCACCTCTAAAACAAACGTTCGTCCTCGAACGGAATTAGAAAAGTACCTGAGCTAGTGAAAAGGTGTGGATATTTACTCCATATTTCCGACTCGGACTCGCAGGTAGCTGTCTCAATTGATTGACCTCTCCATTGCACCCGAACTGAAGGATAACTCTTAGACCTCAACTGTCGGACCTATCGGGCTATAATAGCTATCGGTTCCTCTTCATAAGTCAATCTTTGTCCAATTGGATAGAGCTGAAAGCTAGTACATGGGACAGATCACCATGATATTTCCGGAGCATAGACACATGGAATACCGGATGAACCGCTGATAAAATAGGTGGTAATGCAAGCATGTAGGCTACTTCGCCCACCCTTTCAAGAATTTCGAAGGGTCCTATATACCTAGGGCTTAACTTGCCCTTCGTTCCGAACTTCATTACACCTTTCATAGGTGAAACCCGGAGCAATACTCTTTCTCCAACCATGAATGCAATATCACGAACCTTACGATCAGCATAACTCTTTTGCCTAGACTGAGCTGTGCGAAGTCGATCCTGAATAACTTTGACCTTATCCAAGACATCCTGTACCAAATCGGTACCTAACAACCGAGCCTCTCCCGGTTCAAACCAGCCAACTGGCAATCGGCATCGCCTTCCGCCAATGCCTCATATGGAGTCATTTGAATGCTCGACTGGTAGCTATTATTATAAGAAAACTCCCCAAGTGGCAAGAATTGATCCCAAGAACCTCCAAAGTCTATAACACAAGCGCGAAGCATATCTTCCAATATATGAATAGTGTGCTCTGACTGTCCATCTGTTTGTGGATGAAATGATGTACTCAACTCAACTCGCGTGTCTAACTCACATTGTACAGTCCTCCAGAAGTGTAAGGTAAACTACATATCTCGATCTGAAATAATAGACACGGGAACACCGTGAAGGCGGACAATCTCACGAATGTAAATTTCAGCTAACCGCTCTGAAGAATAGGTAACTGCCACTGGAATGAAATGTGCTGACTTGGTCAACCGGTCCACAATGACCCAAACTGCGTCAAGTTTTCTCTGAGTCCGTGGGAGCCCAACAACAAAATCCATAGTGATACGCTCCCACTTCCACTTAAGAATTTCTAACTTCTGAAGCAAACCACTAGGTTTCTGATGTTCGTACTTAACTTGCTGACAATTCAGACACCGAGCTACATATGCAACTATATCCTTTTTCATTATACTCTACCAATAATGTTGCTGCAAATCTTGATACATTTTGGCGACACCCGGAAGAATAGAATACCGGAAACAATAGGCCTCTTCAAAAATTAATTCACGAAGCCCATCCACATTAGGAATATAGATACGACCCTGCATCTGTAGAACTCCATCATCTCCCACATCAACCTGCTTGGAACCATCGTGCCGCATCGTGTCCTTAAGGACAAGCAAATGAGGATCATCATACTTTCTCTCTCTGATGCGCTCATATAAAGAAGACCGAGCGACTGTGCAGGCTAGAACCCGACTAGATTCTGAAACATCTAACCTCACGAAATGATTGGCCAAAGTCTGAACATCTGCATCTAACGGACTCTCACCAACCGGAATATATGCAAGGCTGCCCATACTCACAGCCTTTCTACTCAAAGCATCGACCACCACATTAGCCTTTCCCGGGTGATACAAAATGGTGATATCATAGTCTTTCAACAACTCCAACCATCTTCTCTGCCTCAAATGGAGATCTTTTTGTTTGAACAGATACTGTAGGCTACGATGATTAGTAAATACCTCACACGAGACACCGTAAAGGTAATGCCTCCAAATTTTCAGCGCATGAACAATGGCTACCAATTCTAAGTCACGAACATGATAATTCTTCTCGTGAACTTTCAATTGTCGTGACGCATATGCAATCACCCTGCCATCTTTTATCAATACTACACCAAGCCCAACACGAGATGCATCATAATACACCGTATAAGATCCTGAACCTCTGGGTAATACCAACATTGGCGTTGTAGTCAAATCGGTCTTGAGCTTCTGAAAGCTCAACTCACACTCGCCTGACCATCTAAATGGGGAACCCTTCTAGGTCAATCTGGTCTTAATAGTTGTTCATACTCAATTACAGAATCGTCAATTAACTTCATGTTAACAAAAATGTCATTTCAAACATTCACAATACTAATAAGGAGATGCGAGGTATGAAGACCTCATAATTATTTACCCGAATTAACGAGTCACATTTAACGCCACCTGGGCAGACACCTATCTCGTAGGCTAAAACTCAATAATTACAACATGAATATGGCAAGTATGTACAGAGAATTTCATACAAGAATTTTCAAATAAGCCTAACAAGCATGACTCCCTATTATTGCTATAGTACAAAATTAATTTTACAAGGGAGAACTTAAACACAAAAATTTTCCTCACAAAGATCTCGTCCTTATATAACTTCCACCGCAGCTCGTAGCCTGGTTTAAACATATCAATTTATATTAAAATGTGAGGATCTCATCCTCAATACTGAGTAACAAGTAATATGCACATCGTGCCAATCGAAAATTTCCATTTTCTCCTTTTAAATAATTCCGGTTACACAAAATCACAACACATAATGAACCCCACACCGGTAGGGCATACAATTCATAATTTGTAATTAATTATCCGGAAATTACATCAAAACTTACTGAAATGAGTACCATAAAGCCACATTTAGCCTCGCAGCTCTTATTAATGACCAACACAGAATGATAGGCGTAGTTATCTCCATAGAATCTACCAACAGGGGTAAACAAATAAGTAGATTATAGAATTACGAAGCTCACTCATAAGTGGAGCACAATAGGATGACTCGTCTCGATACTCAGAACCGAATCAAGTTAAGGAAATTATTCCTTTATATTAAATCGAGGTCGTACCTTTAATGACACCAGCTGATGTAGCAACCTCTGCCATACCATAAAACAATTATATCAATGGGCACGTAGCCTGAGTGCTTTAATGAAATATGTCTCTCCCAAGTCTTGGACAATTTTCTCATGATGTGCCTAGTATCACCGCATTCATAACAACCCCTTTGCGGGTTTGGCTTCTCATACTGAGTATGTGTCAAATAACTGGAATAACCATTGTAGGAAACTAATGTTAGTGGTGCATTAAAATAACTTACTGGAGCACCCCAAGTAATCCAATGTGCGGACTGGGCTGTCCGACTGCCCGAGGCCCCGCCATAATGATTTATACTCACAGAGTAGAATCCACTGAATCCCATAGAACCTCGAGATGTCTTGGTCTCCTTAGTTTACTTTTCCCCATCCCGAACACGTTCTAATATCTTGGCAATTTCTACTACTAACGGAAATGAAGTATCAGCCTGTAGCTCCCAAGTCGTACAAAATTTTACGATCATAATTGAGTCCTTTAATGAGTCTGTGGACTCGCTCTCTGGCTGTATAAAGCAAAATAGGAATATGACGGGCTAACTTATTGAACCTGATGGCATATTCTGAGACCGTTATGGTGACCTGACGCAACCATTCAAATCCTATGCGCCATGCATTAAAGAGAGTCCGGGATACAAACTCTTTCAAAAGCATTTCTGAGAACTGAGCCAAGTGGGCGGTGTTGCATTGGCTGGTATGCCCTCTTCATAGGCTTTCCACGAACACCTGTGGAGAATTATCTCTCCCAAGGCCAATTTCTTCTTTTGTTATGTTGACTCAACACTGTTGAGCTGACCCATTTCTTAACATACTCTTGGATTCTTCTTCGGGGTAACCCTTAACCCTTTTTCTTCACAACGAACCACATAGTCCAGAATCTCGTCAACCACTGTACTTCCTCCGAAGCACCCCAAAATTCGCAACTGTGATGTCCATGCTGAGTAGACCTTCTATAAATTTAAAGTTGTTTCTCTAACTCCTTTGGTACTAAAGTATAGTTTTATTAAGGAGGCAGACATACTTCAAGTCCCAACCTTATCCTCTACAAAATCTCAGGTCTTAAACATGTGTAAATTTTGGGGAACCTTTCAGTACCACATATATACATTTCAGGACAAAATTGATATAACACATGACCTCGCAATCCATCCATTGATAGTGGAATCCCCCACTTGGCGCGAAGTTATAGGTCATAACGTTTGATGATCCACAATATTAACCTTCACAGCTCGTATAAATCAACCAGATGCCAAGGTTCGTTGCACCCCTACATGATTCATTGGATGATCTCTCAATACGTCTGCATCTTCAATCGGAAACACATGTTGAGGCAATGTTTGAGCATCTCTGGCTCCCTCGTAGTCCATCTGCGGCATCATGAACCATCGACGCACAACTGATATCGAGTGCGCAATGTCATACACGAGTGGATACGAAGGAATATGAGATATATGTTTCAAGCTAAATCAATGTCGAACGATAAGGAATGAAAGAAGTGGAATTATTCCTAAACTCTATAGCCTCTGGAAGATAAGTACAGATGTCTCCGTACCAATCCTTCAGACTCTACTAAGCTTGCTCATGACTCGTGAGACCTATGTAACCTAGCGCTCTGATACCAACTGTCATGACCCAAAATTTTCACCTTCGGGACCGTGATGGCGCATAATATTTTACTTGCTAGGCAAGCCAACGTTAGAATAATATTATCCATTTTAAAACAATTTTAAACAAATTAATAACAAAGAAACAAATGCGGAAGTAAAGTCTGAAATGTAGTGAATAATCCATAATATTAGCAATGTCTAAATACCACCCCAGAATTGGTGTCACAAGTGCACGAACTTCTAGAATAATACAAATAAAGGTGTGAATAAAATTCAAGCCGTTTGAAATATAATACACAGCTCAGATAAGATAGAAGGGGACTTCAGAACTACGAACACTGTGCAGTTACACCTCAAGTCTCCACTGGTAGCTGTATCTGGGCAAATCTACAGTACGCCGCTGGGACCAACTCCAAAATCTGCACAAGAAGTGCAGAGTGTAGTATCAGTACAACCGACCCCATGTACTGGTAAGTGCCGAGCCCAACCTCGACGAAGTAGTGACGAGGCTAAGGCAGCTCACTTACATTAACATGTACGCAATAATCATAATAACAACAATAATAGAAATAAAATAGGTATCTCTTTTCGACAATCGAAGCCAACTCGGCAGTCATAACCAATTATTATTTCAATCAGTTTCCGTTGCAGCGTGCAACCCGATCCCATAATATATTCACAATATATTCATATTCAGTTTTGTTGTGGCATGCAACCCGATTCTCTAATATATTCATTTTAATTAATTCTATTGCGGTGTGCAACCCGTTCCTCAAATATATTCATTTCAATCAATTATGTTGCGACGTGGAACCCGTTCCTCCAATATATTCATTTCAATCAATTCTGTTGCGGCGTGCAACCCGTTCCTCTAATATATTCATTTCAGTCAATTCTGTTGCGGCGTGCAACCCGTTCCTCCAATATATTTATTTAACTCAATTCTGTTGCGGCGTGCAACTCGTTCCTCCAATATATTCATTTCAATCAATTCTGTTGCGACGTGTAACTCGTTCCTCCAATATATTCATTTCAATCGATTCTGTTGCGGCGTGCAACCTGTTCCTCCAATATATTCATTTCAATCAATTTTGTTGCGGCGTGCAACCCGTTCCTCTAATATATTCATACAACTCTTAAATGTAATAAAAATACTCCAATAAATACGACATTCAATGAGAAACTATTAAGCATCAAGTCATACAGTAATTATAATTTATTTATGAAACAAATAATGATAAGTAGCAATTAATTATGAAAATCAGGGAGAAAATAGACAGTTTAATATTTAATATGTTAAATGTCAAGTAGCAATTAAGACACATAAATCAAATAAACATGTAACAATTATTGCAGGAATTTAAAAATTAATATTTGACAAGGAATATGAGAGAAACAATTATTATAACAATTAATTCGTGTCTTAAAATAATTTAAGATGTTTAAACCATTAAGCAAACAATTAATTTGATGATGTATAGACACTCGTCACCTCGCCTATATGTCGTACACATGAATTTCACATAACAATTAATTTAAGGGTTCTATTCCCTCAAGTCAAGGTTAACCACGACACTTACTTCACTTTGCAACCAAATTCAAGAATCTAATAAACCTTTTCCTCGCGAATTCGTGTCCAAAATCCTAGAATCTAGTCATAAACAATTCAATATACTCAATACAAATCGGAGGAATTAATGCCATATGAATTTACAAATTTTTCGGATTAAAATCCGAAATTCATCCCAAAACTCAACAGTGGGATCCACGTCTCGAATCCCAGAAAAACTTACAAAATCCGTACACTCGTTCCGATACGAGTTCAACCATATAAAAATTATCAAATTCCGACATTGGATTGACCTTCAAATCTTAATTTTATAATTTGGAAGATTTTATAAAAATCTGATTCCCCCCCCCCCCATAAATTCACAGATTCATGATGTAAATGAGTATGGAATCATGGAATATAATCAATATAGGATAAGGAACACTTACCCCAATGAAGTTTTTGAAAAACCTACGAATAATCGTCACAAACCGAGCTCCCAAAGTTCAAATGTGAAATAATACCCAAACCCTCGATTTTATAATACACAATCTCACCCCTCATTGTGCTGATCGCACATATTTTCGTGCGGCCGCCCATCCCGGGTTTTGCGGCAGCGATCAAAATTATGTGGTCGTACTTCAATAGTGGCTGTACTAACCAGGCTTCAGTAAATTATCCATAATTTTCTCTACAAATGTCTAAATGAGTAATACTATAATTTTCTGGTAACTAGATTCAGTGTGCTACAACTTTCATTTTTAATCATCTATTCGTTGTGGATTAAAAGATATAAGCCTCCTATATCAGACCATCGAACCTGCAAAACCCGTGAAGTGCGGCCGCATACAAAATTGTGCGGTCCGTACATTTCTTCTGAAGTGCGGCCGCACACAAAATTGTGCGGTCCACACTTGTCCTCTGCGGTCCGCACTTTTCCTCTAAAGTTCGGCCGCACTCAAAATTGTGCGGTCCGAACTTTTCCTCTGCGGTCCGCACTTTTCCAAAAGTTCCAGAATAACATTAGAGTGCCGAAATGCCCGGACTTGCTCAAAACTCACCCCTAAGCTCACCGAACCACTCAGGATCCCATTCAATTATACCAACTAGTTCTGTAACATAATACGGACTTACTCGGGGTCTCAAATCACATCAAATAACATCGAAATTACAATTCATACCTTGATTCAGACTTAAGAGTTTCAAACTTTTTCTCTTACAAAACTTGTGTCGAAACATGTTAAATGAATTCGGAATGACTTCAAATTTGGCACATAAGTCATAAATGACATAACAGAGCTATTCTAATTTTCAGAATCGGATTCCGACATAATTGTTGCCAATTGTGGGGGCTACATACGCACGAGGTGACGAGAGTCCGTACGTAGCTACTATTAATGCTAAAGTCTGGATAGCGTAGCTACTATTAATACTAAAGTTCGAGTAGTGTAGGACTCAAAGCATTATATATATATATATATATATATATATATATATATATATATATATATATATATATATATATATATATATATATATATATATATATATATATATATATATATATATATATATATATATATATATATATATATATATATATATATCAAAAAGTCAAATCCGTAGTCAACTTTGAAAATCTTTAGCCTTTAAACTTCTAATTTCCGTTAAATGGCCATAACTTGAGTTAGGGACCTCCAAATTAAATTTCGGGCATACGCCCAAGTCCCAAATCATGATACGGATCTACCAGAACCAAAACACTGATCCGGATTCGTTTGCTCAAAAATGTTGACCAAAGTCAACTCAGTTGAGTTTTAAAGTTCTATTTCACATTTTAATCAATTTTTCATATAAACACTTTCCATAAAATTATACGGACTGCGCACATAAGTCGAGAAATGATAAATAGTGTTTTTTGAGGTCTTAGAATACAGAATTAATTATTAAATTTAAAGATGACCTTTTAGGTCATCACAGATATACTCAGATTTTCGGGCTTGATTATATTGATAATTTCTCTCCCGGGGCTAAAGTAGCATTTGCTCATCTTTTTTTATCCATGGTTGTTGTACGTCATTGGACTCTTTATCAGTTAGACATTAAGAATGCTTTTCTCCATGGTGATCTTGAGGAGGAAGTTTATATGGAGCAACCACTTGGTTTTGTTGCTCAGGGAGAGTTTAGTGGTTGTGTATGCAGATTGCGCATGTCACTATATAGTTTGAAACAGTTCCCTCGAGCTTGGTTTGGTAAGTTCAACACAATTATTCAGGAGTTCGACATGACTCGTAGTGAGGCTGATCACTCTCTGTTTTATCGGTATTCTGCTCCTAATCTGTGTATTTATCTGGTGGTTTATGTTGACGATATTGTTATTACTGGCAATGATCAGGATGGTATTACTAATCTGAAGCAGCATCTCTTTCAGCACTTCCAGACTAAGGATCTAGGCAGATTGAAGTATTTTAATTTTTAGGTATTGAGGTTGCTCAGTCTAGCTCAGGTATTGTTATTTCACAACGGAAGTATGCCTTAGACATTCTTGAGGAGACTAAAATGATGGGTTGCAGACCTATTCACTCTCTTATGGATCCGAATGTTAAGCTTCTGCCTGGACAAGGGGAGCCTCTTAGAGATCCTATGAGATATAGGAGGTTGGTTGGCAATTGAATTACCTCATAGTGACTAGACCTAACATTTCTTTTCCGGTGAGTATTGTAAGTCAGTTTATAGATTCTCCTTGTAATAGTCACTGGGATGCAGTTGTTTGCATTCTTCGGTATATAAAGTCAGCTCCAAGCAAAGGATTACTATTCGAGGATTGAGGCTGTAAGTAGATTGTTGGGTACACAAATGATAATTGGGCAAGATCACCTTCTGATAGACGTTCTACATCTGGATATTGTGTTCTAGTAGGAGGTAATTTGGTCTCATGGAAGAGCAAGAAACAGAACGTAGTTGCTCGATCTAGCGCCGAAGGTGAATATCGGGCCATGATTATGGCAACGTGTGAGTTAGTTTGGGTCAAGCAATTACTCAAGGAGTTAAAGTTCGGAGAAATTAGCAAGATGGAACTGGTGTGTGATAACCAAGCTGCTCTTCAAATTACGTCAAATCAGGTGTTTCATGATAGGACTAAACATATTGAGATCGACTGTCACTTTGTCAGAGAAAAAATACTTTAAGGAGATATTGTTACAAAGTTTGTAAAGTCGAATGATCAACTAACAAATATTTTCACGAAGTCTCTTACTGGTTCTCGTATTAGTTACATGTGTAACAAGCTCGGTACATATGATGTGTATGCACCGTCTTGAGGGAGAATGTTAGTTATGTGTAGTCCTACATTGGAATGAGAGTAATATATACTTTGTAGACTATAGCTATAAATATGACCTCTTGTATTATATTGAGTACCCAATATCAATAATAGATTTTCTCCTGTGCTTTCTCACAAGAGCAAAAGGGAAAGAGGAAGAAGAAAAAGGATCGTCAAACAAAGCAACATGATCACAAAGATTCAACACCAAGAAATCATGTCATTGAAGAACAAGGAAACTGAAAAACTCGAGAATGGATTAATATTTTCAAAAATGTAAAGTCACAGCCAGCTCTTACCTCAAATTTTATGATAAAATATTTTCTTAACAATTCCCACAAAAATGAGTTCCAAGGAAAGTCTTGGTCGAGCAGCAAACAACGGCTTCATAATAAATGGAGAAAGCAATCTTTATCATGATGTTGCATTTCCAGAAAAGTATTTGCAATATTCTCAAGCTGTGCTCACTATGAAATAGTTGGCATCTCTCTGAAATCATCTATTTTGAGCCTCAAAAAGCAATCTTATGTCAATATTCTGAATCTTAATTATAACTTTTCCTGCATCAATTCTTCATATATATTCTTGAAAAAGGTTTATACAATCTGCGTCAAAACGAAAGCCCAGAACTAATTTAAATTCCTCTTTTGGGCATTATTTCTACTTTTTTCAAGAGTCTATGTTTTACTTATGCTAATTGCAGATAACATATCTACTTAAGGATCAGATAAATGCAGTGAACGTTTCCCATTATACTATTCGCGTTAAAAGTGATGCTATTAGCAGATACTTAGGTTGGCCTTTCGCTCAGCTTCTGAGTGATGGTAGTATAGTCTAATGATATTTTTTACACCTGGATACTTTTCTAGCATTAATTTTTTACTTTTAGAAGCATCTAGATAGTTCTAAGAACAAGCTTCCCTTTAACTTCTTCTTTAATTAGTTACTCTACATCGCATCAGCTGGTATAAGTAAGATAAATTAGTCAAAAAGTGGAATAAGAAGGCGATTTCTAAACATTTCAACATGTTAAAGTGCTGCTTCTACATCAAACAATTAAAAAAAGGGAAAAGGCCTAAGAATGACTTTGTGATATTCGAAATGGATCAATTATAACCCCCGTTTAAACTTGAGTCCACAAATGACCCTACCGTTATAGAATGAGTCTAATAATGCCCCTGCGTTATTCGAAATGGATCAATTATAACCCTCGTTTAAATTTGAGCTAACTAATGACCCCATCGTTAAAGAATGGGTCTAATACTGCTATTTCCCTCAGTTAGTAATGATTAGGGGTGTAAATAGATATTTAAAAACCGACTAAACCAACAGAATTGTATCGTGCCGAACTAATTTTTAGGTTTATTTTAATAAAACCGTAGGTTTTTATATAAATTTATAATTGTACCGATAATTATGGTAGGTTTGTTATTTTATAAAAATAAACCGAAAAAATATCGAACCGTACCTAATAAATTTACATGTGAAACATATATTTATATATTAAGTTTAAAAATAATAATGTATTAAAATTTATACATGATTTATATTAATACATTATTATTTACAAATATAAGTATTAGATCCATTCTTTAATGGCAAAGTCATTAGTGAGCTCAAATTTTGAACTTATTCGATCCATTCTTTATAAATATTAGACCCATTATCATTTTTAAACTTAATATATAAATATCGAACTGTACCAAATAAATTTACATGTGAAATATATATTTATATTGGGTCTAATAATAGATCCGATATATTTACATGTGAAACATATATTCACATGTAAATTTATTTGGTACAGTTTAATAGTTTTTCGGTTTATTTTTATAAAATAAAAAACATACCCTAATTATCGGTACAATTATATTTTTATATAAAAACCTACGGTTTTATTAAAAAAAACCTAAATATCGGTTCGGCATGGTACAATTCTGTCGGTTTAGTCGGTTTTTAAATATCTATTTACACCCCTAATCATTACTAACTGAGGAAAATAGCAGTATTAGACCCATTCTTTAACGACAAAGTCATTAGTGGGCTCAAATTTAAATGAAGGTTATAATTGATCCATTTCGAATAATACAAGGGCATTATTAGACTCATTCTATAACGGTAGAGTCATTTGTGGACTCAAGTTTAAACGGGGGTTATAATTGATCCATTTCGAATATCAAAAGGTCAATTTTGGGCCTTTTCCCTTAAAAAATTACCCTTTATAATTATTTCAATATCATATTAGGTGAGAATCTTGAGGTATACAATCTAGCATTAATTTTTTACTTTTAGAAGCATCTAGATAGTTCTAAGAACAAGCTTCCCTTTAACTTCTTCTTTAATTAGTTACTCTACATCGCATCAGCTGGTATAAGTAAGATAAATTAGTCAAAAAGTGGAATAAGAAGGCGATTTCTAAACATTTCAACATGTTAAAGTGCTGCTTCTACATCAAACAATTAATAAAAGGGAAAAGGCCTAACAATGACTTTGTGATATTCGAAATTGATCAATTATAATCCCCGTTTAAACTTGAGTCCACAAATGACCCTACCGTTATAGAATGGGTCTAATAATGCCCCTGTGTTATTCGAAATGGATCAATTATAACCCTCGTTTAAATTTGAGCTCACTAATGACCCCGTCGTTAAAGAATGAGTCTAATACTGCTATTTTCCTCAGTTAGTAATGATTAGGGGTGTAAATGGATATTTAAAAACCGACTAAACCAATAGAATCGTACCGTGCCGAACTGATTTTTAGGTTTATTTTAATAAAACCATTGGTTTTTATATAAATCTATAATCGTACCGATAATTAGGGTAGATTTTTTATTTTATAAAAATAAACCGAAAAAATATCGAACCGTACCGAATAAATTTACATGTGAAACATATATTTATATATTAAGTTTAAAAATAATAATGTATTAAAATTTGTACATTATTTATATTAATACATTATTATTTACAAATATAAATATTAGATCCATTCTTTAATGGCAAGGTCATTAGTGAGCTCAAATTTTGAACTTATTCGACCCATTCTTTATAAATATTAGACCCATTATCATTTTTAAACTTAATATATAAATATCGAACTGTACCAAATAAATTTACATGTGAAATATATATTTATATTGGGTCTAATAATTGGTCCGATATATTTACATGTGAAACATATAATCACATGTAAATTTATTCGGTACAGTTTAATATTTTTTCGGTTTATTTTTATAAAATAAAAAACCTACCCTAATTATCGGTACAATTATATCTTTATATAAAAACCTACGGTTTTATTAAAAGAAACCTAAAAATCGGTTCGGCATGGTACAGTTCTGTCAGTTTAGTCGATTTTTAAATATCCATTTGCACCCCTAATCATTACTAACTGAGTAAAATATCAGTATTAGACCCATTCTTTAACGACAGAGTCATTAGTGGGCTCAAATTTAAATGAAGGTTATAATTGATCCATTTCGAATAATACAAGGGCATTATTAGACCCATTCTATAACGGCAGGGTCATTTATGGACTCAAGTTTAAACGGGGGTTATAATTGATCCATTTCGAATACCACAAGGTCATTTTTGGGCCTTTTCCCTTAAAACATTACCCTTTATAATTATTTCAATATCATATTAGGTGAGAATCTTGAGGTATACAATTTCGCAGAATTGATCCATCTCACTCAAGTGTCATCGTAGTGATCCCTACTCCAATTGGAGTACTTGCTAATGTACGCAGCTGGAAGCCATGAGAGGAAAAGGACGACCTAAACGGAATCTTATGAAAATTCCGACTGCTGATCTGAGATCAAAAGATGCAAGGAAGGCAGTAATGGAGTTGTCTGTCTCACCAAAAGGGGTGAGAATTGAAGAACCAATAGGAAACACTACTCCGAGGAGCATGATAGGTGAGCATAGCAAGTTAGAATCAGATCCAGCATAAAATATGGTAAGCTGAAAGCAGTGATAGCTACCCCTGTAGCTACTAGTGGACTAGGCTATGGATCTGGGAGCGGGAAGGCACATATGCAATTGAAGACACCAAATAGCAATGAAACAGTTCCATACAAAGCTGATACTATAGAAATTCTCAAAGGTACTGATCAAATTGAGAAGGTAAATGAGAATCAATCATGGGCAAATGTAGTAGCAGGGAATAGATTGGCAATGAGAGGCATGAATCTTCAATATATAGCACCGATGATTCAAGATAGGGAGAAAATTGTGAAGCTAGATCTTGAGGATGTTGAGAAGGAAAATGCAAAATGGAGCTCAGCAATAATGTTGTAGATTCACCTACCATAGGAGCAATGGAATGATTCATAAATTCAGTGGGTAAATTCTCTACCAAACCTCAGATCTATTATCATAATGAAAATTATTTTGTACTCAGATTTGCTAATTTGGAAGAAAGGAACCAAGTGTTATATACTGGGCCCCACACTATCATTAACCGCCCCATTGTGATGAAAGCTTGGACACCAGACTTTAATCTGCACGATGAAGTCTTGAGAACCATTCCTTTGTGGGTGAAGTTCCCAAATCTTCCACTCAATTGCTGGAGTATGAAGGCACTAAGCAAGATAGGGAGTGCATTGGGAAATCCAGTGTATGCTGATGATTTTACAACTAGTACAGTTATAATTTCTTATGCGAGAATGTTAATTGAGATGGACATCACCAAGCCCCTTCCTAGAAGAGTGAAGATGCAGGACCCAATGGGAAATAAAATTGAACAAGAGATAAGTTATGTTTGGGAGCCAACCTATTGCAACAAATGCCTAAAGATAGGGCACAATTGCAATGAAAATAGAATACAACAACCACAAAAGTAGGCATATAGAGGGAGAGAAAACAAAGGCAAACAAGTCTGGCAGAGGACTGAGAAAGATGGACCTAAAACAATAATCAAGAGAAGGAGCTAACAAAGAGGATTGAAATAATAAAACCACCAGAAAATAGACCAGTGCAGGTTAGTGCAGCTGCAAAACAACCTAAAGAAGCAGGATGGACAACAGTCAGTGGAAAATCAGTAGCAAGAATGTCTTAAGCAAAGCAAGTTGAAGAACAAACACTAGCTGTCAACAATGGTTTTCAATCCTTAGGGATTGAACAAGCAACAAATGAACCAGGAACAAGCAGTATGCAGCTGAGGAGCTATGGGGCACAAGAGATGTATCAGGATACCCAATTCATACCAGTATGAGTGTGGTCAGATGGAATGTTAGATGGTTAAATAAAGCATACAAGAAAAAAGAGATAAAGGAGTTCATAAAGCAAAATAAAAAGGCAGTGATAGCCTTAGTAGAACACAGAATAAAGGAACAGAAACTAGTAGTATAATCAGTAAAATTACTCCTGGATGGCAGTGGATATCAAATTTCAGCAACAACAATAAGAGCAGAACATGGGTACTATGGGATCTAAAAATATTTGATTTTGAACCAACTGATATAGATGATCAAATCATTCATGGACAAGTCAGAACTCACTCAAGACTACTAGCATTTGGATTTACATCAATATATGGTTTGCATACTATAAAAGATAGGTTGAGTATGTGGCAGAAGTTGAGACAGATAAATAGCTTGCAACAAGGACCATGGCTAGCAATGGGAGATTTTAATGCAGTATTAAATAGCCAAGATAGACAGCATAGTACTATAATACAAGATATGGAAACAAAGGACTTTAGAGAGTTCATGAGTGACACAGGAATGAATGAATTACCTTCTATAGGATGGGACTACACATGGACAAATAACCATACATACAGCAGAATAGATAGAGGATTGGTGAACATTGACTGGATGATGACAATGCCTAGCCTGAGTATACAAATCCTAGAACCATCTTTCTCTGACCATTCCCCACTTAAGCTGATGATTTCACAAATACATAGGAAGAAAGCCAGCCCATTCAGATTTTTCAATTGCATTGCTGAGCATCCTCAATTTATTCAAGAAGTAGATCAAGCATGGAGCACAACTGGAAAAATGGGAAGCTACATGGAGTATGGAATAAACTAAAAAGAGTTAAGCAAGTAATTAAAGGGCTTAACACTCAACACTACAAAGGTGTTGAGGACAGAATCAAAGTAATCAGAAGGGTGCTGCAAGAAATGCAAGATAAAATGAGCAGCAGATTGCTGAATGCAGAATTAATTGAGGAAGAAAAGGAACTGAAGAGCAAATTAGAGAAATGGATACTGATAGAGGAAAGTATATATAGACAAAGGTCAAGAGTACAGTGGCTGAAGTTGGGTGACACTAACTCTGCATATTTCTTTGCTCATATGAAGAACAAGAACAATTTGAATGGTATTCATGCTCTTACAAATGACCTTGGGATGCAACTACATATGGAGGAGGACATAGAGGCAGAAATACTTGGTTACTATAAACAATTGCTAGGGTCAAATGCTCCTGCAATTTCAGCAATTGATCCAAATGTAATGCAAAGAGGGACAGTGCTCAAAAGAGATCAACAAGTTAAACTGATTCAACCTGTCACCATACAAGAGATATGGAAAGCTCTACAAGACATAAGTGATCTGAAGTCTCCAGGATATGATGGGCTTAATGCACTTTTCTTCAAGAAGTCATGACATATCATAGGAGAGGAGGTAACACAAGTTGTGATGAATTTCTTTGAGACATCACAGATGTTTAAGCCAATTAATTGTACCCCAATAACTCTAATTCCTAAAGTCAGAAACCCTGACAATATCAAGGAGTATAGACCTGTTTCATGTTGCACCACACTATATAAAATTATCTCAAAGGTCTTGATTAGTAGGTTACAAGGAGTTATAGATGAACCAATAGATAAGACCCAGTCTGCTTTTGTCCCTGGAAGAGTAATTATTGACAACATCATTCTAAGCCATGAATTAGTTAAAGGGTATGTATGGAAAGGAGTATCACCTTGATGCATGATGAAGTTGGATATGCAGAAGGCATATGACTCACTTGAATGGCCATTTCTTGGGCAGGCTTTGAATGCACTGGCTTTCCTAGACCAGTTTGTAATGACTTGTATGTTGAGTATTACATATACTATCATATTGAATGGCTCATCAACTCAGCCTTTTGAAGCCAGGAAAGGACTTAGGCAGGGGGGTCCACTATCCCCTTTTTCTTTTTATGCTAGCAATGGAGTACTTTACAAGAAGACTGAAGGCATTGCATCACATCCCAGATTTCAACTATCATCCTAAGTGTGCAAAGATGCAAATCATGCAACTTGGATTTGCAGATGATCTTTTGTTGTTTTGCAGGGGTGACATTGGCTCAATTAAACTACTATACAACTGCTTTCTGGAGTTTTCAAAAGCTTCAAGACTGGAGCTCCATATTCTTTGGTGGAGTATCACAAGATATGCAAGCAGACATACTGGAGTTCTTGGACATTCAAAAAGGGGAGTTACCAGTAAGATACCTGGGAGTACCCTTAAATTCTAAAAGGGTCTCACTAGTTCAATGTCAATCTCTAATAAATAAATTAGTGGGCAGAATTACATCCTGGACAGCCAAGTTATTATCATATGCAGGGAGGCTTCAACTCATCAAAAGTATATTGTTCTCTATTCAAACCTATTGGTCTCAGATATTCATGCTGCCAAAGAAGATTACCAAGTTGATTGAGGCAATTTGCAGAAGTTTCTTATGGACAAGGGACAACAATATTTCAAAGAAAGCTCTACTAGCTTGGGAGAAAGTTTGCCAACCCAGATCAGCAGGAGGTTTTAATATAATGGATATTGGTCTATGGAACAAAGCAGCTGTAAGCAAACAATTTTGGAATCTATGCAAAGAGAAGAACAAGCTATGGATACAATGGGTGCACTGCTACTACATAAAGAATAAACATATTTGGGAGGTGCAACTGAACCAAGCATCATGGATTATGAGAAAGATAGTGAAAGCTAAAGAAAATTTTGAGGCAGCAGGATATAACTATGAAGATCTAAGGCAGATGCATGATTGCTCTATCAAGCATATATATCATAAACTGCGAGGAGACTTTAGCAAAGTGAACTGGAGGAAATTGGTATGCAACAATGTAGGGTGTCCTAGGTGGATATTCATGCTAACTCTGGTTGCAAATGACAGACTATACACAAAGGATAGATTGTTAAAGTGGAGCATTCAAACTGATCAAACATGTCTTCTATGCACATTTGCAAATAAGTCTATACAACATCTATTCTTTGAGTGCCAATATGCGGCTGAACTATGGAAGAGGATGCTCAAATGACAAGGTATTAGCAGGAACATATATGGTTGGTCAGAGGAACTAAAATGGGCAGAAAACTGGACAAGAAGCAGGAATGCAAAAACATAGTTGTTCAAGATGGTATTAGCAGGGAGGTTAATTTCACTGATGGTCATTGAACTATCTTTCAATTTCACTAAAGTCATATAACTATTTTTTGTCACTTAAAAGTAACTAAACTTTATCATTGTCACTTAAAAGTCATTTTGCCTCAAACCCCTACCATAAATATGATATGGCATTAAAGTTTATGATAAAAATCCAAAAATAAATGCCACATAAGCTAATATGGGTCATACCCATTTTAGATCCATTTATCTTTTAATATGGTTTGATCCATAATCCAAATGAGTTTCGATAAAAAAAAATATTAATTTCACATTAGTTTAAAATAATTATCCTATACTACAAAGTTTTGCCTTTTCTGTCACAGCACATTCAGAATTATTCTATACTAAAATAATCGATGCTAGAAAATTCTTATTTTGTTTGTATGCCCCATCCGAGTCATTCATAATTATTCTATACTAAAATAATCTATGCTAGAAAATTCTTATTTTGTTTGTATGCCCCATCCGAGTCATTTTAAAATACTATTGTATACAATAGTATTTTAGCTTCAGTAGAGTTATAAAATGACTCAGATGGGGCATACAGACAAGATAAGAATTTTCTAGCATAGATTATTTTAATATAAAATAATTATGAATGTGCTCAGAAAAGGCAAAACTTTGTAGTATAGGATAATCATTTTAAACTAATGTAGAATTAATATTTTTTTTATCGAAACTCATTTGGATTATGGATCAAACCATATTAAAAGATAAATGGATCTAAAATGGGTATGACCCATATTAGCTTATGTGACATTTATTTTTGGATTTTTATCATAAAATTTAATGCCATGTCATATTTATGGTAGGGGTTTGAGGCAAAATAACTTTTAAGTGACAATGATAAAGTTTAGTTACTTTTAAGTGACAAAAAATAATTATATGACTTTAGTGAAATTGAAAGATAGTTCAATGACCATCAGTGAAATTAACTCATTAGCAGGGTGTGTCTATTTTGTTTGGCAGGAAAGGAATGGTAGACTATTTCAAGATAAAGCGATGAACAGGGAGATAATTGGCAAGTTAATAGTACAAGAAGTGCAGTGTCAAAGCAACAAGGAAGTAGGAAAAGCTCTAAGTAAACTGGATTACTATTGAATGTAATAGCTAGAAGTAACATAAAGATAACAATAGGAAGCACAAGGGGGAGGAAGTATAGGAATATATGTAAGGGTTTTTTGTATTGATTGTAAATATTTTTTCTGGTATATAAAAGTTTAATTACCAAAAAAAAAAAATATGCATTCAAATAAAGAAAAAGTGAAAAACAAAAAAAAAAGAATTAAACATAATTGGAAAAGGAAAAAGCTTTTCACAACGGATCATATTGAGAGCTATCCACTATAAAACAAAACATGCAATAAGAAACATTTAATGACAAAAATCAGCAATCATTCACCCAGAATCCAAAAGAGAAATAGAAATTTACGAAAAGAATAATAAACTGAGAGCTAATCTACTAGTATTATTCAAAACATGGAAAAATAATAATAATCTAAAATTAGCATTTATTCCCAAATCAACCAAAAAATGGGAAAGAAAAACAGACGAAATAAAAAAGAAAAGGAGAAAAACTTACAGAATCCACAAAGGATAGAATTTAACTCACGTCCCTGGATAACCAAAACTAGATTGCATGGGAATGGTGAGGATAAGTTGAAATCTTCAGGAATGATGTATACGATGGTTGGTCGTTTCATTAATGAGCTCCGAGGGCTTTTTAAGCTAAAATGCTAGCATCCAAAGAAACAAAACTCTGGTATTATGGATTATTAGAATGTTTACTCAGTGTTGCGTTTTCTTTTTCTAGGTTCGTTCTATGCATTTCAACATACTTATGTGATGGTTGCTTAATCACGTAATCTAAATTGATTTTCTTTCTTACACTTAGGAAGAGATTTTCATTGCTGTAATAGGGAACTTAATTAAGGTGGAAATAATCATGGATAATAGGTTTGGTTTTTTTCCCTTTTAATTAATGTGATGGTTGCTTTCATCAGGCTACTGATGTCTCATTTTAACTGTGTTCACTTTTTCAGTTTTTTGGTGTCTCTCAAATTCCCAACGAATTACAATCTTGAGGGGGAATCATGAGAGTCATACGTCATTGTTGAAATAAAGATCTCTCTCTATATATATATTACTTTACTACTATTATAGAAGCTGGGGTCGTAGGGCAGTTTAGGAAATTGAGGTTTTTGGTAGTTGCCACGTGTATATTTGATAGCTGCTACCAAATAGATCTCATAGCAAACAAAAGAGATACATATGCACACTTAGAAATGCAAGGAGGTGCTGGTTTAAGATAATTGATTACTCCAAAATATTTTAAATTAATACATATCTTAGCAGGATATTCACGAGGGGCTAAATATATGACCATTATTAGTTGTAAATAATAAAGAATAATTTATATATCACTACTAACAAAAATCTTTATATATGGGATTTCAAATTATATTCATGAACTCGCAGGATTACAAATAATCTTCACTGGATTTTAGTGATTTTCACTTGCTTAAGAGAACAATAATATCTTAATTTATTACCTTGCATTACCTCATGTGTTTACATAAATTAGGTTACAATGGAGCTTTTTTCTGAAAATTCATGGAATGCTACAAATAGTGAATCTCTTTTTGTCCCTAATTTTGCCACTTACAACATTACCAACGCATGTATTGTTTATTAAATTGAATTTAATGTACTCTGGGGATTTATTTGAACACCCAAAAAGGACATAAAAGTGATAGTTTTAGGAAAACATTATAGTTACACATACACCCACTTTTATACTTGCGTAAACGGATTTTTACACGAATAGCATGTCATATTCATTGTTTACTTTTTCTAGCTATATACATAATTTATACATTAATTATACACATATAATATTTAAATTATATATATAATATAACTATTTTTAGTTTAAGTAGTTGGGTGGTCGATTATTTGGATTAATTTATTGTTAACGTAACAGTTGCAACGAAACCACTTTGTAATGTCCGTTGGGCACCCGAATTTATGAATTGGATCTCACTTAAATGCTTACTAAAAATTTAATCTTTGTAGAAAATTAATTTTGATCAAATATAATTTAATCAAACTTGTTATTTCTCGACCAAAGAAGAAATTGTTCTAAAGGTAAATCATATATTATGTTACTCTAAGTATTTTTTAAAGACTACCGGTGTAAAAAAGTTTCAAATTTGTATATACTGTTTTGTTGAAGTATTCTAAAGTCTAAATCGCATAAAACAATTAGCTTGCTTATTCTATGAGACTAATATTTAGCTTGAGATAATTACCGAGATTTTCTCATGAAATCAAAAATAAATAATTGATAGTTAGACAAAGTTGTGTTGCAAACTGACAGCAATTGCACAACATAAAAATCTCTTTTTTTATAAATAAGAAGGAAAAAAAGAAAAGAAAAATAAAACTACACCCCAAGATTTAGCATAGAGTTATTGGGCCCGTGCTCAGCACAGACTATCTGTAACTAGTATATATATATATATATATAAATGTTTTGCTTAAACTTCATAAAGACGGACATTTTCTTTCTTTGAGTTTTTTCAGTTTTTCTTTCTGTGAGTTAGATTAATTGTCCATTTATTTACAATATGAACTCAGTCAGACCTTGCTTCAGATAATGGCGATCACTGATTATGCCTTGGTCTCTTGCAGATTACCCAGGTTTATGGGTTTTATGATGAATGTTTACGGAAGTGAGTCCTCGTAATTTTTACTTTTTGTAGGTTCCAATATCTCATTGACTTTCTTTTTGGACTGTATAATTGGATGGATACCTGTATTTAAAATTTCCTTAATTACTTGACTTTCAAATTGAAATTTTAACAATTTGTAGATAAATCCTATAGCACATGTATGGTTGGTATATACATTTGTCGTGATTTTTTAAGAAGTAATTAGTTCTTATGGTTGCTTCAATGGGGTAGTACCCAATTAACTTGATGCAGATGATGCACTTTGGTAATCAGTAAAGCACGAAATCTATAATGGTAATCAGATGCTATATGAAACTGCTGGATTTAAGACTTTTACCCAACCGTCCGTTACTCTATATCCCTATCAAAAAGTTAGCCTAGTTTGTCGAGCACCAATATTGGGAAATGAAAGAGGTTTTTATTAAAATTTATTTGGACATGTGATTCAACTTAATTGTGGAAACTGTAAGGATGATATGTCTGCCCGAGACAATACCAACTACTATGCTGAGTGAGGCAGAGTTTGATTGTCTTTTGTCTCATACTTGGTGTAAGATTGAGTATGCTTGAGGCAGAAACATTGCAAGAATTCATAGAATCCCTCTGTTGGAAGGGCCATATGTTTGGTTTTCTTTTCTGCGTTTGTTCACTTACGTAAAATCTAGCACACTCTTTATGCTACTTTTTTTTTTTTTTTGGTAATTTAATTTTTATTACCACGTGGAAATATTTACAGGTATAAACAGAAAAGCTCCTCCTAAGTTTGGACAGAATGCCCCAAACTCAGTATACTACTCATTCTACCTATCTTCATTCATGCTATGGGTAAAAATTCAAATGTTGCATTTCTTTCCTCAGTCTACTCTGCCTATTGCCTATGCAATGTACTTCTTGGATTATTTGCCTAGTGATGTCTTCACTGCATCTCCTCTCCTGCTTAAATTTCCTTCGATTCCTTTCCATCCACAGTTGGTATACAGCTCCTGCAATGCTCATTCTATAAATCTCAGCTTTTGATCCCTTACCTGTGACATGTTTTGTGGCCCACTCAACCTCCTCAGCCCACCCATATATCCGTCTTGTAATCTCCTGCCATACTATGCTAGTAATTTCCCCATGTGTCTGTTGAAAATGTACACGCAAAGAAGAGATGTCGATGACTTTCCATCTCTTGATCACACAAGGGACATGCTTGGTTTACTTGTATCCCCCACTTACACAGTCTGTCTTTGGTATACAACCTTTCCTGTAATGTTAGATATAATATGAAACTCCATTTTGGACAGCCTTTGTTATTACATATCAATCTTCTCCGGCTTTCTTTTGGGAAGTCCCCTAGCAATTGATTGTATAGGACTCTGATGGAAAATGTACCCGTCATTAGTACCTTTTCAGTTTCCAAACCAGCTTCAACCAGGTATTTTGCTGCCTGTAATATCTTCTTAACTATCCAAGAAGCTTGCTTTACATCCACTGACTAAGGAACCCTCCATTTTATGTAGTAGACATGTACCCATTGTATCCACAATTTATCCTTCTTTTTGCATACATTCCATAAGTGATTCAGCAATGCTGCTTTATTCCACACACTAAGATCAGTAATGTTTAAGCCCCCTTTTGATTTAGGTCTGCACAATTTATCCCATGCCACCAAAGCTTTCTTACTTGCATTAGCATCACCTGTCCAAAGAAATTTCCTGCAGATAGCTTCAATTGAACGAATGACTTTCTTTGGTAGGGGAAAAATTTGTGACCAGAAGGATTGTATAGCTATTGCCTATCAGTACACTCTTTATCAACTGCAATCTTCCTGCATAGCTTAAGAACTTCACAATCAATTGCTTAACTCTCCCCAACATTTTATCCAGTAGAGGTTGACATTGATTAACTGGCAATCTTTTTGAACTCAAAGGTACTCCTAAGTATCGAAAAGGAAGTTCACCTATTGTAAAGCAAATTTTCTGAATGAACTGCACAGCTATTGAAACTCCACCAAAATACACACAACTTTTGCTTTGATTTGCAACAAGACCTGAAGTTTTTGAGAAACTATGGAAACATTCATATAACAATTGTATGAATATCACATCCCCTCGACAGAACAAGAGTAAATCATCTGCAAAACTAAGCTGAATGATACTCAGTTTTTCACACCTAGGATGGTAGTTAAAGCCAGGCTGCTCTTTCAGCTTTTTCAGAATCCTAGTCAAGTATTCCATTGCTAAAACAAACAGTAATGGTGGCATTGGATCGCCTTGTCTCACCCCTCTCTTAGCTGCAAATGGTAAAATAGGATTTCCATTGATATTTATGAAATATGACACAACTTTAATGCACTCCATAATCCACCCTATAAACTCTTTGGGAAAGCATAGCCCTATAAGCACTTGTTCCAGAAATACCCAGTCAAGGGAGTCATATGCTTTTTGCATGTCGATCTTGATCATACATCTAGGTAAAATCTTGTCACGATCCCAAATTTCCTCCGTAGGATGTCGTGATGGCACCTAGTCTCTAAGATTAGGTAAGCCTATCAATGCGGAATAATAATAAATATCTGAAATAAATAAACTACAATTCAAATAATTTCAACTCCCAAAACCCTGTAGAAATAAGTCACAAGCTTCTAAGAATTTATTCTTTATGTCTCTATACATCAGAGTCTAAAGCAAATAAGGAAGATAACATGGTAAGATAGAAGGGGACTCCGGAGTCTACGAACGCTTGCAGATATATCTCGAAGTCTCTTTGTACAGCTAGTTTACTGATGCCTGGTCTGATAAGATATACCTGGATTTGCACAAAAAGATGTGCAGAAGCGTAGTATGAGTACACCACATCGGTACCCAGTAAGTGCCAAGCCTAACCTCGGTAGAGTAGTGACGAGGTCAGACCCTACTGGAGAATAAATAATGGCATAGTAAAATGTTTAAACAATATTATAAGATAAATTGACAATGGAAATGAATCAAGTAGTATGTCACATTTAATTATACCAAATAATGACAAATAAATACCTCGTGGAAACAAAACAGAATTCTTTTTAACTTTAAGAAAATCACAACAATAATCAAAGGCAACTGCGGCCATAAATCAATATCAACAAGGGAACTCCCGAGGTACCGCCTCGTAGTCCCAAATCATAAATAAATTCACAATATCTCATTTCCTTATCTCACCGCGGGAGCCTTCACAATTCATTTTAAAGAAAATATTTTTTTCCGAAATAGCATCCCGCGTTTTAGCCATCCTTATCACACCGCATGACTTCTAGTAGTTTTCCCTACTAGCCACGACAAGAGGATATGGATAGTGAGATTGACAAATGGAAATATGTTAGAATAGCATATGTTTTTGGTGGTTCACCTACAATTGGGGCTATGGAGAGATTTGTAGCAACACATGGGAATTTCTCAGCAAAACCAAAAGTATTTTACCACGATGCAGGGTATTTTGTGATCAATTTCTCATGTTTGGAAGAAAGGAATTTGGTGATGTACTCAGGGCCTCATATGTTGAACAATCGACCAGTCATTATCAAGGCATGGACTGCTGATTTTGATTTTGATGCTGAAGATCTGAAAATACTTCCCATTTGGATAAAATTGCCTAACCTACCTTTGAGTTGTTGCAGTGCAAATGCATTGAGCAAAATTGGGAGTGGTTTAGGCCAACCCATATATGCTGATGCATGTACCTCGAATGCAGAGAGAATTTCATATGCACGGATTCTGGTAGAGATAGATGTAACCAAGGAGCTCCCAAATGTAATCAAAATTAAAGATCCAAAAGGCAGAATGATTGAGCAGGAAGTATGGTATGAGTGAAAGCCAACTTATTGCTCAAGATGTATGCAAATTGGCCATAATTGTTAACAGTCCATGTAGCAGGGGTGGAGAAGAAGATAGGCCAACAACAACACATGAAAATCCCAAGGTAGAAGACAGAATGGAAGCCTATTAACATTGAAGGTAAAATACAAAACCTACATCAAAAGGACTTGCCAGTGAAGAATAATGAGACCCAAAGTGTAAAAGATCAAACGATGGAGGGTAGAGATATGTGGCAACAAGTGAAGAGTAAATCAGCAGCAAAAGGGCAGAAATTACCAATATCTAGGCAGCACATCACATTTCGGAATGGGTTTAATACTTTAGTATAAGCAGGGCAAGAGCAAAATCTAAGAGGAAATGGAATAACTGAATGTAGTTCAAGTAGATGGGGTGAAGTAGAGATGTTACCACAAAATAATACCACACTATCAATATGATAATCACATGGAATGTAAGGGGTTTCAACAAAGTGTTTAAGCACAAGGAGTTAAGGGTGTTTATGAAGGAAAATAAGGTGAATAAGATAGGAATAAGTGAGCATAGAGTTCATGAAGATAAAGCTGATAAGATTATAAAGAAGATTTTGTCGGGGTGGATGTGGTTTCATAATGTGTAAACTTCATGTAAGGGGAGAATATGGGTAATTTGAAATCCAAATGTTCTAAGTTACACAGTTATGGAGAGATCTACCCAGATTATTCATTGAACTGTTAAATTTCTGCATAGCAATAAAGAGTTTCAATTTTCAGTAGTGTATGGGCTACATAATGTGCAAGATAGGAAATCTCTATGGGATATGCTTAGGGACATGGAGGGGAAAATCATGGGACCTTGGTTGATAATGGGGGATTTCAATGCAATTTTGGGGGCTAAAGATAGAGTCCATGGTAGAGGAGTGCAAGACCATGAAATAAAAGATTTCAGAGCTTTGATGGAAGATTGTAGTTTGACAGAGCTACCAATAGTTGGCAAGTCATATACATGAACAAATAGCCATGTTTATAGTAGAATTGATAGGGCAATTGCAAATGACAACTGGATGATCAATATTCCTCCTCTGTAAGTACATATAATGAATTCTCTATTCTCTGATCACTCTCCATTGGGTATTGAGGTAGAGGGAAGTTGTGATAAAAAGAAGAGGCCTTTCAAATTCTACAATTGTATGACAGATCACTCGGGTTTTGGGAAGATTGTTGAGGATAATTGGGGACTGCATGAAGGAAGTATGGCAGCTATATGACAAAATTTGAAAAATGTAAGATCAGCTTTGAAACAGTTAAATACAAAGGAATTTATGAATGTTGCAGAGAAGATTAGAACTATCAGAGAAAAGTTGAAAGACACAAGGAAGAATGAGGACTTCTAATGCACCAAACGGTTTGTTTAAAGAGGAAAAATACCTTATGTTACAACTTGAGAAATGGGATAAAATTGAGGAATCCATCTATAAACAGAAATCAAGAGTACAATGGCTGCAATTGGGAGATACAAATAGTGCTTATTTCTTTGCTAGCATGAAGGGCAGGAAGGTGCAGAATAAGATAACAAAACTCATAGATAGTAATGGTGATGTGATGACAAATCCAAAGAAGATTGAAGCTGAAGTGGTTGGATTTTATAAACAATTATTAAGAACTGCAAATCAAAGTATACCTGTTATTCACCCTGGATGGATAAGGAATGGAGAAGTCTTTACAAGAAGTCAACAGATGCAACTTATAACTCCTTTTACAAAAGAGGATGTAATTTAAGCATTGAAGGGCATTGATGACATGAAGGCACCTCGAGGGGATGGTTTTAATTCATATTTTTCCAAAATATCATGGCATATTACTGGTGAAGAGATTGTAAGTGCAGTTCTGGATTTCTTCAATACAGGAAAAATGTTTAAACCAATCAACATTACAGCAGTGACTTTAATACCCAAAGACAAGAATCCAACTTCAATTAGAGAATACAGGCCAATTTCATGTTGCACCATTTTGTACAAGATTATCTCCAAAATGTTGACTAGTAGATTGATGCAAGTGATGAATACTTTGGTAGATGAAAGCCAGGCAGCTTTTGTTCCTGGCAGAGTCTTGACAGATAACATATTACGCAACCATGAGTTGATAAAGGGATATGGTAGGAAAGGGATTTGTGATGACCCAAAATGTCATCTTTAAATTTAGTAATTAATTATGTATTCTAAGACCTCGAAAAGAACTATTTATTATTCCTCGACTTGCATGCGCAATCCGTAAAATTTTCTGGAAAGTTTTTATGTGAAACGGCCGCCCCCTAATTACTAGACCAACCTGCTATAATAATTCCATAAACACCTAGCGAAGATATGGCAAAAAAACAAATGGATTAAATATGAATTAGAGCTTTAAAACTCAACTGAGTTGACTTTGATCAACATTTTGAGCAAACGAACTCGGATTGGGGTTTTGACAGTTCCGGTAGGTCCGTATCGTGATTTGAAACTTGGGAGTATGCCCGAAATCAAATTCCAATATCTCTAGCCCGAGATATGGATTTTTGATAAAATAAATTAAAAGTTTAAATTTAAACAGCGTCCGGATATCGAATTATGTGCAAACGACCTCGTAATAGAATTTTGATGATTCCAACAATTTCGTATGATAATTTTAGACTTAGGAGCGTGATCAGAATTTTATTTGGAAGTCCGTAGTGAAATTAGACTTGAAATGGCTAAAATAGGAATTTAAAGTTTGGAAGTTTGACCGGGGAGTTGACTTTTTGATATCGGGGTCGGAATCCAGTTCTGAAAATTTTCACAACTCTGTTATGTCATTTATGACTTGTGTGCAAAATTTGAGGTCAATCGGACTTGATTTGATAGGTTCCGGCATCGAATGTAGAAGTTAAAAATTCTTAGTTTCATTAAGGTTGAATTGGGGTATGATTCGTGGTTTTAGCGTTGTTTGATGTGATTTAGATGTTAGACTAAGTTCGTATGATATTTTAGTTTTTGTTGGTATATTTGGTTGAGGTTCCGAGGGCCTCGGGTGAGTTTCAGATGGTTAACGGATCAAAAGTGGATTTAAAATAGTTGCTGCAATTTTTCCTTTCTGCTGGAAATTCTGGCCCAAAATCGGGGCCCAAAATCGAGCTCCCAAAAATCGAGCTCCATGATCGGACTGGGCAGATCTGTAAGTTATAAAAATAGAGGCATTCGACTCATTTGCCATTTTTGACAAACTTGAGCTTGAACAGAGGCGCCTTTTGACAAATCTTCAAGGAAAGACATTTGGGGCAAGTGATTCCAACTCGGATTTTGTCTATATACATAAATATATCATTGTTTTCACCGTTTAATTAGTGTTTTGAGATTGAAATTTGAAAAAATTTAGAAATCTCATAGAAACGAATTTTTGAGATTTCGGTATCGATTCGGAGTCGAATTTGAGTGAAACTGGTATGGTTGGACTCGTAATTGAATGGGTTGTCGGATTTTGTGAGTTTCTCCGGAATTTGAGTGAAAATGTAGTATTTTCTTATAAAATTGATTCCTATAATTTTTGTTGACTGTATCGCATTAATTATGACTAGATACGAGTCGATCAGAGTCGAAAAATCGAGAAAAAAGCATAATACTTGGTTAAATCGGAGCAAGTCGAGGTAAGTGACTTGTCTAACCTTGTGTGGGGAAAATTCTCCCTAGGTTTGATAATTGTAATGTATGAAAAGTCGTGTACACGAGGTGACGAGTGTGTATACGGGCTAAATGTGAAAGATTATGTTTTAAATTGTGTAGATCATTGTTGCACATCAATTAAATATTTCATTTTGTTATATTCTTCATTATTGATTTAATGTTTATATTTTAAATTGCTTGACCTTTTCATGCTTATTGTTTTATCTTTTTAGTTGGAACTTGGTTTCTTTTATTCTGTGCATTATTTGAAGGTTGATTTTCTTTAAATTAAATAATATTAATATGAAGTATTTGATATTTTTAAACTTGATATTGAAGCAACATATTAAATACATCGGGGTAAGTGATTCTAAATCGGATTTGGTTATTATATATGAATATATCACTGATTTTATCATTTAATTAGTACTTTGAGATGGAAATTTGGGGAAAATTGTAGAAACTTCATAAACCACAAATTTAAGATTTGGAGGTCGATTTGTTATTGAAATTTGATAAAATTAGTATGGTTGAACTCGTATCACAATGGGTGTTCGGATTTTTAAGTCGACGTATTATTATCCGAAATTGTTTCCGATGAATTTGAATGAAGTTATACAATTAATTTGGATAGATTTGAGTGGTCCGAAGATCAATTCAAGCAAGAAAGTGATTTTGGAATATCGGCATAACTTTAAAAAGGTAAGTGTATTGATTAACCTCGAGTGGGGAAAATACCTCTTAGACATTGAGTATTATGTGCAAATTGTGTAGTTGAAAACTATGTATGCGATGTGACGAGTACGTACTTAGTTTATATGTGCAAATTTTATTGATTAAAATCCTTATACGCCCTTATGTATTAGGATGGAAATTATTGAAACTTATTAAATCCTCTATTTCTTATGCCTGGATCCTTGTTTGTTGAAATTTGTTTTATATGATGATTTGGTGTGATTGCCACCTTGAATTTATGTGAAATATTATTTTGTTGAGTTGTTCACTCCCGGATATTTTTTGTTAAGATTTTGTGCACATTAGGGTCGAGCCATGGGCTCCTTATTGTGAAAAATAATGTATTGTTGATTTCTATGGCAAGTTGTAATATTTGGGTACTTGATGTGCAATTTGTGATATGTTGTAAGATTTGAGCACACATGTGCAATTTGTGATATGTTGTAAGATTTGAGCACTTGATGTGCAATTTATGATATGTTGTAAGATTTGAGCACTTGATGTGTAATCTATGATATGTTGTAAGATTTGAGGACTTGATGTGCAATTTGTGAAATGTTGTAATATTTGGGCGCTTGAGGTGCAAGTTGTATTATGCTGTGATATTTGGGCACTTGAGGTGCGATTTGTGAAATATTGTGATATTGATACGCATGCGGTGAGATAAGGGTGGCTTGAAACGTGTGGCTAGTAGGGGAACTACTAGAAGTCATGCGGTGATATAAGGTCAGGGTGTTGAAATGCATGCGTTGAGATAAGGGTGGCTTGAAACGCGTGGCTAGTAGGGGAACTACTAGAAGTTATGCGGTGTGATAAGGATGGCTAAAACGCGGGATGCTCTTTCGGAAAAATATGATTTCTTTAAAATAAAATGTGAATGCTCCCGCGGTAATATAAGGAAATGAGATATTGTGAATTTATTTATGATTTGGGACTACGAGGCGGTACCTCACGAGTGCCCTATTGATATTTCTTTATTTATGTTCTTGCCTTGGGTGATTTTGTTTCATTTAGTATGTAAATTCTTGCCTTCTTCCATGATGTACTAGTTGACTTTATTATTATATGTTTTGTGCTCTTAGTTGTATTGTGTTGGCTTTGGCCTTTTAGCATGAGACTCTGAAAAAGTATATTTCTGGTTTTGTTTTCTTACTGATTTTCGATGATTGAATCGATTTAAATAAAAGGAATTATTATTATGTTTTAAATTAAATATTTTTACAACCAAACCAGTAGTTTATCTGATGCTTTGATTTAAGTGAAATGTTATTTTTTTCACCCAAATGATTTCTAAAAATAAATTCAATTCTTTGTTGATTTCTTACTTGATTTTAATAATTCTAAACTCAATTTAGTGGAAATAAATTGATCATGTGGATCTTATATACATTGAGAATATTGGCATGTGAATTGTCCGTGCAGTTGTGATATGAAATGAGGGCACGAGGTGTTGGAAAAATGTGATGATTTAATTATGGGCACGAAGTGTCGTGGAGATATGAAAAATGGGCTGAGACCCGTGTTTATGAAAAATGTGAAAATGGACCGAGACGCGTATTTTTATGATTATGAAATGAGGTGTCACATGGTGACTTTTTAATTGAAGAATTATATTCAAAATATTTTTCTGCAAATATTTTTATTTAGAAAGTATTATATGAAAGAATTATATTTGAAAGATATTTATTTGAGGAAAATTATATTTGAAAGAGAGTTATTTGGTAGTACTTGTATTTATTATTTGTTGAGCGATATTAAATGGTGTTTTGTTGTCTTGTTGTGCATATCACTGGTTCTTTTATGATGTCCTTATTGTTATCTGTTTCCTACCATCTTGTATATTATATTGCACATGTTATTAGACTAGTGAGTGTCTTGACTGTACCTCGTCTCTACTCCAGTGAGGTTAGTCTTGATACTTACTGGGCACCGCTGTGGCTACTCATTGTACACTTCTGCATATTTTTTTGCAGAGCCAGGTATTGGAGGTATAAGACCCGGACCGAGTTAGAGTGTGATCGCAAGGATTCAAGGTAGAGCTGCTTGGTCGTCGTAGTCCTTTGGAGCCTATTCATTTCATTGTACTGTTAATTTTTAATTAGACAATATTGTATATTTGGTCCTCATGATCATTTCATGTATTCAGCTAGAGTTCGTGCCTCAGTTGTATATTTATATTTTACTAATATTGAATTATCATTGAGTATATCGACTAGATTACATGTTTTTGAGGTGAAATTCGAGGATATCGGCCTAGAAATTTGAAAATAAGATTTGAGGATTTGAAGGTCGAGTTGATGTTAGAATTTGGTATGGTTATACTCATGGTTGAATGTGAGTTCATATTTTGTAACTTTTGTCGGTTCCTAGACATGGGCCCCAATGTTGATTTTTGAGTTTAATTTCAGATTTTAATGGGAAAATTTAGTATTTTTATATGGAATTGATTCCTATAATTCGTGTTAACTGTATCTAATTAATTGTGACTAGACACAATGCATTCAGAGGCCAATTCGCGAGACAAAGGCTTATTGGAATAAAGAATTTCACGGTTTGAGATAAGTAACATTCCTAAACTTGATTTTGAGGGTATAAATCCCTGAATTTCGTGTTATATTATTTGTCTGGAGGTGACGCACATGCTAGGTGACGGGCGTGTGGGCGTGCACCATAGAAATTGTGACTTAAATAAATTCCGTGGAGTTGCATAATCAAATAATCATGTCATTATTCATATATCCTCCACGTGTTAGAGATATTCAGCTGAGACTCGTATTAAAGATCACGTTTAGGCTATGTGCCGATATTTTAGGACCCACAGGGGTTGTATTGTTGTTGAATTAATTGTATAAAAATATAATTTTGTACTCAGTCACATCCATCATTTGCAGATCATATCTCAGACTCTATTATCATTCATTGATACATCATATCATCATGTCGGGATGAGTCTCATGTCATTGTCAGCCCGTGAGACTGGAGATTTTGAGTGATATTTATGGGATCGGGCTGCACGCCGTAATATATTTTTATTTATTTATTTATTATAGCGCTTGGACTGAAGGAGCCCCTCTGGAGTCTGCACCCCCCACAGTGACCGCAATTTCTTTATATTTAGGATGAAGTCCCCTAAGCATGGAGTTGCCTTATTTATATATATTTGGGATGGCGTTCCCTAGGCATGGAGCTGCCTTATTTATATATATTTGGGATGAAGTTCCTTAATCATGGAGTTGCCTTATTTACTTATATTTGGGATGAAGTTCCCTAGGAATGAAGTTGCCTTATTTTATTTATATTTGGGATGGAGTTCCCTGGGCTGGGTTAGCTTTGTACGGTACTGAGTGACTGACTATCAGTGATATATATATATCTGGGATGGAGTTCCCTATGCTGGATTGACCATATACAATACTGAGTGATTGAGTATTCTGAGAGTGTGAGTACACGAGGTTTCCATTGTGGTACATCACATATATCATATATTTTGGCTTATGGATATAGAGATGTCATGTTCCTCATATCATGCCGAATTTATTTATTTTACTTGTATTGGGCTTATTTGTTGAACTTGAGAACATGCCTACATTTTTGTACTGTTAATTTATATTGGACTATACCTGTTGAGCTTGTCACTACTTTCAGCCCAAAGGTTAGTCTTGTTACTTATTGAGTATATGGGGTCGGTTGTGCTCATACTACACTTTGCACTTCGTGTGCAAATCTAGATACTTTTGGATACGGTTGCTGCTAGATTTAAGAGTTTTATTTGTTCGAGACTATCGAGATAGTTGTTTGGCGTCCGCAGACCTTGACTCTATATCCTTTTAGTTATTTGTACTATTTTATAATTTCAGACAGTGATTTATCAGTCATACTATGTTATCATTTAGATGCTCGTGTACTCAGTGACACCAGGTTTTAGGAGTGTATTTGTATCAATATTTGTGGGATTTTCTATTAAATCTAAATATTATGTTTTCAAACTTAAAAGATTATGGTGATTTATTAAGGTTATTGGCTTTCCAAGTATTGACATAGGCGCCATCACGACATGTGAATTTTGGGTCGTGACCAAAAAGTCCCTATAAAATTTAGTTATTAGGATTCTTCGTACAACAGGTATTTTTGAGACTAGTGGGGTCTCATTTACTACTTTTCAATTGACCAGGACAACCTTCAGATGGTGGGAGACTTATGAGAGGAGCAGACCAGTTGGTGAAACACCACTTTCATGGCATGAGTTCTCCTTATTATTCCTGGAGAAGTTTATGCCACAAACTCGCAGAGAGGAACTGCACAGGAAGTTCGAGGATTTACGTAAGGAGGACCTATCTGTGACTCGGTATGAGATGTTGTTTTTAGAATTGGCTTGTCATGCAGTTTGGTTGGTTCCCACCGAGAGGGAGAAGATCAGGAGGATCATTAATGGCCTCAACCATCAGTTCCGTTTTGTTATGACTTTGGGAAATATAGCAGGTGCCAAATTCGATGAGGTGGTTGACAGTGCTCGACGACTAGAAATGACCCATACTCATGAGTGTGAGGAGAGAGAGGCCAAGAGGTATCGTGGTCTGGGTAATTCAAGTGGTGTTCCTTCTAGGGGACAATCCTATCACATTAGGGGTCAACCTTATAGGCACACTCAGATGGCTTGTCCAACTCATCGTGGCGCATCAGCTAGCCATGGTTCATACAGTGATCGACCAAGTTAGTCTTCCCTTAGTGCACTTCCATATCAGAGTTCGTCCCATGCTCCTTCAGTTCAAGGTTCATCTGCACCGGGTGGTTCTAGCGGGTATTCTGGTTCTCAAGGTCCGCCTCAGTACTTGCCGCCATTGTATGAGAAGGTTTGTTTTGAGTGTGGAGATTTGGGTCATATGAAGAGAAATTTTCCCCGCCATTTGGGAGGTCCATCTCAGTAGAGGAGTCAGGATGCGGCATCCGCACCCATTAATTCACCACCCACCCACTCAGCACGGGGTGGGGCACATGCAGCTAGAGGTCGCCTTAGAGGGGGAGGCCAATCAGGTGGCGGTCATGCCCGATTCTATGTTATTCCTACTAGGCCAGATGTCGTTGCTTCAGATGCAGTGATCACATGTATTGTCTTAGTGTTCCACAAGGAAGGTTCTATGTTATTTGACCCTGGTTCCACTTATTCATATGTAACATCATATTTTGCTCGTTATCTAGATATGCCCCATGAGTCCTTAGTTTCACTTGTTCATGTATCTACGCTGGTGGGCAATACTATTGTTGTGGACCTTGTATATCGATCATGTGTATTGACTATTGGGGGACTGGAAACTAGAGTGACTAGAGTTGATCTCTTATTGCTTAGTATGGTTGATTTCGATATAATCTTTGGTATGGATTGGTTGTCTCCATGTCATGCTATTCTGGATTGTCACGCTAAAACCATGATATTGGCGATGCCGGGTTGTCGAGGATCGAATGGAGAGGTTCTCTAGATTATGTTCCCATCAGAGTAATTTCTTATTTTAAGGCCCAACGGATGGTTAGGAAGGGGTGTTTATCATATTCGGCCTTTGTGAGAGATGTTATCATAGACACACTAACTATTGATTCTGTACCGGTAGTGTGAGACTTTTCGAATGTATTTCCTGTAGACCTACCAGGTATGCCACCCGACATGGATATTGATTTCGGTATTGACTTAGTGCCGGGCACTCAGCCCATTTCTATTCCTTCATATTGTATGACACCAGATGAATTGAAAGAATTGAAAGAGCAACTTTAGGAACTTTATGATAAGGGGTTTATTAGGCCTAGTGTGTCTCCTTGGGGTGCACCGGTTCTGTTAGTTAAAAAGAAAGATGGTACTATGCGGATATGCATCAACTACAGGTAGTTGAACAAAGTTACAATCAAGAACAAGTATCCTTTGCCACGTATTGATGATTTATTTGACCAACTTCAGGAGGCGAGGGTGTTCTCCAAAATTGATTTGAGGTCTGGGTATCACCAGTTGAAGATTCGTGATTTATATATTTTAAAGACGACATTCAGGACCCGGTATGGACACTATGAATTTCTCGTGATGTCTTTTGGGCTGACCAATGCCCCAGCAGCGTTCATGCACTTGATGAACATTGTATTGCAGCCATATTTTGATTCGTTTGTCGTAGTATTTATTGATGATATCCTGGTATACTCACGTAGCCAGGAGGAACATGCACAACGTTTGAGTATTGTACTATAGAGGCTGAGGGAGGAGAAATTTTATGCCAAGTTCTCTAAGTTTGAGTTCTGGCTTAGTTCGGTGGCATTCTTAGGACACATAGTGTCCAGTGAGGGAATTAAGGTGAATTCGAAGAAGATAGAGGCAGTTCAGAGTTGGCCGAGGCCATTTTCAGCTACTGAGATTCAGAGTTTTCTCGACTTGGCCGGTTATTATCGTCTCTTTGTGGAGGGTTTCTCATCCATTGCAACGCCTATGAGTAAATTGATCAGAAGGGTGCTCCATTCAGGTGGTCGATGAGGGTGAAGAGATATTTCAGAAGCTTAAGACTACTTTGACCACAACTCTAGTTCTAGTTTTGCCTTTAGCTTCAGGCTCTTATACAATGTATTTTGATACTTCTCAGATCAGTATTGGGTGTGTCTTAATGCAGGAGGGTAGAGTACATACTTATGCTTCGCGCCAATTGAAGCCACATGAAAAGAACTACCATGTTCATGATTTAGAGTTAGCAGTCATTGTCCATGCATTAAAGATTTGGATGCACTATCTCTATGGTGTGTCCTGTGAAGTATTTACGGATCATCAGAGTCTTCATCACTTATTCAAACAGAAGGATCTAAATTTGAGGTTGTGGAGATTATTGGAGTTGCTAAAGAACTATAATATTACTATTATGTATCATCCCTGGAAGGCCAATGTGGTGGCCGATGCCTTGAGTAGAAAGGCGGTGAGTATAGGTAGCCTTGCATTCATTCCTAGATGTGAGAGGCCTCTTGTAGTTGATGTTCAGGCCTTGGCCAACCAGTTCGTGAGATTAGATATTTCGGAGCGTAATTAGGTTCTAGCTTGTTTGGTTTCTTGATCTTCCTTATATGACCGCATCAGAGAGCGCCAGTATGATGATCCCCATTTGCTTGTCCTGAAGGACACAGTTCAGCACGGCGAACTCAAAGATGTTACTATTGAAGATGATAGGATGCTGAGGATGCAAGGTCGGATTTGTGTACCAAATATAGATGGACTGCGTGAGTTGATTCTTAAAAAATCCCACTGTTCGCGGTATTCCATTCATCTGGGTGCCGCTAAGATATTCCAGGACCTGAGGCAACATTATTGGTGGAGAATAATGAAGAAAGATATAGTTGGGTTTGTAGCCAGATGTTTAAATTGCCAACAGGTGAAGTTCGAGCATCAAAGACCTGGCGGATTGCTTTAGAGATTTGAAATTCCGGAGTGGAAGTGGGACCGTATTACCATAGATTTCATAGTTGGACTCCCATGAACTTCGATGATGTTTGATGTTATTTGGGTGATTGTGGATCGGTTGACCAAGTCCGCGTATTTTATTCCAGTCGGTGCTACTTATTCTTCGTAGAGGTTGGCTGAGATCTATATCCGTGAGATTGTTCACCTACACAGTGTGCCTGTGTCCATCATTTCAGATCGGGGCACACAGTTTACATTATAGTTTTGGAGAGCAGTGCAACGAGAATTAGGCACACATGTTTAGTTTAGTACAACATTTCACCCTCAAACGGACGGACATTCCGAGCGAACTATTCATATATTGGAAGATATGCTACGTACTTGTGATATAGATTTCAGGTTTTCTTGGGATCAGTTTTTGCCGCTTGCAGAGTTTGCCTATAACAACAGCTACCAATCGAGAATTTAGATGGATCTGTTTGAGGCTTTATATAGGAGATGGTGTCGGTCTCCGGTGGGTTGGTTTGAGCTAGGTAATGCTAGGCTATTAGGTACTGATTTATTTCAGGATGCTTTGGAAAATATTAAATTGATTCAGGAATGACTTCGTACGGTGCGGCCTAGATAGAAGAGTTATGCCGACCAGAAGGTTTGCGATGTTGATTTTATGGTAGGAGAGAAGGTACTACTTTGAGTTTCTCCTCTGAAGGGTGTTATGAGGTTCGGGAAGAATGGCAAGTTGAGTCCTAGGTATATTGGGCCTTTTGAAATACTTAAGAATAGTTGAGATATGGCAGGTTCGAAAGTTGAGGTCAAAGAACATAGCTTCAGTGAAAGTGCAGGGGAGAGGCCAGCCAGTCGGAGAAGCTACCTGGGAGACTGGACGGGAGATGCAGAGCAAATATCTACACCTATTTGAGACTCCAAGTATGATTTTAAACCCGTCCGAGGACGAATGTTTGTGTAAGAAGGGGAGAATGTAATGACCCGGTCGGTCTTTTTGAGTATTACAACCCCATTCCCCCATTTACTTCTCATTTTGTACTTTACAGTTGTTATTTGACTTGCTGGGGTAGTTGGTTCGGGCCAGGTGAGGTTTCGAAATGAATTGAGACACTTAGTCTCAAGGATGAAAACTTAAATTGAAAGGTTGATCGAATGTTGACTTATGTGTAAACGACTCCGGATATGAGTTTTGATAATTTCAATAGCCCCGTATGGTAATTTTGGACTTAGGAGTGTGTCCGGAAAATTTATTTGGAAGTTCATAGTTAAAATAGGCTTGAAATGGCAAAAATAAGAAATTGAAAGTTTTGAAGTTTGACCATGAGTTGACTTTTTGTTATAGGGGTTCAAATCTGATTCTAGAAATTGTAATAGGTCTATTATGTCATTTATGAATTGTGTGCAAAATTTGAGGTCAATCGGACTTGATTTGGTAGGTTTCGGCATCAAATGTAGAAGTTGGAATTTGTTTATTTTCATTAGGCTTGAATTGGGGTGTGATTCATGGTTTTAGCATTATTTGATGTGATTTGAGACCTCGACTAAGTTTGTATGTTATTTTGGGACTTATTGGTATAATTGGTTGAGGTCCCTGGGGCCTCAGATGAGTTTCAAATGGTTAACGGATCAAAACGTCGACTTGGAGAAATTCTGGATAATTTCCAGTTCTGGTGCAATCGCATCTATGATGGAATTGGTCGCAGGTGCGCGACTGCAGAAATGACATATTGATCGCATAAGTCGGCTGGATCAGTGTGGGCAGAGGTTGCAGATGTGAGGGAGGCAGCGCAGAAGCGGAAAAGACCTGACATGGGGGTTCCGCAGAAGCGGTCCTCGTTTCGTAGAAGCGAGTCCGCATAAGAGGATTTAGGACCGCAAAAGCGGAAGTTCTGTAGGTGCGGAAGAGTGACCGCAAAAGCGGTCTCGTAGAAGCAACTAAAAGGATCACATGTGAGAAAACACTGGTAGTGTACAAAAATAGAGGGGTACACAATTTTCTCATTCTTGGACTTTTCAAACACGGGTTGAGGAAATCTTTCAGAGAGAATTCACGGGAAATTTTGAGGTAATTCACTTGTGATCATTTTTAGTTGATAATATTGAATTATCATTGAGTATTCGGCTAGATTACGTGTTTTTGAGGTGAAATTCGGAGATTTGGGCCTAGGAATTTGAAAATAAGATTTGAGGATTTGAAGGTCGAGTTGATGTCAGAATTTGGTAAATTATGTATGGTTAGACCAGAGGCGGATCCAGGATTTAGGAGTTACGAGTGCCAACCTAATCAATTTGATCAACTCGGGCGTCGGTTCAGGTTATTCATCTTTTTTATTTATATAGACAAATAGATTAAACAAAAGAAAATATAATAACTATAACTAATTGACGCAAAGCATAAAACTTCCAATAATATTTTTAATATCATACACAATCTATTTACAATTTTCCTCGATGAACTTTCATATTTTGAAAACGATCAATAATGACATCATTACTTACATTTATAAATACATCACGCTCAATGTAACAAACTAAACAATCATTTAAATATTGATCACCCATGTTGTTCCGCTCTTCATTCTTTATCTGCTTCATGGATGAGAATGTTCTCTCCACAGTTGCGGTAGCAACATGTAAAATCAGATTTAACTTCACAAGTAAATACACATACGAATAAGTCTCCACAAGATTAGTCTCAACCAATGCTTTTGTCAAATCACTAATTCCTTGCAAGTTGGAGAACTTGGGATTGCCAGCTCGCATATGAATTATGAAAGTATCTAGTTGATAACTCAAGTCTCGAATATGTACTTCATCAAACTCATTTGGGAATGGATTGGCATTCGCTTGGATCAAGGATTGACAACAAGTACTTGGTTGAGAATGGTCTAACCTCGTGACAAATTTATCCATCTAAATTCAATTCCTATAAAATAGAAGTTAATTCCAGTGAGAAAGCTTTCTCTATAACTCACTATGAAATATAGAACAATTTCTACAAGTTCATACCATCAATAAGTTTAGTTATTTTAAATAACTCAACCTTCCCTAATATTTTTGTTGTTGTTAAAATAGAGTTAATTTTGAATTTTTCTTGATCAAAATTATTTGGGATGTTCTTTCTCTTTTTGCCACGATACTAAATTCTACAGTGAAACCATTTAAGAGGCATTTTATTTTCAAACACAACCAAAGAAATACATAACAAAAAAATCAAAACTGTGACAATAAAGTTTAGCAAGAACACTAAAATCCAAGAAGAAAGGGAAAAGTGGCGTAAGGAACTTGGGGAATTGGGGCTTTGTTTTACCGAAGAGTTTTAGAAATTGAGATTTGGGAAAGATCCTAAAAAAGAATTTAAACTTTCTATTAGGAGTATTAATTATAAGAGAATATTGTACAAAGAATACTTTTATTATTATTTTATCTTATTTATTTATACTTAAACAAACAAATAGAAAAGTCAAACATTTAAAATATAAAAGAGTGCGTTGTGTACTTTAATCTCCTTAAATTGCAACTCAATGCAAGCCAAAAAGTTATTTGCTCCCGCTTAGATTCGAACCCTTGCCCTGCTGAAGGAAAAGGTAGACCTTTGCCACTGGCATCTTTGCCACTTTTGTTCTACGGGTGACACTTTAAATATATATTCTATTTGAGAGAGAGAGAGAGAGAGAGTTTTCGGCAAAACTTGCGGGTGGCGTACCACCCCGAACCGTGTACATAGATCCTCCCCTGAGTTAGACTCATGGTTGAATGGGCATTCATATTTTGTAACTTTTGTCGGGTCCGAGACGTGGTCCCCAATATTGATTTTTGAGTTGAATGTCGAATTTTAATTGGAAAATTTAGTATTTTCATATGGAATTGATTCCTATAATTCGTGTTAACTGTATCGAATTAATTGTGACTAGATACGATACATTCAGAGGCCAATTCGCGAGACAAAGGCTTATTGGAATAAAGAATTTCAGGGTTTGAGGTAAGTAACGTTCCTAAACTTGGTTTTGAGGGTATAAATCCCTGAATTTCGTGTTATATGATTTGGTTAGAGGTGACGCACATGCTAGGTGACGGGCGTGTGGGCGTGCACCATAGAAATTGTGACTTAAATAAATTCTGTGGAGTTGCATAATAAAAGAATCATGTCATTATCCACATATCCTCCACGTGTTAGAGATATTGAGCTGAGACTCGTATTAAAGATCACGTTTAGGTTACGTACCAATATTTTGGGACCCACATGGGTTGTGTTGTTGTTGAATTAATTGTTTAAAAATATAATTTTATACCCAGGCACATCCATCATTTGCAGATCATATCTCAAACTCTATTATCATTCATTGATACATCATATCATCATGTCGGGCCGAGTCTCATGTCATTATGAGCCCGTGAGACTGGAGATTTTGAGTGATATTTATGGGATCGGGCTTCACGCCATAATATGTTTTTATTTATTTATTATAGCGCTTGGGCTGAAGGAGCCCCTCTGGAGTCTGCACCCTCCCACTGTGAGCGCAATTTCTTTATATTTGGTATGAAATCCCCTAAGCATGGAGTTGCCTTATTTATATATATTTGGAATGTCATTCCCTAGGCATGGATATATTTGGGATGAAATTCCCTAGGCATGGAGCTGCCTTATTTATTTATATTTGGGATGTAGTTGCCTTATTTATTTATATTTTGGGATGGAGTTTCTTAGGAATAGAGTTGCCTTATTTTATTTATATTTGGGATGGAGTTCCCTGGGCTGATTTGGTTTTGTACGGTACTGAGTGACTGACTGTCAGTGATATATATATCTGGGATGGAGTTCTGTGGGCTGGATTGACCATATACAGTACTGAGTGATTGAGTATTCTGAGAGAGTGAGTACATGAGGTTTCCATTTTGGTACATCTCATGCATCATATATTTTGGCATATAGATATAGTGATGTCATATTTCTCATATCAAGATGAATTTATTTATTTTACTTGTATTGGGCTTGTTTGTTGAACTTGAGAACATGCCTGCATATTTGTACTGTTATTTTTATATTGGACTGTACCTGTTGAGCTCGTCACTACTTTCATCCCAAAGGTTAGTCTTGTTACTTATTGAGTATATGAGGTCAGTTGTACTTATACTATACTCTACACTTCGTGTGCAGATCCAGGCACTTCCGGATACGGTGACAGCTAGATTTTAGAGTTTTATCTGTTGGAGACTATCAAGGTAGTTGTTTGGCGTTCGCAGACCTTGGCTCTCTTTCCTTTAAGTTATTTGTACTGTTTCATAATTTCAGACGTTGATTTATCAGTTAGACGATGTTATCATTTAGATGCTCATGTACTCAGTGACACCAAATTTTGGGAGTGTATTTGTGTCAATATTTGTGGGATTTTCTATTAAATCTAAATATTATGTTTTCAAACTTAAAAGATTATGGTGATTTATAAAGGTTTTCGGCTTGCCTAGTATTTGGATAGGTGCCATCATGACATGCGAATTTTGGGTCGTGACAAAATATTTCCTATAAAATTCAATTATTAGGATTATGTTGATAGCTTTGTTAAAGCTTTATTATATGAGAATCTTAATAAGAAACATTCCTAGTTTATAAAGATTTGTTCTCATAATTTTATAGAACAAATACCAAATTGGTTTGGTCAATGGTGGATTTAATATGGTCCTTCATTAAATATTTTACCAGATACATACAATAGTTTATGTACTGAGTGGGTTGAAGTATCCCCTAAAATAATTGAATTACAGTGAAGTAATATCTTCTTCCCTCGGATTGCATTAATGTACTTCTTTATAGAATTTTCAATTACTTGGATAATAAGGTGGTATGTGGAAGTTCATACTAATATAAATAGATTTCCATGAATAAATTACTCCAGAAAAACAGTGATGGAAATTTACATGAATAAGAAATAATAGAAGTTGTTAAGAGTGCAAATGATAAATACAAAAAATAGGAAGCACTAAGAACTGAAGCATGGGAGAATAGTCCATTCAGCCAAATAACTAAAAAGCTTCAGATGAAGAAAGGGGCTATGTCCAAATCAAAAATACTGGCTGCATATATGGAGGAAGAAAAAAAAGATTTGATGAGGCATTTAGACATAGAGATACCAGATGATATCTCCATGCCATCACCATGCCATACTATGGAAGAAAAAACAGTAATAGTAGGTGAATCTCAATATATTGAAGACATCAAAGAAGTTGAAAAATATTTGCAACAATTCAAGACTATTGTGTAAGAATCTTCCAATAATAGTAAAGATAATAAAGGAAAAGAGAAAGTATGAGAAAATCGTAGAAGGCCCCATCTTTCACAATTATTAGGGTAATGGAGACAAAAGACTTTAATAAAGCCCCACAACTAAATTATTGGGGTAATAAAGACAGAAGACTTTAATATCGAGGTATTATCACTTTTAGCTCGCGTTAGAAACTATTTATATATGGTAGTCGATAAAGTGTATAAAATTTATATATAACATACAGAATATATACATACAAAAAATCTATAAATTTTATACATTTGTTCGGCTATTATTTTATACAAAGTATATAAAGGCTTATAATAAATCCTCTAACAAATGCATATAACTTCTGTACCTGGCATATAATCGTAACCATGCAACTTGATACTTAATATTAAGGCATTCAAAGAGTTTTCATCACTCAAAGATATCTGCAGGTTAGGATAAGCATTAAAATTTACATGGCCATATGATAAATTGGTTGTGGTTTTTTCCATTTCTGAGAGTTGCTATAAAGCTTCCAGGTAAGCCTCTTAAAGTAAGTGGCTTGAAGGCAACTTGTATTAAACTTATATGTATGAATTTATGCGTTTCCTTATAAGGATCTAAATCATTTTCAGATAATAATCTAAATGTAGCATGATCACTATCTACTGTGATAGTTTCTTCGGTTGTTTTAACAACCTATTTTAAACCTAACTTCTCAAAAGTACCTAATTGGTATATAATCTTAGGTTGGACTCTAGGAATCGTCCTTTTATTAAGAAAATCTAATTATTGTGGTATATCAAATTCCTCTTTTCTACTATTTTTAATAGTAGTTTGCTTTCTAATAATATCCATTAGAGAAAACTGTGTTGAACTTAGCACCTATTACTACACTTTCACATGGTTATGATACCAACCACACACAGGATGTCACGACCCGAAATTCTCACCTTCGGGACCGTGATGGTGCCTAACATTTTACTTGCTAGGCAAACCAACGTTAGAATAATATTAGTCATTTTAAAATAATTTTAAATTAATTAAAGTCTGAACTAAAGTGAATAATCCATAATAATAGCGATGTCTAAAATACCATCCTAAAACTGGTGTCACAAGTACACGAGCTACTAGAATAATACAAATAAAGGTCTGAATTAAAATGAGGTTGTCTGAAAGAAATACACAACTACAATAAAGTGGAAGGGGACTTCAGAACTGCGAACGCCATACAGTTATACCTCAAGTCTCCTGCGAATAGCTGAATCTGAGCAAATCTACTGTACGCTACTGGGACCAACTCCGGTATCTGCACAAGAAGTGCATAATGTAGTATGAGTACAACCGACCCCATGTATCTAGTAAGTGACGAGCCTAACCTCGACGAAGTAGTGACGAGGCTAAGGCAGGTCACTTATATTAACCTGTACACAATAATAATAATAATAATAATAATAATAATAATAATAATAATAATAATAATAATAATAATAATAATAATAATAATAATAATAATAATAATAATAATAATAATAATAATAATAATAATAACAACAACAAAAATAGAAATAAAACAGGTAACTCATTTCAACAGTTGAAGCCAACTTGGCAGTCATAACCAATTATTATTTCAATCAATTTCCGTTGCAGAGTGCAACCCTATCCCACAAGATATTCATATTCAATTCCGTTGCGGCGTGCAACCCGATCCCACAATATATTAATTTTTATTTAATCACGTTGCGGCGTGCAACCCGATCGTCAATATATCTTTTCAATCAATTTTATTGCGGCGTGCAACCTGCTCCTCCAATATATTCATTTCAAATAATTCTGTTGCGGCGTGCAACCCGCTCCTCCAATATATTCACTTTTATTTCTGTTGCGGCGTGCAACCCGCTCCTCAAATAATATAATTTATCAATTCTTATAAAAGAAATTACTCCAATAAATGCAACCATTAATATGAAATTCTAAGACAACAATCATACAATAATTATAATTTATTTAGAAATAAGTGATGACAAGTAGCAATTAATTATAAAAATTAAGGAGGAAATAGGCAATTTAATAATTAGTATGCTAAATGTCAAGTAGCAATTAAGTCACATAAATTGAATAAGCACGTAGTAATTATAGCATGGATTCAAGGCATAATTGTGATGACCCAAAATGTCATCTTTAAATTTAATAAGTAATTCTGTATTTTAAGACCTCGAAAAGCACCATTTATCATTCCTCTAATTGCGTGCTCAGTCCATACAATTTTCCTAAAAATTTTATGTGAAAAATGGATTAAAATGTGAAATAGAGCCTTAAAACTCAAATGAGTTAACTTTGGTCAACATCTTGAGCAAACAAAACCGTATCAGTGTTTTTACAATTCCGGTACGCCCGTATCGTGATTTGGGACTTGGGCGTATGTCCGGAATCGAATTCCGAGGTCCCTAGCCCGAGATATGGAATTTTGATGAAAAATTAAAAGCTTGAAAGTTTAATGATTTTTAAGAAATTACTGATGTTGGATTTATTGACCTCGGGTCCGTATTTTGATTCCGGAGCCCAGTATAGGACATTTTTGGACTTGGAAAAAACTACAAAAATCTGCTTCTAGTATCCTTCTCCGCGTTCATGAGAGGGGGCTCGCGTTCGCGAAGAAGAAACTGGAGGCAGGTGAAAATTACTCTTCACGTTCGCGAAGAAGTGGCTGCGTTCGCGAAAGGTTGAGGGCAGTGTTCATCGCGAACGCATGAAAGCATTCGCGTTCGTGTAGAAGGAATGAGGCACAAGCTGAAGCACAAATTTTTGTGATCGCACAAGGTGGTTCGCGATCGCGGAAGACTGAGAAGTTGTGCTTCGCGTTCGCATAAGCCCTTCCGCGTTCGCATAAGCCCTTCCGCGTTCGCGTAGAGTTAAGAATTTGGGCAACCAAAATGTGCTTCGCGATCGAGAAGAGTAAAATGAACCTGGGCAAAAGTTGTTCTACGCGATCGCGAACGAATTTTCGCTATCGCAATGAGTAAAAATCCCAGAAACAGAACTTAAGTTCTGGAAATGGGATTTCGACCCATTTTCAACCATTTTCAATTTTTGAGCTCGGGTAAGGCGATTCTTGGGCAATTTTCACGGAAAAATATTGGGGTAAGTATTTGTTATCCTATATTGATTATATTTCATGATTTCATACTCACTTATATCATGAATCTGTGAATTTATGGAAGAAAAATCAGATTTTTATAAAATCTTCCAAAAATAAAATTTTTAGATTTAAGGGTCCATTTGACATCGAAATTGGATAATTTTAGTATGGTTAAACTCGTAGCGGAACGGGTGTTCGGATTTCGCGAATTATTTTGGGATTTGAGATGTGGGTCCCACTGTCGAATATTTTAATAAATTTCAGATTTTTATCCGAAAAATTAGTAAATTCATATGGAATTAATTCCCATGATTCGTATTGAGTATATTGAATTGTTTATGAATAGATTTGAAGCTTTTGGAGACAAATTTAAAAGGAAAAGTTATGGTCGAGTAATTGATTGAAATTTGCAAAGCGAGGTAAGTGTCGTGGTTAACCTTGACTTGAGAGAATAGAACTCTTAAACTATTTGTTATGTGAAATGCATGTGAATGACGTATAGGCGAGGTGACGAGTGTCTATACGTCGTCAAATTAATTGTTTGCATAATTACTTGAAAAATCATAAATCATTTTAAATCATGAATTAATTATTATAATAATTGCTTCTCTCCTATTCTTTGTCAAATATTAATTGTTACATGCTATTTGAATTGTGTGTCTTAATTGTTATTTGACATTTAACATATTAAATATTAAACTACCTATTTTCTTCCTGATTTTCATAATAATTTGTTATTTGTCATTGTTTGTTTCATAATTAAATCATAATTATTGTATGTTTGTTGTCTTATAATTTTATATTAATTGTTGCATTTATTGAAAAATATTATTCTATAAGAATTGGTAAATGGATATATTGGAGGATTGGGTTGCACACCGCAATATAATTGATTGAAATGGATATATTGGAGGATCGGGTTGCACGCCGCAACAGACTTATAAAAAGTCCATATTGGAAGATCGGGTTTGCACGCGCAACAGACTTATTAAAAGTCAATATTTGGGGATCGGATTGCACGCCGCAATAGACTTATTTAAAAGGCAATATATACTTGATTAAAATAATTATATGAGAGGACTGAAAATGAATATATTGTGGAAGCGGTTTGCACACTATAACGGAAGTTTGTTGAAATAATAATGGATTATGACTGCTGAGCTAGCTTCAATTATTATAAATGAGTTACATGATTTATTTCTATTATTGTCGTTGTTATTAATATTGCGTACAAGTAATGTAAGTGACCCGCCTTAGCCTCGTCACTACTTCGTCGAGGTTAGGCTCAGCACTTACCAGTAAATGGGGTCGGATTTACTGATACTACACTCTGTACTTCTTCAGATTTTGGAGTTGATCCGAACGGCGTACCATAGCCTTGCTCGGATTTCAGCTATTCAGAGGAGACTTGAGATATAACTGCACGACGTCCGCAATTCTGAAGTCCCCGTCTACTATACTTTAGCTGTGTGTTTATTTCCAGACAGCTTTATTTTATTTAGACCCTTATTTGTATTATTCTAGAAGCTAGTGCACTTGTGACACCAACTTCTGGGAGTGGTATTTAGACACCATTATGTTTAATGGATTATTCACTATATTTTAGACTTTACTTTCGCAATCGTTCTATGTTATTAATAAATTTAAAAATTGGTTAATATTATTCTAATATTGGCTTGCCTAACAAGTGAAATATTAGGCACCATCACGGTCCGAAGGTGGGAATTTTGGGTCGTGACAATAATATTGAGCAAGGAATATGAGAGAAATAATTAATATAATAATTAATTTATAATTTAAAATAATTTATGCTTTTCAAATAATTAAGCAAACAATTAACGTATAGACACTCGTCACCTCGCCTATACGTCATTCACATGAATTTCACATAACAAATAATTCAAGGGTTCTATTCCCTCAAGTCAAGGTTAGACACGACACTTGCCTCGCTTCACAACCAATTTTAAGATTCCAATAAACCTTTGCCTCGCGAATTCGTGTCTGAAAGCTTCAAATCTAGTCACAAACAATTCAATATACTCAACACGAATCGTAGGAATTAATTCCATATGAAATTACTAATTTTTCAGATTAAAATCCAAAAAATATTTTAAAAATAGACGGTGGGACCTACTTCTTGAATCCTAAAAAAACTTACAAAATCTGAACACCTGTTCCGAGACAAGTCCAACCATACAAAAATTATCAAATTTCGATGTCAAATGGACCTTCCAATCCTAAATTTTCATTTTTGTAAAGTTAACAAAAGCTCCAATTTCTTCCATCTAAATCCGAAATAAACGATGAATAAAGACATGAATTTATGAAATATAATCACTTTAGGGCATAGAACACTTACCCAACTCCCCTTTGAAATCCCCCAAATCCGAGACTCAAAACTCAAAAATGAGTAAAAATGGCTAACACCCGATTTTATGTATTCTGTCCAGCATTTTCGCATCTGCCGACAAATAACCGCATCTGCAAGAAAATCTCGCATCTTTAAAAAGAGCTTACCAAACAGGTGTCCGCATTAGCGAAAAATAGGCCGCATTTGGAGCTGCGCAGAAGTGCATGAAGGAGCCGCAGAAGCGGTTTCTTCGCATTTATGGTCGCCTAGCCGCATAGGCGATGGCCGCATCTATGGTCATTTGCTCGCAGAAGCGACAAGGTCTCTGCAGAAGCGGGCTGCACCTGCGCTCCAAAAGTCGCAGGTGCGAAACATTAGAACCAGACCTGCAAAATTTTGCCAAAATGGTCTGAAACATGTCCGAAACTCACCCGAACCACTCAGGACCTCGTCCAATTATACCAACCTGTCTCGTAACATAATGCGAACTTGCTCGGGGACTCAAATCACGTAAATAACATCGTAATTACAATTCACACCCCGATTCAGACTTAAGAGTTTCAAACTTTTCACTTTACAAAGCTCATGCCGAAATGTATTAAATGAATTGTGAATGATTTCAAATTTGGCGTAGAAGTCATAAATGACATAACAGAGCTATTTCAACTCTTGGAATCTCAATCCGAGTCCGATATCGATAAAGTCAAATTTACGTTTAAACTTTGAAAATCTTAAGCCTTCAAACTTCTAATGTTCAATAAATGGCGATAACTCAAGTTAGGGACCTCCAAATTAAATTTCGAGCATACGTCCAAGTCCCATATCACGATACGGATCTACCGGAACAGTCAAAACACTGATCCCGGGTCCGTTTGCTCAAAATATTGATCGAAGTCAACTTAAGTGAGTTTTAAAGCACTATTTCACATTTTTATCAATGTTTCACATAACTTTACGGAAAAATTTACGGACAGCGCACACAAGTCGAAGAAAGCTGAATGGTGCTATTTGAAATTTTAGAACACATAAATAATTATTAAATTTAAAGATGACATATTGGGTCATCACACAAGATCACTTCGTTTTTCAGAGACACCAGCCCTGTCAAGCCACAGTCCTGTCAAGTAAACCCAAAATCACGATCCTCCTCCATGACCCTTCAACGCGCTCCTTGGCTAAGACGGGTCTCATAAGAACCACCGGTTATGCTGCCATAACCTGAGTTTACTACCTGGACTGTTAAATTACCCGGGCTCCTCAATCTCAACCTTATAACCGTCGGGTGATACAGTACACAACTAACAACAAAACATGCTAAAAGTAACTTGTGTCTAAGCTCAACACAATACTATTCACCCTATCATTTAGACCGAATGAATACCCATATTAAGAGGAATTATAAAAAGAAAATACTTAACTCGCCGGGGTTATGGCCAAAACTCGACCTTTTCTGATTTATTATACTTTGAAAGAAACTGTTTACAGTAGGGGTTGTTTATTACAAAAGGAGGATTCTATCTTCTAAAAGATTTTTTAAAAGAAAAGCCTACTCGTAAATGAATCAGGATTCTTATATAATGGATCGTTTCCTGATTAAAGAATAATAAATGCCCGAGCATGGTGGGCCTTAGTTACTTTAATAATTACAACGTTAAATGAGTGCCCGACATTATAAAGTGGGGGCGGTGCCTGATATTAAATTGTTTTGTCTTAATTACCCAATAATTTAGTTTAGTGGTGTAACCTTATGCTTTATTAAAGTCTTGTGTCTCCCTTGTCCCAATAATTTTGAAAGATGGGGGCCTTCTACGATTTTCTACTTTCTCTTTTTCTTTATTATTTTTACTATTATCGGAAGATTCTTCCACGATAGTGTTTGAATTGTTGCAAATATTTTTCTAACTTCTTGGTGTTTTCAATATCTTGAGATTCACCTCCTATTACTGTTTCTTCTTCCATAGTATGGCCTATATCTACGTCTAAATTTTTCATCAAATGTTTTTTTACTTCCTCCGTATATGCAGTCGGTATTTCTGATTTGGACGTAGTCCCTTTCTTATCTTAAACTTTTTAGTTATTTGGCTGAATGGACTATTCTCCATTGCTTCAGTTGCTAGTGCTTCCAGTTTTTTGTATTTATCAATTGCACTCTTAACAATTTCTATTATATCTTGTCCATGGAAACTTCCATCACTGTTTTTATGAAATAATTTATTCCAGAAATTTATATAAAAAATTCTTTTCAACCATGGAAATCCATTTATATTAGTATGAACTTCCACGGACCATCTTATTATCCAAGGAAATGAAAATTCTATAAAGAAATACATTGATGCAATCCCAAGAAAAAAAATATTACTTCTATGTAATTCAAGTATTATAGGGGACACTTCAACCCGGTCCGTATATATAAACTCTTGTATGTATATGGTAAAATGTTCAATGAAGGACCATATAAAATTCACCATTGACCAAACCAATTTGGTATTTGTTATGTAAAATTATAAGAACAAATCTTTATAAACATGAATGTTTCTTATTAGGATTCTCATATAATAAAGCTTTATAAAAGCTATCAACATCTTATTAGGATTCTAATTATTTATATAAATTATATAATATATAATAGTAACAATAATAATAAGAATTTAAAATAAATTTGGGGCCTAAGGCAATGACTTCACTACCCAAAGCCTTAGAGCCGCCCCCATTCTCCATTACCCCAATAATTTTGAAAGATGGGGCCTTCTAGAAAGTTAATAACATTCTATGTCTTACTCTTGCTAATCCAAGTTTGACAAAGATAGTTGAACAGGTGCCAAATTGTAATCCCAGGGAAGAAGTACTATAGAAGAGGATTTACAAAATCCCAAGTTTATAAGAAAAGTTGATATAGAAGGAAGGCAGTAGCCCTCCATCATATTCTGCAACTCTTATGGATGACAGTACGACGTAGAAATACCAGATGATATCTTCGTGGCATCAACATGCCATACTATAGAAGAAGAAGCAGTAATAGCAGGTGAATCTCAAGATATTGAAGACACCGAAGAAGTTGGGGGCCTTCTATGTGAAATAGTAGTAATAGGTGCTAAGTAACTAATTAAGGCCACCATGTTCGGGCAAAATAATAATAATACCTTGCCATTATAAATGAAATGTATAAGAATTCTTTTTTTTCTCTTCCAGGAAAGGCAAAAGCTAGTGTGAGGTGTAGCAGATATATTTAGGGTTGGACTGGTTAATTTAGAATTATAGTAATAAGTTTGAATATCATAATACTATTAATGTAGCAATTGCAGAAGGATAGCTCAAATGTTAAACCGACGGTTTAGAAGTGTTGTTCCATTGTATCTTACCTTCTTAACCCTGTTCTGTAATGTAATTGGTCGTTCTTTCTTTAGATGTGCTCCTAAAGTCATCTGAATTTTCTTCATAAAAGATTCATTTGAGTTTGAAGTTTGAATATTTTAATCTCTGTTTATTGGACTGCGTTTGTTTATTGCTTTCCACTCACAGCTTTGGTTAGTATGCTTTGCACGTTTTAGCGATAGTATAATGGATAATATGCTGCGAGTGTATTTAATTAGCCATCCTTTTGTCTTTGTGGTTTTATGTATGTATATATTTTAGTAAGAATTTAGCTAGTGTTAGTGTAACGACTCAACTGATCGTTTTGCCTTCTAGAACCTCGTTCCCCTAAATAAGACTCTTCGTATGTTCTTTTACTACTTTATGACTTGTATGGATGGTTAGTTCGAGATTTGGAAAAAGATTCGGGTTGAAATCGAAACACTTGGTTCCTTAGTTTGGCTTTAAAATGCCAAGTTTGATTTCGGTCAACATTTTGAGAAAACGACCTCGAAATCGGGATTTGACGGTTCCAATAGGTTCGTATGATAATTTTGAACTTGGACGTATGTTCAAATCGGGTTTTGGACAACCCGAGAGCGTTTCAGCGTTTAATAATGAAAGTTAGCTATTTGAAGGTTTTAAGGTTATTTAAATTTGGCTTGGAGTAGGTTTTGGAGTAATCGAGGTCCGTTTGGAATTGAGAGCCTGTGAATAGTTCCGTATGGTGATTTAAGACTTGCACGTAAAATTTGGTATCATTCCGAATAGTATAAGTATGATTCGGCGCGTTCGGAGGAATTTAGAAACTTGAAGTTCATATTTTGATCCAATTCGGTTGTGGGGTGCGATTCTTAACTTCGTTGTTGATTTACGTATTTTGAGAGTTCGAACAAGTCCGTATTATATTTACAGACTTACTGGCGCATTTGGACAGGCTCCCGGGGGACTCGGGTGAGTTTTGAACCACCCGGAGCTAAGTTGGAAAAACGAGAAATTTCAGTTCTGGTTTCCTTCTTCGCGAACGCGGAAGGACTCTCGTGTTCACGATGAAGGAAATGGGAGCTGGGCAATTGCCCTTCGTGTTCATGTGAAGGGCGACGCGTTCGCGACGCCTTGGATTTTAGGCTTACGCGTTCGCGAAGGCTTACTCGCGTTCGCGTAGAAGGGCTGGGTCCAAGGTGAAATTACCCTACGTGTTCGCGAAGGGCAGACCAGGCAAGCCTTCGCGTTTGCGAGACCCTATCGCGTTCGCGAAGGGCATTTTATGGCATGTAGAATTTTGCCTTCGCAAACGCGAGGCACCTGTCGCATTCGCGAAGAAGGGGTCAGCAGAGCTGGGCAGAATGCCTTAAAATTAGGGCTCATCCATTTTTGAGCTCATTTCTTCCATTCTCGGGCGATTTTGGAACTTTTTGAGAGGGTATTCACCTAGCAACTTGGAGGTAAGTTAATTTTACCTATTGTGAGTTAAATACATAGATTATGGGTAGATTATAACATGTAAATTGTGAAAAACAAGGGTTTAGATGAAAAACCTAGGTTTTGATAAAAATGAGATTTTAACCACGAAAATGGTTATAAAATGGGATGAAAATTATATATTTGAGTTCTTGAGATTATGAGTAACGATTTTCTCTAAAAATTTCCGGAATCCGGACACGTGGGCCCGGAGTGAATTTTAGAAATTTTATCAATTTGGGTGGGGTAATTAATCTAATACTCTAATTTCGAATTGTTAAGCATGTATTGATTATTTTATATAACATTTGGTTAGTTTCGGATTTTTCGGCACCTAGTTGAGGCTTTAATGCAAAATTGTGACTAGAAAGTGAACTTTGAAACGAGGTAAGTCGTCTAACCTTGTAAGAGAGAATTTACCTATAGGTGTTGTAAATAAATATTTGCTCCTAATTGTGGGGGCTACATACGTACGACGTGACGAGTGTCCGTGCATAGCTACTATTACGCTATTGTTCGGGTAGTTTTAGGACCTAATTCATGAATTACTTGGAATTCTTGCACTATACTTGTTAAATTAAAATGCCTAACTTTAATAATATTTGTTGGAGAAATTTTGAAACACTGCTAATGCAATTCATATTATTTTTGTATAACACCTCATTAAAATTTAAGTCAAATCCTTATAAAAATATTCCTTCTCTTCTTGTGGAGTGGGCCAAACGCCTCGACAGTAGATAGATGCATCTATAGATCATGTCGCACGTCCTTCGGCAGTGTACACGACACTCTGGATCGGGTCATACGACCTTGGAATAAATCGTGCTTAATAATAATAGTTACACGATGCCTTGACATTTTATTGTAGCTTGTGAAGATAAATGATTTATTGAAAATTATTGAATTTTGAAAGAGTTATTTATCTCCGCCTGTTAAGAAAATTATTGTGATTCACATAAACCATGTTTATTTAAATATTTCTATTTTAATATTATTGACCCATAGTGAGTGTCAAAGTAGACCTCTCGTCACTACTTCTTCGAGATTAGACTTGATACTTACTGGGTACACGTTGTTTACGTACTCATGCTATGCTTGCTGCACTTTTTGTGCAGGATCTGAGATAGGAGCTTTAGGCGGTCCTACCGGTGCACATCCACGTTATCCCGAGGTTTAGTGGTGAACTGCCTTTCTGAGCCGTTTTGCAACTACTAGTGCCTTTCCTTGTATTTTGTATTCTGTCTATTTTATATTCAGACAATATTTAGAATTTTTTAAAAATCTACTAAATGCGCATATACTTGTGACACCGGGTCTTGGCAAACACACTAGTAGAATTGTGATTTGAATTATTTTCTTGATTTTTATTTAATCAAACCTTTTTAAATTTTTCTTAAATCTTGCAAGTAAGACGAGTTTAATTACTTAGAAATTTATTAAAAAAGGAAATATATGTTTAATTACTAGTTGGTTTTACTATAAGTGAAATTGGATCGTGAAAGTTAGTGCTTAACCTCTTGGCTGCAGATATTCAAACAACTCTTGAGATCATTATTTTAGAATGAATGTCATTGTAGTTAAACATTTATTTATTCTGTTTTAAGTTGCATTAAACATTTTAAAATACATATTTGTTTGATGAATATCTTGATTGGGTCAGGGGACTTACCAGCATTTACTAATTACACTATAATGATGGGCCGTGTTTCTGCTTCTTTGGATGTTACCCCCCTGGAAACAACAAATGATCAAGCTGGACAGATGAGGAAATTTTGTTTTAGAAACAAGCTAGGTTGACTACAGTGATATGGTTTGTATTAGTTAATGATTCCTTAATTGTTGTGGTACGAACATCTAGATCGCACACGATTGGAGCTCAAACATGATTTGAAAATAATTTGTAACCTAAATAACTTGCACGTGATGTTTTATGTGTTGACAGAAGGTGGCTAAGGTAGCTTTTGTCCATATCTTTTGGCATTTTGAATATTTCCTTATCAAATTAACAGTTTTCAACAGTGCAACTTATATACTAAAAAGAGTATACTGTCAATATTGTGGGCCGAACTAATCTTCACATTTAATGGAATCTCGATTTTTTTCCTTCTTATTTTTCTTTCTGATGCAAGAGTGAAGCTTATTTCGAGCCTGCTGACTTTAAATTGTACTCCCTTCGTTTCAAATTAGACAGGATACTTTCTTTTTTATTCTGTTTCAAAATAAATGACACATTAAACAAATGTCATGACCCCATAAAACTTTTACCCTTTAAGTTTTTAAAAATACAAGTTTTAAAAATCTTTTTTTTTTTCTTAAACTTCGTACCGAATCAAATTAGCTTGTCTAAATTGAAACGGAGGGAATAAGCCTGACACTGACACCAATATGTCAAATCATCACTACTGTTGCTTTAGAATGTTTTCTTTTTGTGTGGGGGAATATATTTGGTATATGTTTATAGATATTATTCTTTTCTTCTCTAATTGTGCCTTTGTACAGTAAAGCGTACGTTTTATTTACCTTTTTGTGATAAAAGCCCCCTTGATAATGCAACTTTTACCATTCACCTTTTGCAGTTTGAACCAGCTCCAAGGAGAGGGGAGCCAGATGTAGCCCGAAGAACCCCAGATTATTTCCTATGATGCAGCTGCACAAACGTTGTGATTTTTGTTGCTAGTAGAAAGGACAATCATTTCTTTCCTCGATCGTGTAGAAGGGAGATCGTGTTTGTAAAAGCTTTTTAGAGGCAAGATTATAGATTTTCTCCCCACCTTTTGATGGGTGCTTGCTTAACATATTGTCTTTTGTTTTAACCTTGCTCAATTTAGCACTCCGTTAATTTGTCAGAGTTGTCTTGTTCAAGTTCCATGATGTTTTTTAACTGGTGCTGCTGATTGTATTAATGTTTAAAATGTGTTTTTTCTTCTTCTTGCAGATGTCAATTTCAGCAAGGGTTGGCAAGTGGGCCGGTTCCGGGCCTAAACGGGTCAAGTGGGGCGGTCCAAACGGTCCCAAATTAAACGGGCTCGGTCTAAACGGACTTTTTGTAGGGACCGGACCGGACCGAGACCGTTTGGTCGCGGGCTAAAAGGTCCAGGCCCGCGGGCTAAGTGGACCCAACATATTTTTTTTAAAAAAATTAAAATTAAATAGATATTAGAGACAAAAGTATGTTAAAAAAAATATCTAAGACAATCCTTATAAATTTTATTATAGAATTGTGACCTAAATTTTAATATTCAATATTTAATATCGAATATATATAGTATATAAGATGTATATATAGTATAGTATATATATATATATATATATATATATATATATATATATATATATATATATATATATATATATATATATATAAGTAATCAAATTTCTGGCATCTCTGAGAGCAGCCAAAAATGTATCTGGTAACCCTTTAAGGGTTAAAGGCTTAAAAGCAATTTGACACCATACCAATATGCAAATAATTATATTGGTGTTTATAAATATCTACATCATGCTTGTTTAACAAACGAATAGTCTGTTCAGACGAATTCAAACCTAAAGATTGCTCAGTTGTTTTAACAAGTTGTTTAGAAGAGAGTTTATCAAACCATCCATAATCATAGATTGTTCTAATAGGGACTTTAGGAATAGTCCATTTGTTTAACAAATCAAGGTTTTGAGGTATATCTACCTCTTCCAATCTAGTATTTTTCATACTAGTTTCTCCTAAATCCATATTTCAGAAACATATCTATGTCGAATATTTCATATCTATCTTATATATACCATGAAAGTACCTAGGCTCTGATACCATTTTAGACAGTCTCTGATGGGTTATATTGAATCTATTGTTGCCTACGGCCCAGTATATTTTAATACTCAACCCAATCTGCAATTATCTCTATCTCATGTTAATATACTTGATGCATTAACATTAAATGTGAAAACGCATGGTTATAATTATGCGCCTGGTTCTGAGCTTATATGTTTATCATATAGAATTTATTTTAAATTACTATCTACGTTAAACCCCAGATGTAAATTATATGATACATCTGATCAGACTATTCTAGTGGAAACGAATTTTGCAAAGTCTAAGGTCACCACGAGGAGACCTATTAAGTAATAGGAAATTAATTTTCCAACTACATGGATTTTGGATTCGGTTATATCCCCCAGTCAGATAACTGATGCTGTCAGTAATACTGAGTATTCTCATATTACTCAAAATCCGGATGGTAGGATTTGCATTCAGTTTGACGATAATAGTTCCACTTATAGTAGACAGTCATTTTCTAATAATAGACGGTTGCCTACTATTAGTTCTAATTATAATAGACATTCCTTTACTAGTCATAGACTGTTGCCTGATATTCAACACATTTCTCCTGTTGAACCAATCTATGGACCCGCTAGAAATCGTGCTGCATCTTTACACACAATTTCTACTAAAGTAGGTGATAAGCCAGTTGACAGGGTTAAGATTAACCCCAAGACAAATATTGTTCAGGATAATGATAATATTTCTGATAAGGATATTCCTTCTGCATCCGAAATGGATTTTGACCCAAATGATACTTAATGATTCCACACCAAATTGATTTTAGTCCAGAGTCCCAAGTTAGAGGTTATATTCAAAAAGAATTTTTCACTGATAAATGAAACTAGTTTAAAACTTGATTTTTTGATACTTATAGTAAAGAGGATTTAAATAATATTTTCCAAGAGTTTTATGAAACTTGTGCTTTACATAATCAAATAATAAAGACGGGAGTGGCAATATTACTAAAGCCATTTACCCTCCTCAAGCACCTTTTGTTTTACCTAATAATACAGGTATTATTTTTACTGCATTTCAAAAATTTATTGATGAAGATGTTGCTGCAGTCAGCATCGCAGAAATTAATAAATTAATTTCTTAAAATAATTATTTGAGTTTATATGTTAAAGTTTTGGGTGAAAACATTAGTTTTCTTAATAAAAAACTTGATGATTTAACAGTTTTGATAAAAGAAATGAGTACTAGCAAGAAGATGACTAATATTGCCTCTGCTTCAGGAAGCAAATCAAAACCTCAAATTGTTGTTACTCATATTCAAAGACCCCCTGATATTCAGGATTTTAAATTTAAATCTTTTGGTGACTTAGAAGAACTTCTTGATAAAAAGTTATCCGGTTTGAATATCAAACCCATTGATTTATCAAATAATTTTGCTGATAAATTAAATTCTACTTTTGACTATAAAAAGGATGTTTTGTCAGAGTTTAATAAACTCAGAAGTTACCCCAAAAAGAATAGTAAGTTTGTAGATAGCAGATATGCTAATAAACCTAGAATACAGACTTATTATTACAATCGTCCTACTCCTCAAGATGTTTTAATAGAGGAACGTGAATGGAATCAGACTAATACGTCTTACAGTGGTTCCGAAATTTATGAATGGAATCTTGATGGTTTGACTGATAGGCAGCTAACTATTCTAGTACATAGAATGCTTATGTATGTAACTATCTGTAAAAGTGTGAAGAATACTGATAGGAATATTTGCAGAATGATTGTTGCCGGTTTTACTGGCCAACTGCGTGGCTGGTGGGACAATTATTTGTCTATCGACGAGAGGGCAATGGTTATTAACGCTAAAGCCATTGACGAAGGACTTGATAACTTAAGCATGGCCCTAGTGGCAAATAAAGAAAATGCCTGGTGGTATACTATATATAAAATGTATATATAGTATAGTATAGTATATATATTAAATGTATAATATATATATATATATATATATATATATATATATATATATATATATATATATATATACGATATAAGTAATAAGCTATATATACATCTTATATACTATATATAAGATGATATATATTAAATGTATAATATATATATATATATATATATATATAAAAGCTATATTCGATAAACTATATATACATCTTATATACTATATATAAGATGCATATATAGTATAATATAGTATATATATTAAATATATAAAATATTTGGGGTTAAAAAAAAGTTGGGGGGCTTAAATGATTTTTTTATAAATAACCAACAACTATATATATATATATATATTTTATTTAAAATATAGCCGTTGGGACCGTTTGACCCGCTAAGGGACCGATCCGGTCCCTGACGGGCTAAATGGTCCCGAGCCCGGTGGGCCCAAATCATAGGACCGACCGAAATCCACTAAAATCGGACCAAACGGTCCTGGCCCGTTTAGCCCATTTGGCTCGCGGTCCCGGGCCTGGACCGCCCATTTGCCGCCCTTAATTTCAGCCATGTGTAGCTGAACCTAGGATGCTACATGCACAAATTGAGAAATGGTACGTTTACCTTGCTGTAGCTTTCATTTGATATTTCACGGAAAGACTTGTGCATTGATTTAGAACATCTCATTCATTTGGAACTTCCCCTTTTATTTCCATTGTAGCTTCCATTGAAATTTCCATGGAAAGATCATGCATTTCCATGGAAAGACTTGTAAAATATTAAAAACTTAAATTCAGACGCTCGCTTTTTTTTAACTCTATATATCAGACTAACAGGCAGCAACTTTGACAAGTAAAAGAAGAATATAGTTCTTCCAAAAATCATCCTATTTATTTGCATAGATTTTTCTTAATTTTCACTATCGACTTTTGAACTCTTTCATGCAAATATGGGCTACTGGCAACTCTCAGTTCTGCCCTTTGTATTTCTCTGCCATGAATTTGCGTTTTCTTCATCCATATTACCTCATCCGTGCCCTAAAGATGGAAGCATTGCCCTTCTAAAATTCAAGAAAACGCGCGCTGTATATTCCTCTAATGCTATGTAAGTTTCATGGAATCAGAGATTGCTGATTATGGGATGGCGTCAAATGCGATGAGTTGACTGGCCATGTCATTGAACTTGACCTTAGTGGCAACCATTTTGATGGGGTGATTGATTCCAATAGCACCCTATTCCAACTCTCATCTCCAAGGCTCAACCTTTCGAGAAATCAATTCTTTGGTTCACAAATCTAGACTAATAGCTTGTTTGGCGCTAAGTCTGTTCTCACCCCAAAAGAGTTTTTTCCCCTCAAAATGCACTTTTTTTTTTGGGGAGAAAAATCACTTTTTTGGCCAAACTTTTTGAAAAAAAGAAAAAGTATTTTTGGGAAAAAGCCGAATCAGTTTTAGAGAAGCAGACAAAAGTAAATTCTCAAGCAATAGCAGAAATAATTTTGACTTTTCTTCTTACTAAAAGTACCCTTGGCAAAATATGGTATATATCAAAATAACCTTATTTTTTTTATTTTAACTTGAGTTGTTTGACCAAGTTTTTGTGGAAACAAAGTGTTTTTGGGAAGACACAACAACAGAAAAAAGTAGTTTTTCACCGGAAGCAAAAACAATTTTGACTTTTCTTCTTACCAAAAGTACCTTTAGCAAATTATGGTATATATCAAAATAACCTTACTTATTTTACACCTAATACTTAGAATTAGAGATTATATTATTGAACTCTCCTAATATATAAATATGTCTTTTTATTTTTATGATAGCTTTCTAATATATGATTACTTTTGAGATGAATGATTTTATATTTGTAAAATAATTTTTTGAAATATTTAAATAATCTTGAAAGAATTAAATTACTTTAAATTTTATTTTTTATGTTTTACTTAAATAGAATGAAAAAACTTAATTATTATCTTTAATAATAAATATTTGAGATTATTTATTTATTCATATAATATTAACTAGTAAGTAAATCTCTTCATACTCTTATTCGTAATTTGATAATTAAAAGTATTTTTTGAAAAGTTTGGTCAAACATAAATTATTGCACAAAAGTGCTTTTCATATTGATTAGCCAAATATAATCTACTTCCCTCAAAAGGTACTTTTTCGAAAAGCATTTCTAGAAAACACTTTTCAAAATAAGCAGATTTTTCCAGTTTGACCAAACGGGCTATAAATTTGATAGGTTTTCGAGCTTGACACATCTTGATCTTTCCCATTAAATTTTCTCAGGTTAGATTCCTTCTGAAGTTTTTCATCTTTCCAAGTTACATTCTTTCTCTCAACATTTCTTGAAAGTAACCTAAGAGTCGGAACTCACGATTTTAAAATGCTCCTTTAGAATTTGGCCTAATTAAGAGTGCTTGATCTTCAATTACTGAACATCTCTTCCCCCATTCCAGGATATGATAATACCACCTTGGTATAAAACTGAGTTTAGCGAATAGACACTTTAACCATAAGACTTTTTTGATAGCATCGGTCACTGCCATATATGCTACTTCGGTAGTAGATAAAGCTACTACATATTGTAATGTAGCTTTCCAATTGATAGCGTAACCACCAATGCAAAATACGTAGCATGATAGTGATCTTCTTTTGTCAAGACCACCTGCATAATCAGAGTCTACAAAACCAACCAACGTGTTAGTATTTCTCCCGAACTCAAAACATGTGTTTGAAGTACCTCTATAACGACCCAACCAATTATTTTGAGAATTTAAGTCTTGTTCGGCGGTATAAGTCCCCGAGCAACTTCGTATTATGTGTATTGACTTGCATGCATGGTTGAATTCAGTTACCGGATGCTTCAGAGTGATTTGGGACACTTAGTCCCTAAAACGGGAGCTTAAGCCTTAGGATTTTGACCGTGTCGGAACTATGTGAAGACGACTCCGGAATGGAGTTCTGTTAGCTCCGTTGGGTGATTTTGGACTTAGGGGCGTGTCCAGACTATGTATATGAGGTATGTAGATGATTTAGGTTTGAAATGACAAAAGTTGAATTTTTGGCGATTTGGACTGGAAGTGGATTTTTTTATATCGGGATTGGAATGCGATTATGAGAGTTGGAACAACTCTGTTATGTTATCTAGGACTTGCCTGCAAAATTTGACGTAATTCCAGGTTGATTTGATAGGTTTCGGCATGGGTTTTAGAAGTTGAAAGATTTGAAAGTTTATAAGTTCGATTCATGGTGTGACTCATAGTTTCGACGTTATTTGATGTGATTTGAGACCTCGAGCGAGTCCGCATTAGGTTATGGAACTTGTTTGTGTGTTTAGACGGGGTCCCGAGGGCCTTGGGTGTGTTTCGGATGGGCCACATGTCATATTTTCCTATTTTGAACTGCTGTTTTCTGTCATCTGATGTTCTTCTTCGCGATCGCGAAGTGCCTTTCATGTTCTCTTAGTGTTCTTATGGCCCTCCAAATATTTCCTTTTCGCGTTCGCGTTCAAGCTCTCGCGTTCGCGAAGGCCTGCCTTTTTCCTTCTTCGCGTTCGCGTGTCCTCTTCTTCGCGTTCATGAAGGTCTGCCTGGTGATCATTTACTCTTCGCGTTCGCGTTGGTTCCTGTCCTTTGTGATTCGCGTTCGCATCCCTTTGCTCGCGTTCGTGAAGGGTCTTCTGGCATCCTTCATTTTTCTTCTTCGTGAACGCGAGCCTTTCTCCGCGTTCGCGTTGGTTCCTGTCCTTTGTGATTCGCGTTCGCATCCCTTTGCTCGCGTTCGTGAAGGGTCTTCTGGCATCCTTCATTTTTCTTCTTCGCGAACGCGAGCCTTTCTCCGCGTTCACGATGCTTAAAGACCGCATACTTATATCGTTTCCAAAAATGGGGGTATTGCCATCTTATCAAAAACTTGAGTTGGGAGCTCGGATTAGGACGAGATTTTGAGAGAGTTTGAGAGATATCGATTGGGTAATGATTCTACACTCCATTTTGGTTATATTCCACTAATCTATCATTTATTTCCTCTTTAATTTCAGATTTTTAGGGTTGAAATTGGGAAAAATTGAAAGAACTTCTTCAATAAAGATTTCGAGTTTTGAAAAGGGATTTATGGTTGGATTTGAGTAATTCTTATATGGTTGGACACGTGAGTGAATGAGTGTTCGCATTTTTTGATTTTTACCCAACTCCGAGACGTGGTCCCGAGTCGACTTCTTAGGGTGAATTTCGGAATTTTTGTTAAAATATTAATTTCATTAATTAGATGAGTCTATTATGGTTGTATTCATGATATGCAGTTGTGTTTGGCTAGATTTGGACCATTCGAAGTCGGATAATTGAGAAAAAAGGCATTCTTACGGACTGATTGAGCTTGGTTCGAGATAAGTATATTGCCTAACCTTGTGTGGGGGATTATCCCTTTAGGATTTGAGTCTTCTATGTTGATTGTAGTCCATGTACGCGAGGTGAGGAGTGCGTGCTCAGACTTATTTGTGGAAAGTTGGCCTTTTAGGATTCTTATGTCTTTATATTCACCGAGTATGAAGTTGTTCTCGATATGATTGAGTTCCTATTTACTAGTTTCGCATCTACATGATTTAATTAGAATTAATTTCTTCAGGATTCACTCTTATTTGACTTAACTGAAGATTTTACCTCTTCAATTGCCATGCTATCTTTTCATATCTGCTTATCTTTATTTGGAATCCTTATTATCTCATCCTATAATTGTTCAGTCTTAATTGAGGTTATGATTATCTTTATGCTGCTTATCCTTAATTGAATTATTGAATATCCTTTTGTAATTTCTCAACCTTAAAAGAAGTTTAGATATCCTATCTCTTTGTCGACTTGTTTTATTTGGAATTATTTGACTCGTGTTAGGTTCCATGTTCTTGAAATGTTTATTGTGGGATCAGTGCTACATATAAGTTTTCCCTTGTTGAGCTGGTCTCTTTACGCCTAGCATTCTTTACTGTGGTTATTCCTTGTGAATTGGTTCTACCGTTTCTTGTGATTTAAAGTTCTAGAGTTGATTTACTTATCGTAATTTGTATTATTGCCGTTATTGATGTTGTACTTGTTGTGGTGATGCACGAGGTTTCTGTCATGCATTTGTGGTTATTGTGATGCACGAGGTTTCTGTCGTGCAGTTGTTGTTATGGAGTTGCACGAGATTTATGCCGTGTAATTGTTACTATTGATATTTGCACATGCGGCTTGACAAGGCGGGATATATATATATATATATATGTGTGTGTGGGTTGTGTCAGGGATTGATTTGTGATGGCCTCGGGGAATTCTTGTTGTTGATATTTGTGTAGTGGTACACTTACCTATGTGAGCTTTATCTTGTGAAAGTTGTGAGAAAATATTCTACGTGTTGCCCACTCTTTTTCCTTATGCTTATTTCCTGGTATGGACTATGTTAGGAAACTTGCACAAACATACACGTAGTTAAGCACTCTTATCGGATAAGAGGTGTTCTTGATATTGTTGATCATAGATGCTCACCTTTGTTTACTTGCCTTCTATGTGAGAATGACTCTATTGGCACGTGAGTCATCAGTGCAGTTATGAAGTGTAATGAGGGCACAGGATGCCAAGTTTTAGGATTCAGGTATTGAGAACCGTGAGTTGTGATTTGTCCGAGGTTCGGTACCTCGTGGAGTTTGATGACTAAAACCTGATGTAAAAGCGGTTGTAGTTGCTGCGTTATTACTTGTCCTTGTTGTATTTGTGATTCCAGATTTAGGTTGTGTTCCATTCACTTTCCTAAGTCATTTTTATGGTATTCAGCTGATACCTGTTGTTTCCTTTCTTATTGCCATTACTGTATTGTGAGCCATATTGCATAGTCTTTATGTAGATATCATATTCCTGTTGTTCGTATACTTATACTTGTTCAGTTTATTAGACCAGTGGGTGTCTTGACTATTCCTCGTCACTACTCCACTAAGGTTAGTCTTGATACTTACTGGGCACCGCTGTGATGTGCTCATTCTACACTTCTGTACATTTTTGTGCAGGTCCAGGTATTTGTTCGTTAGTAGCTGTGCGGGTCGTGTCTATGGAGACTCAACGTAAACCTGCGTTCGCAGGCTTCGAAGTCACCTTCAAGTTTTCATTTTTGCACTGTTTATTCTTTTTTCTCGACAATTGTATTTAGAAGTTTTCTAGCAAACACTCTGTAGAGCTTATGACTTGTACTACCGGTTTTGGAAATTGTAAATTTTAACAGATTTCTATTTAAAATTGTTAGATGTTATTTTTATAATGTTGTTGTTTCAATTAATGTTAGGATTACCTAGTCTCTAAGACTAGGTGCCATCACGATACCCAAACGGAGGGGGATTTGGGTCGTGACCAGTTGGTATTAGAGCTCTAGGTTCATAGGTGCTACGAGTCATAAGCGAGTTTAGTAGAGTCTTGCGAATCGGTACGGAGACGTCTGTACTTATCTTCGAGAGGCTACAGAACTATTAGGACAATTTCGCTTCCTTCATTCCTATTGTGTGAGTTCATTGATCTCGAAGTTTGAACTTTTATCATTCCATTCTCTCACAGATGGTGAGGACACGAGCTGCAGTTCCTAATGACGTTACCCCCAGAGCAGATGTCTCTAGGGCGCAGAGGCCGATGAGGAGCACGTGCCACAACTAGGTTACCTGCCAGAGCAACAATTAAGGAGCCACCAGTAGTTCCAGTTGGGGGGCAGGTACCGGAGGCGCCTTCTGTTACCCTCGAACTTCAGGAGATCTTAGCACAGTTCCTAAGCATGTTTGGTATATTGGCTTAGGTGGGGTTGATTCCGGTTGCACCATCTACTTCACAGACCGGGGGGGGGGAACCCAGACTCACGTCGCCCACACCCCAGAGTAGCGAGTTCATGTTGGTCAGGTTCCAGGTGTCATGGCGACACAACCTGTGGTTCCAGTTTAGTCCGTGGTCAGGGCAGCAACATCTCAGGAATAGCAACTTAGACTTGCAAGGTTCAAGAAATATGACCCTACTACATTCAGTGGTTTGGCTTTAGAGATTGCACATGGTTTTATAGAGAAGTGCCATCGCATTCTCCGCACTATGGGTATTATTAAGACGAGTGGGGTTGCTTTTACTACATTCCAGCTTAAGGGAGCAGCTTATCAGTGGTGGCTGGCATATGAGTTGGAAATCCCGGCCGATGCAGTTCCATTTACGTGGGTGCAGTTTTCAGAGATATTCTTGAGAGAGTTTGTACCTCAGTCCCTTCAAGATGCCTGGCGGGCAGAGTTTGAGCAACAACGCCATGGCACTATGTCAATATCAGAGTATGCCATGAGATTCAGTGATTTGGCCAAGCATGCACCTGCTTTGGTCACTACTGTAAGAGAACGTATCCGTAGATTCATTGAGGGACTCGAGCATGATATTCGGTTCAGCATGGCTTGGGAGTTAGAGTCAGATGTTTCGTTTCAGCAGGTGGTAGGGATCGCTCGCCGCGTAGAGGACATTTGGGATCAGGAGAGAGAGGATAGGCGGGGCCATGAGAGCACAGGCAAGATCAGGAGAGAGAGGACAGGAAGGCGAGGAGGCCTCATAGACCGGAGAGATCTACTAGTCCTTATTTTTGAGGCATGGTACGATATAGTAGAGGTTTTGTGGGTCAGCTAGTTCAGTTTGCGTTTCAGATTTTCACAGTGTTTCTGGTGTTCAGGGGTCTCCGAGTACCCATACCGCACAGTTCCCACAACCACGTCGGCAGAGAGGTTGCTTCGAGTGTGGAGATACCAGCCACAGGGTGATGGATAGTCCTAGACTTCTGACATATGTGTCACAACGAGGTATTCAGGCGAGTAGAGGGCGCCCAAGAGGGGAAGTCCCATCCAGTTGATGTGTCTCATATAGTTGGCTGGAGGCCGTTGCGCCAGATGATGTCATACATGTATTCTTTTGACTTGTTATAGAGTGGCACCATTCGTATTTTGATTCGGTTTTGCTTATCGGGGCGAGTTCCCCTATTTGTTGTCCCACCTGTGGGTGAGTTCATGACTTAGAATTATGGTTATGTGTTTGCCTCTATTGGGAGATTCTATAAGTGATAGCCGTGTCTATCTGTCATGACCCAATTTCCCCTCTGTGTGACGTCGTGACGGCACCTAGTCTCTACAAATAGGTAAGCCTAACATTTTGCGGAATAATGAAATAAAAATATGAATTTAACCAATTATTCAAAAATACACTATAAATCCCAAGACCCGAAAAATCGTGAATCACAAACTACAGAATGAAAAAGCTAGTGTCTCTATACATCAGAGTCTAACAAGAAACAATACAGAAGATAATGGACATGCGAAAGAGTAGAAGGGGACTCTGAGGTCTGCGGACGCGGCATATATACCTTGAAGCCTCCAAAGCTGTCCCGACTCACTGATAGTGCGACTGATAAGGTACACCTGAATCTGCACATGAAAACATGTGCAGAGAGTAGCATGAGTGCACCACAATCGATACCCAGTAAGTGCTAAGCCTAACTTCGGTCGAGTAGTGACGAGGTCAAGTCAAGGCCCTACTGGTAAATATGTAATAAAACAATATAGAGTGAGATACCGCAATAAAATAAAGGCTGAAATTTAACAACAATGAAATCATAGAAGGTAACAACTTAGTACATAGAAAACACAACAAGGGATCTCCCGAGAAACCGTCTCGTAGTCCCAAATGTAAATGTGCAATCCGGAATACCGTTCCGTAGTCCCAAAGTAAATGTGTAGGGGGATCTCCCGGAATACCGTTCCCTAGTCCCAAAGTAAATATACAAGACATGGGGATTACCCGAAATACCGTCCCGTAGTCCCAAAGTAAATATGCAGTACAAGGGGATCTTCTGGAATACCGTTCCGTAGTCCCAAAGTAAATATGCAGCGCGAATGATAGAAATACAACTACATCACGAAATTCTTACAATTTAGACTAAGTACCAGTCAGGGAAGAAGCAAGAAATTCACTAAGCATGTTGCACATAATTCACATAAACAATTAAGACATGTAGACATGTTGTATTATACTAAACATGATAACTACACAAATTGGAATAACTCAATTAAGAATGAAAATAGATTAGTACTCATTAAAATGGTATAACTTAAAATAACGGGAAAACATGTTGTCGCTCAGTAAGAAAATTGGGTTTTACCACAACTAGCATGTGTACGTACTCGTCACCTCACGTATACGGCGCTCACATATCACAATAGTTCCAAATCTTAAGGGGATTTCCCCCACACAAAGTTAGGCAAGCCACTTACCTCGAACCAAGCTCAATCAGTCGGTCACAATGCCTTTCCCACGAATATCTGGCTCCGAATGGCCCAAATCTAGCCAAAAGCAATTACATTTCATATATACTACAATAATAGACTCATCTAATTAATGAAATCAACACTTTAACAAAATCTCGAAATTAACTCAAAAATTGCTCGTGGGGCCCACATCTTGGAATCGGGTAAAAGTTACAAAATAGGAACGCCCATTCCACCACGAGTCTAACCATACCAAAATTACTAAATTCTGATACCAAATGGTCCTCAGAATCCACAACTCAAACTTCCAAATCCCTAGTCTCCATCTTCCAATTCCCACCTTAAATACACACTAACTAGGTGGGAAAATACAGGGAAAAACAAGAATTTTGATCAAAACTAAGAACAAGGGACTTACCTCAAGAAATGCCTCGAAAATGCTCTCAAACATCGCCCTAAACCGAGTTTGCAAAGTAAAAAATGATAAAAATCATAAAGCCCTTCGGGTTTAACCACTGCCCAGGTATTTCCGCACCTGCAGAACCTGGGCTCGCATCTGCGGGTGCGCTTGTGCGGAAATTGTGCGCATCTGCGCAATTCACTTGACCCATATGCCTTAGCAACTGCGATGAAAGGGCCGCATCTGCGCGTGCGCGCTTGCAGAATTCCCTTCCGCTTCTGCGGACCGTGCGCACCTGCGAAGACCCCTAACGCATCTACGGGCATCGCAGATGCGAAAATCACCTCGCACCTGCGAACCCTGGCATTCCTCCATTTTCCCGCTTCTGCGCTAATTTGCTCGCACTTGCGGGCAGCCTTGCGCAGGTGCGATTACAGCAGAACCAGAAAAGCACAAGATTTTCCTAAGTCCAATTACATTACGTTAAGCATCCGAAACACACCCGAGGCCCCCGAGACCTTAACCAAACATACCAACCAATCCTAAAACACCATACGAACTTAGTCGAGCCCAAATATTATATCAACTAGTGCTAAAATCATGAATCACCCTCCAATTCATACTTAAAGAACTTAAAACTTCAAATTCCTACAACCGATGACGAAACCTATCAAACCACGTTCGACTGACCTCAAATTTTGCACACAAGTCATATTCAACATTACGGACCTATTCCAACTCCCGGAATCGGAATCCGACCCCGATAACAAAATTTTCACTATCGGTCCAAATCTTCAAAAATTCGACTTTCGCCATTTCAAGCATAATGAGCTAAACACAATCCGGACACGCCCCTAAATCCAAAATCACCTAACGGAGTTAACGGAACCGACTGAATTCTATTCCGAAGTCGTCTTCATACAGTTCCGACTACCGTCCAAATCCTAAGGCTTAAACCTCCATTTAGGGACTAAGTGTCCCAAAACACTCCGAAACCAAAAAGAAAAACTCACGACAAGTCATCTAAGAATAAAAAGGAACGGGAAAAATAGTAAATATGGGATAGGGGCTATTACTCTCAAAACGACCGGTCAGGTCATTACACTATCGTTATTTTAATTCATTATTGATAGTTACGAGACTAGAAGTGAGTTCATGTTATCCATTATTATAGGTTTGATATGATTTTATAAGTAATTGATTACGATTTGTGATTTGATACTCTACCAGGGTGAGAGTTTAGTAAGTGTTGTGATTTTATTGGAAGAATTGAGTTAGTGGAGGATTTCAATTGATACGATGTGTATTTGGCTTGCGATTCAGCGTTGTGGGTGAGACCATCACAATTCCATGTGATTTTATATATTTGAGTCGGGCTGCTTGTCGTGGTGGAAGGTTATACTAGGATGAGATCCTTATGATTTGTTCATGTACTTTGATTTTTCCTTTTAAATTGATTCATAGTATGGTACTATTAGAGAGTTGTGCCTGTCGGGCTTGTTTGCTATTTC